>NC_143395.1:58319787-58620178 GCF_052110815.1 Crocodylus siamensis
TGTTTTAATAGCTCAACTTCATTGCCAATGTGTAAAACTTGGACTTGCAGAACATTTTAACTTTGGCATATATTAACTGCTAAGTTTTAAATTTGCATCTGAGCCTACATGCATAGTCTCTAAAAACTTGGACAATAACTATTCTGCATTTCATTATGAGTATAGATTTAAACAAAACCTGAGTTGAGAGGCCTTGATCGTGAATATCTCACTTCTAAATGCAGAACCCCCTGGGTCGATTTTGATTGGAAATAATAATCAGGATATAGTGTAGGGAAGTTTTCAGCAGTACAGATTGTGATATATGTACACTGTGGATAAATAGGGGGCTTAATTTTTCAGGGTTGTTAATTTAGGAAATGCTGATTCAAATTACAGTTTAGCAGCCTTGTGTAAAGTAGTACTTTGCACATAATTTTTGCCACAAAACTGTAATGCTTTATCAGAAGTCAACAAACATAAACTTCATGATCTTGTCTTAGATATTTTGGATTTCTTCAGAGGTATCTAGGGAGGGGAAATGAAATTTTCTGATTCAGTTTCAAAATATGAATATTGAAAATACATATTTACATTATTACATTATTATTCATTTACCTTGCCTCCTTTGTTAGCTTTTTGCTGTTTTTCTTTCTTATTTAACTACGCTTGATGTGTTGGTTTTCCTTTTCCTAGTTGGCTTACAAAGTTTTTAACTAGTTGAGTATGTGTGAGGAAGGTAGGAAGAAGAGACATTTATTTTTTCCCTTGCCACCTTGTTTTGAGTAAGCTTCAGAGTAACTTACTGCTTTAGGTGCCCCTGAGTAAACTGCAACCAGTTTTGCGTAATGGTGTTTCTTTCTTTTTGAATTTTTTAGTGTTGTAAGAGGCAGGAAGACGTTAGTGCTGGATTCATAAGCTTCACCCTGATATGTTCCAGTCTAAAAATAAATGTTTTGTCCCATATATAAAAATGTACATTACACACATTGATTATTCTCATGCAATATTTAGAAAATTTAGGAAAGGCACTGCTGCCAGGAAAAAATAACAAATACATGAATATAATGATTAATTATGTACAAAAAGGTATGTTTCATGTAAGTAGCTTTTCCATGAAAAGATCAGCACTGTAAAATGGATAACAGTTTCTTTTTCTCAGAAGTCCTAAATCCCTCTTTGTCTATACTTCTATTATATAGGCACATGGATTAATCATTAGTAATTTCTAGTCCAAAACCAGATGCTATATAGAGAAGTTTCCAAAATATTAATATGAAATTTAAATATGACTTTTTAGAAATTCCAGAGAAGACAAATTGCAAATAGGCACAGAACTCATAATCGGGATTTCTCAGTTAGAGACTTAAGATACATACTTTATAATATTTTAATCTTAGGAAAGCTCTTCCTTTTTAATCTTTTTTAATGGTTCATCCAAAGTAACAGCATAAAACATAAACATTTTAACATGAATAACAAAAAAAATAAAATAAAATGGGGAGGACACAGTTTACCATTCATTACCTGCTCTGAGGTAGCTGTTTGTATATCTGTTATACTCCTGTAGCAAGTAAAAGTTTAGTAACATGCTAACATATCCTTGTTTTATTCAGAGGTAAGTTGCCTAATTTAGCTTGCACTTATCACAGGATAGAACCAAAACACAGTTATCACACCCCAGGTAACATGGTAAGACTCCTCTGATATCCTTTAATTCTCTGTAATTAGTGCATCTCTTCATAACCTGAGGCCTCTGGCACACATTCACTTAATGGCACAATGGAAACTTTTCTCCTAGCCTAACAATCCCGCCTCCTGTCATGCCACACATGTATGGCAAGATGCACCGTTTTAGGATTTCATAGATTTCATAAACATTTGGGCTGGAAGGGACCCCAAAGGATCATCGAGTTCAGCCCCCTGTCCCAGGGGCAGGAAGTCAGCAAGAATCATAGGATCCCAGCAAGATAAGCATCCAAATATGTCTTGAAAGGAGTTCAAAGTGGGTGCTTGAACCGCTTCCGGTGGCAGTCTATTCCAAACCTTGGGGGCTTGGACAGTGAAGAAGTTCTTTCTTATGTCCAGCCTGAATCACTTGCAGTGAAGTTTTTGACTGTTCGATCTTGTCATCCCTTGGGGCACTCTGATGAACAGACTTTCCCCCAGATTCTGGTGAGCACCCCTGATAAATTTATAGGTGGCCACCAGATCACGAGCCTGCGCTTTTCCAGGCTGAAGAGCCCCATGGCTTTCAGCTTCTCATCATAAGTTCTGTTTTCCTGACCTCTGATCATGTGCATGGCTCTCCTCTGCACCCTCTCAAGCTTCTTTACATCCTTTTTGAATTGTGGAGCCCAAAACTGGACACAGTACTCCAGCTGCGGCCTCACCAAGGCTGAGTACAATGGGAGAATGTTGTCCCAGGATTTGCTTGAGAAGCATCTATGGATGCAAGCCAGCATTTTGTTCACTTTACTAGCCGCACCATCACACTGAAGACTTACGTTCATCTTGTGCTCAACCATGACCCCAAAGTCCCTTTCATCTATAGTGCTAACCAGACCAGCGTAGCACTACCGAGCCTATAAGCATGGTGCGGGTTTTTCCTCCCAAGGTGGATAACCTTGCATTTTTCGGTGTTGAACACCATCAGGTTCTCGTCCGCCCATTTCCTGGGACTGTAAAGATCTGCCTGGATCCGCCTGGACCCTCCTGTCCTCAGATGTGGATGCTTTACCCAAGAGTTTGGTGTTGTTGGCAAACTTGGCCGGTCCGCTTCTGACACCAATGTCCACATCATTGATGAAGACGTTAAATAGTATAGGCCCTAGGACAGAGCCTTGAGGGACCCCACTGTTCACAGCACACCAAGATGACTGGCTCCCATCAACCACCACCCTCTGGGTCCTACTGCGGAGCCAATTCCTCAGCCAGCGGATCGTGGTTAGGTCAAGGCCGCAGTTAGCCAGTTTTGCCAAGAGATGATCATGGGATACCAGATTGAAGTCTTTTTTTAAAGTCAAGATATACATTGATCTCTTCCCCCTTGTCCATGTGATAAGTCACCTGGTCATAAAAGGAAATGACATTGGTCAAGCAAGACCTACCCGCAACAAACTCATGCTGGGTATCCCTCAGGATATTGCCTTCAGCTAGTCTGTTAAGGATAGCCTCTTTGATAAATTTTTCCAAGACCTTCCCCAGGATAGAGGTCAGGCTGATGGGCCTGTAGTTTGCCGGATCTACTTTCCTTCCTTTCTTGAAGATAGGCATGACATTGGCCTTCTTCCAATCATCGGGCACTTCCCCAGAGCACCACGAACTCTCAAAGATCCATGCCAGGAGCTGAGCTATGATGCTCGCCAGCTCCCTGAGTACCCTTGGGTGTAACCCATCAGGGCCAGCTGACTTGAAGGTATCCAGCCTGTCAAGGTGTTCCTTCATGAGGTAAGCTTCAATGGAGGGCAAGGAATCTCTCTCACTTGGGGCTCCCTGACCCATAGTGGGCAGGGCCATCCCATGGGACTGGTGAAAAACTGATGCAAAGTACCCATTTAGCAAGTTCACTTTTTCCTGGGCATCCGTTGTCAGTTGCCCCATCTGGTTTAGCAAGGGTCCAATGTTGCCCTTGCTTTTCCTTCGGCTCCCCACATACCTAAAAAAGGACTTTTTAGTTTCCTTGAAATTTGTAGCTAGCTGGAGTTCCATCGCAGCTTTGGCTTTCCTGATTTGCTCTCTGCAGGTCTGGCCCAGAGCAGAGTATTCCTCCTTGGTGGCAGTTCAAGTCCTCCATCCTTTGTAGGTCTTCCTTTTAAGATTCAGTAGGTCTGCCAGTTCCCTGGAGTTCCAAGGAGGCTGCTGTGCCCTTTTGCTGCCTTTCCTCTGAGACAGGATGAACTTTGCTTGCGCATTCAGGATCGCTCCCTTGAGGAGCAACCACTTGTCCTGAACTCCCCTTACCAT
Organism: Crocodylus siamensis; assembly: GCF_052110815.1. Classification (NCBI taxonomy): domain Eukaryota; kingdom Metazoa; phylum Chordata; order Crocodylia; family Crocodylidae; genus Crocodylus; species Crocodylus siamensis. The sequence continues at coordinate 58,323,733 of NC_143395.1, forward strand.
TGGGTTGTGGCCTTTTAGGGCCTCTCTGACAAGCCTCCTTAGCTTGTCAAAGTCAGCTTTCCTGAAGTCAAGGACTTCTTAATTACTGACTGACTTACCAGCTTTACAGCAGATGGTGAAGGTGATCAGCTCATGGTCACTGTCACCCAGCTTCCCTTCAATCATTAAGTTGCTGATTAGGTCGTCCCTGGTTGCCACTATGAGGTCAAGCAGCGCTTTACCTCTTGTCAGTCTGTAGACTTCCTGCATCAGATAGCGGTAATCCACGCATGAGAGAAAGCTTTGCGACCACTTGGATTTGGCCGAGCGTTCCTCGCACAAGATGTGTGGGTAGTTAAAGTCTCCCATGACAACCATACACTGGGATCATGCAGCCCCAGGCAATTCTCTGGTGAACTCCCTGTCAAGGTCTCGACTGGGTAGGGGGTCTGTAGTAGACCCCCACCATAGTATCCCCTGTGCTGTGTTCCTCATGGATTTTAACCCAGAGGGTCTCAAGTCATCCACCATGGGTGCCAATGTCAGCTTGCAGGGACGCGTAGCTTTCCTTGACATAGGAAGCTACGCCCCCGTCCCTTTTGTCCACTCAACCCCTCCTGTACAGCGTATAGTCATCTATACCCATGGTCCAGTCATGGGTGGAGTCCCACCAGGTCTCCATTATCCCAGTGACATTATAGTTATTTGCATTTAGCAGGAGAACAAGTTCCTCCTGTTTATTCCCCAGGCTCCTGGCATTTGTGTATAGACATGCAAATATCCCCTTGCCCTGCCTACATTTTGTTCCAGGGCTAGGGCTGGGGTGGGATCTCTTAAGTGCCTTGGCCTGCTGGCTTTGCAAGGGCCATTCAGTGGAACAGCAGTGGTGGTAGTCCCCCCATCCCCCTGTGGGCTTGGTTTAAAGTCCAGTGGAGTAGGTCAGCCAGTCTGACTGAGAAGAGCCTCCTCCCCAGCGGAGAGAGGTGGAGGCCATCTCTTCCTGGCAGCTTGTTGAATCAACAGGCAGAATCAATAAGTAGCTGGGAATGTCCCTCTGTTATTTTCTTAATTAGGTGATAAATACTGTTATTAATTCCCTGATGGTCTGGCCATGCCACCTTCAGCTCCGTGCTGTGGAAGGGAGGGCTGCTCTAGTGCCCCCTTCCCCCCTGCTGGCTTCTAGCTTGAGCCACTGCAGGCATGTGCCTGCATTTCTGGGATGTCTGTCCAGTTACAAAACTGATTTAGCCTAGCCAAGTTAGACTAATGTGCAAAAATTGAATCAATTCAGGCTCATGCTTTTTTAATGTCTGTCCCTAGCCAAAATGGTGAAAACTGATTTAAGATAAACCTAGTGGACTGTAGTATCAGACTTAACTGATTTGGATCAACTGGTTTATGCAATGTTTGTCCCATACCCCTTCCTAGTTTAAGTTATACCAGAGTCCCCCAGCATCCCAGATGCTTTGCAACCCTGGCCTGGGCTGTCTGCTTCAGAGAGCAAGGCTGGCCCTGACCCTCTACTCCCAAGCCAGAGTTCTGCAGAGACTGTAGGCACAGCAGTCTGCCTTGCTTCCCCCTCCCCACCCACCTCACACTGCTTGCTGCTCAAGCAGGGATCTCCACCTCCATCCCTCCCTTCCTCCCTCCCTTCCATCTCCCACAACACAGATCCCAGCCCCATGGACCCTAGGCATGTGGTATGCTAGTTAATGTTGAGAGGTCTGTGTGTGTGTGTCTCTCCAATTTCATTGGGACAGGCAGTCAGAACAGTGTCTCTTTGGGCTTTTTGGAGCTAATCAAAGGCCAGCTGGTAATGCCCTTCCATTCCTTCCTTGGAAAAAGCTGTTTAAGAAGTGCATGAACTAATGAGAGAGGCTTTTGTTTTGTTGATGGGCTGATAAATGCTGTGTTATCAGCCCCCTGCTGACTCCCTTACATGTCAGTTTTGTAGACATATGGAGAAGGAGGGAGAGGGAAATTATAAAGCTCAGTATCATCAACAGATGCATGCACTGCACACACACCCTTTGCCTCAGAGTGCTAGCCAGGAGCTGGGTCTGGCCAGGAGCTGGGGTCTCCTGCCCCTTGAGCAGCAAGCAGGAAAAACCTGGGATGGTGCAGGCAGGGTGGGAGTTTACGCCCCTCCCTAATCAGAGCATCCTACCGAGGCCTGGCCATGCCCCCTCTCAGCTCAGTACTGTGGAAGGGGATTGAGGGCTGCTTTAGTGCCCTGCCCCCCTAGTTTCTAATCTGAGCCACTGCAGGCATGTGCCTCTTTTTCTGGAATGAAAAGGGAATGTCTATCCAGATCAGTTCAAGCTTTGCAGGTTAGACTAACCTGCAAAGATTGAATCAATTCAGGCTCAGGATTTTTTAATGTCTGTCCCTAGCCCAAGAGAGCACTACATAATATGACTTTTTAAAAGAAGTTGAGGCAGTTCTTGTGGGGGGAAGTCAATGGACTTTTCAAATGTCTAAATAGTAGAGTATTCTTAAATTTGTTTCTGTTCTTATTCTATTTCTACTGATATGCATCAATTTTTATTGTATCTAGTCTAGCTAATCCTCACTCTGATCTGAGCTTTCTGTTTCTTCAAGCCTCTAAAGTTATCCAATGTGGAATTTAAAACTGAAAATCAAGTCAGGCAAAAGGATTTTGCTACATTTTTCTTTGGCATTTGGATCACTTAAAGATTGAAAGCTAATAGAAAAGATATTGGCCAATTTTTTTAAATTAAATCTTTGTTGTGCTTGTATAGCTACTTTTTTGCCTTCATTACGCTTTGACCTTTTTACTTAGTTTCTAACATAGAGTTATTTTTTAAAATCACCAGTTATGCCGAAGTCATATTTTTCTAAAATTCTGTTTCTGCTAGGTTAATCTTTGAAAGTTAGTTACAAAAGAGCAGACAGAGATCTTTGATGTTTTACTGCAACTTGGGTACAGACTTCCCACACAATCCCACATAATACTTACGGAGTTCCTAGTCTTCACATGGAATTCACAAAATGTTCCAGGTCACCTCAACCTGTTAGTTGTTTCCAAGTAACTGCAATCTAATACTCAAAGGAAAAGCAACTGAAGATAACAGGATGCAAAGCTGTAATGGAAAAAGTCAATCTGGATCTCAACTATTACTGCGCCTATAAACTTGTCTGCTTGATGCTCCATTGTAGATATGTCCAGGGACCACATCATAGGAAAAATGTCCAAGTGTACAGACTGAAACAGAAGCAATGAAATTGTAGGCAAATGCAGAGGGCATTAAGACCTAAAACAATAAATCACCTTGGGCACAGGAATTAAGTGAAGCCTGAGCCCCATGAATCAAACAAGAGCATTCCAATTTTTGATTACTCCATAAACTATCATAGTCTTTCAACTCCCTTTTTCCATACATAGTTCCTTACTTAGTTTGCAGTGTTTGAAAAGATCTTTCTGCACCTGTACTAATGTATTACTGAAAATAAGAAGGTAAACAACCATTCCTGCCTTTTCATCCATTTATGTTCTCAGATTGTCATTTATTAGCATTTATTATTAATATTAGACTTCAGGCTGGTATGTTAGAACAAATACTGGGCACATCGACACATGCGATTAATTCGAAGCAATAAACTCTGATACTTATAAACTACCAGGTGTACATTCAAATTGCTGACCTGGCTTAACTTGCTTCAGAGGGGCTGGATGCGGCACAAGGGTGCTCCAGTGAGGAGCTAGCTGACAGGCAGCCCCTGCACTGAATCACCCTTGTGCCACAGCCAGCTGGCTCAGTGTCTACGTGTGCATTGCTGCAGAGTAAAACACTCTGCAGCAAGGTAGTACTTATAGTTACAAGTACTACCCTGTTGTGGAATTTATTAGTTTACTCCAGCCTAGTAACCTTGCATGTGTAGATGCCAAGACATTTACTGTGGACCTAATTCATCTACTCCTCAGTAAACATCTCTTGTAGATGTGACCACCATCTACAGAACTATCAATGTTTGGCTCAAAATTATTGTATGCATATCATTCACCTAGTTCTTCACTAAGAGCTAATCCCAGCTCTTTTTTTTTTTTTGCGTAAAACATCTACATTTAATACATTGTACAGTTTCAGGTTGCAGATGGTTTTTAAGGTTTTTAACCTCTGTTGTATATATTTAAAATGTCCTGCAGTACTGGGATATGTAACTGCCCTTATTTATCTGAGACCACATGAGTATTTTAATACTCAGAATAGTTCTTCTCCCAGCAAGGCATATTGAATAAGACATTATTTATTGTTTATTGTGTGTCCAATGAGAGTTATGAGACTAACTGTAGAACCATGCCCAACTTGAGAAGAAAATGGAGATTGATTGAAACAAGGTGAAAAATAAAATTTAAGAAAATCTTTGGAATGGAGAGCGATTAAGTTACTGCAAGCCTTTGTTCAGAGGAATAATGTGATTGTTCGAAAAGCTGTATGGTTTAGAACCCTCATTTATAGAGTTAAAAAAAACTAACCAAAAACTGTTAGAAAAAACTAAACTGAGATTTAACAGAATGAGTTAACAGAAATGTTTTGGGATATTAGGCAATATCAGCGTGATTTTCCTTCCTCTCACACATTTTGTGATTTTTTTCTGAAGATGAGAGAAGGATTTGCATTTTTATTTTCTATTCTACTTAGTTCTATTATTCTGTTTTAATATAGTATCAGATAGGCACCAATGAGCACTTCAAAGTATAATACATACTATTAGAATGATCCTTAATTATCCTATCTACATATTACAAAAGTTCTGCTGTCTCAAAAGTCATATTTCAGAAATCCCAGCACTTTTCAGTTGATGCTAATAAATTATACCTTTTAATTAAGGACAGTAATGAGTCTATAATAGAAATTGGTGTCTGGGTATTATGGTGTTACCAGATTTGCCCGCTACTTTGGGGTGTGGTCATTTATTAGGGCTAGGGTCTTGGTAATTCTATTAATGTGCTGCTTGTGTTACTTGTGTTTCTATACGGAGCTGTATCTTTTCCTTCTGCAAGCCCTCACCCCCAATGGAGCTATCTTGCAGGACTCAGTTCAGTGGGGTTGGGTTCCTTCAGTCCCCAAATCAGTCATACACACAAACACACACAGATTAACGTGACACACCTGACCTGGCCGGGTTGATCAGCATGGACAGGCTGACACCCTCATATGCCAAGAATCGGTTCATCAAAGCAACAATAACTACAGTCAAACACAAGCACACAGTTAAACAGAATACCTCTGAATCTGGCTGGGTGTCCAGATGACACCCTCATGGGCTAGCATTCAGTTCATTAGGGCACATCTGAGCCAAACTGGGTCAATCAACCTGTACAAGCTGATCCCCTTATGTGTTTCAAACTCAGCACGTCCCAATCTTTTAGCCTCTTGATGAGCAGACCCCACAGTATTTCTGGGCTTCACAGGGATCTTTAGCTTAGGTAAGAGGGGCATTGCTGCAGAGCAAGTGGGGAAAAGAGAAGTAAAGAAGGCGAAATATACCCAATTACCACCAGTTTGACTATAAAAGTTATTTATTGCTAAGTAGATTAAATATATATTGACATTAGTAGTGATAGACATGCAAAGGAAAAACAAACACAAACAGTCACAGTATACCCTGGTTTCACTAAATATTTGGGGAAACTTAGCTCAAGCTTAACTAATACAGTTCAAGTTCAGAAATCTATGCTTAGGGAGAGAGAAAAGAGAGAGAGAGCTGGGATCTCACTAGTCCAAGGCATTCGGGTTGCAGAGCTGACAGGTCAAAGTTCTCAGCATGATCCTTGAAGGGAGATCATCTTCCTCCTGCAGCCTCTCCAGAAGAAAGCGAGTGGTGTCAGTACACACACTGCTGCTTCTTTTACAGATTTTTATACCCCCAGTTCAGCTTCTTTCAGGCATTCTCAAGAGTGTGAATCAAATTGTTCCACCCAGATAACCCCTTGTCAATAGAGAGGACATCTCAGGAACTTAATTGATACTCAGGGAACACCTACTTGGGAGCCAGCTTGACATTCCTATGGATAGCAGATATACTTGATGGGATATCTCCTGGTGTCTTCAGAAACCATAGATTGCAGCATCAGGGTTTTGGATTTTTACTTGCTGTGAACAAGCCTCAGCTTAGCATGACTTTTCCAGATCTTACTATAGTCTTTTAACAGACTTAAGGCAATTATTGGAGTGTTCATAACCTGTTGTGGAGAGGACTTCCACCAGTCGTCTCGGGAAAAGTATGACAACACTTGTGGTCAGGGCTCCAACGGGCTGGACACTGTGATGAACCCTGTACCATTGTTCAAATGCTGCCCATACCCCCTCTGACTCAGTCTATTGCCTCAGCATTCCCTAACCCGGCAACCGAATTGTAGCCAATTAAGTTTACATACGCCTCCCATAGTGGGACCGGGGAATGTACGGCCCAAGATGCCTAGTAAACTTACTTTTGCTTAGAGGTGTGTGTGGTGGGGGGGAGGAAAAGCCCTTTGTAAAACCAGATTAGAACTGGTCTGATAAATGCTGAGCTGGGTGTGAGGTTTGATTAGCATTTGGAACACAGCTTCCCCATCATGCAGTGCTCCCCTGCTTTGCTGATCCCAGAATTCACTGCAGTCTCTGCTTCAGGCTTTCTGTTCTCCATCTCTCATGTAAATGAATGGTCATCTATCTGTTCCCATCTCAGATGCAAATGAGACCTAGGGCAGTTGTTTCACTTTTGTCACCCTTATCTGGAGGGTTTTAGGTGCATCTCTCACTTCATCTTAATCAGCTTCTGTTTAGGTGGGGGGGGGCGATTCTTTGTGAGTCAGTCTGTGTTCTGTGTCAGGACTCCCCAAAAACATGGAGCTGACTGGTAACAATGGTGACAGGTACTTCAGCATTGCCTAAGATGAAAATGGTCAAAAGACTATTTACTAACACGTGAGATTCTTTGTAAAGTTAAATCTTGCCCCTTTATGATTACGGAATGTTCTCTGAAATTAATGGAAAGGCAGGATATGAATAGGGCACTGTATTACTCTGGGTAGGCTCATATTAGTTGTGTGGTTCAATTACCACAATCATCATCAGTGATCCAGGTTTTCCATTCACTGCAGAAAAATGGATAGAAACATGTTTTTCACATTCATATGCTTCTTACAGTGCAAGCTCAAGTAGTGTGAAGAATGACTAACAATTGTTCCAGCTGTGGCAGAAGTTCACTGCTCCAGGCACTGCAGAAAGAGAGACCCATGGGCTGGAAGGGGTGTGTTAAGGGCAATGGAGATTTTTGGCAGCACTGAGGCCTAGATGGCAGCACCATAAGGCTAATGCACTGTCCACATGTCAAATTGCAGTGTAATGTGCTAGCTTTAAGCAAGCTCAGGTATTGAAAGAAGTATAACCACAGCATAATAGAATTCAATGAAAGCAAATTTGCAATCTTTGAATTGTATAATCATAATTCAGGGATCCTGGTTTTCTCTGTTTAAAAATCACAAATTCTGTGATAAAAATAGCAAATTCTCTTACTAAAACCCCCCATTGAACACTACTATATCTATATATAGATCTCTCTATCTCTATCTATATGTAAATCGAGAGATCTATATGTAGATATCTCTCTTTCTCTCTATAGATAGATATAGTCTATATCTATATACACATATAGATAGCTATAGATATATCTATATGTCTATATAGAACTAGATCTATGTGTATATAGATCTATACAGATATAGATATATAGGCATCCATTGAACACAATGTTTTATTAATATACTTACAATTGGAAAGCAATTAGGAAGCCTACCAGTGCCTCAATAAAATAATTTCTAGATACCTAAAAATTTTGGCATTTGATTTTGGGTTTTTTATCATGGAAAATCAGAGCTCCCACCAGGATGCAGGCTGTTCCCCCCCCCCCCCCCCACACACACACACACTTTGTGGCACTGAGCAGCCCTGATATGCCAGTGCCCTGTCCCTGCCCATGATGTTGCCTCTCACTCCCAAGGCACAGCCCCCTCCCCCCTGCCTTACAGGTGCCCCTCATTGCAAAGCCACAGTGCCCTGGCCCTGCCAGTACCCCTGATTCCCAATCCACACCCCAGGGTCCCTCTTGGTGCCCTGGACTCCCAACCCGCAGCCACCCCAGCCCTGCTGGTGCCTCTCACTCTTGACCTGCTGTGCCCCCACCTCCATGTGTGAAGAAGGGATTGAGTGTGTGGGGAAAGGGGGGAGCACAGGTGACATGATGGGGGGGGCACATGCCCCCATGCCCATATCAGGGTATGGGGCTGCAGCTGAGCCAAACCAGCTCTGGGCAAGAGCCACCTCCATGGCCCAGTGGGTGGGACCTGGTGCTAGAGGGAGCACTGCGCTGCCATGATGAGACACAGAAGCAGCAGCACTGGTGGTGCAGAGTTGTGTTCCCCACTGCTCCCAGGTGGCCAAAGTGGCGGTTCCTGCCCAGAGTTGGTCTGGCCCTGCACCCTGCTTGTCAGGAAAGTATGTTTCCCCTCCCCCACCTGTGCCTCCCTACCCCCCACAGTAAGCAGCCTGTGCCCCTTCCACCCACCCCACCGCATGACCTTTGCCTTCTTCAGCCCCACCTTCCCTTATCTCCAACCCCTGTAGATTTATTTGGAGGGAGCTGCAGGAGCTGCTCTCCACTGCTGCCTGGATTCCATGTGCATGTGCACATGTACATGCATGTGGCACCCCCTACCTCTGATCACCCTCCTCCTACTTCCTGCAAGCTCTTGCAGGCTAGAGCTTGGGCAGCCTGCAAAGGTAAATCTGTGGTTTCCCACATTTTTCTCCTTTTAAAGGGAAAAAAATCTATGATTTTTTCCTTTAAAACAGAAAATTTGCTTTTGTCTTGGTTAAAGGAGAAAATCTATGTTTTCATCTGTTTTTCTGCAGTGAATGGAAAACCTTGATCACTGATGATGATTGTGGTAATAGAACCAAGCAACTAATATGAGCCTATCCAAAGTAATACAGTGCCCAGTTCATATCCTGCCTTTCCATTCATTTCATAATGCTGAAAGGATTAACTGCAGATAGATTCTACCTGACTAACCTTGTTCCTTTTTATGACCAGGTCATAAAATGCTGAGGCGCAGGAGTCAAGGTAGTTGTCATCTACCTAGACTTTAAGAAGGCTGTCGCAGAGCTCTCAGGTGCCCTGTGACTGAGAGCAGAAACAGCTTGGGAGAGACCCCTAGTGGCGGGAAGGGGGAAGCGCAGCTGCCAGTCACCAGGACTGTGCAGGTGCTGGTTGCCCTAGCAACCAGGGAAGCCTAGAGCCAGGGAGGGGCGGAGCTTAGCCCTTCTTAAGCTCAGACAGAAGGCCAGGAGGGCAGTTCCCCTCCAGCAGCTGAGGGAGGAGGAACTCAGCCAGAACAAAGGGGAGAACTCTGACGGTTGGAACATCCCCTGGTCCCTGCTGGGGGTTGATGTGCTCTTTCTCTCTCTCTCTTTGGTAAGGAGAGATTTCTCTTTTTGACCAGAATGGTCAAGCTTTTATGTTGTAGCCCAGGGGAGCTTTGCGTTCTGTGTTTTCTGTTTTACCAGAGGACCAGGTGAGACTATAAGGGGTTGAAGGAGGCCTCATAGGAGCTCCACGATAGTGTGGGGTCTCCTGGCACCGGAGAGGGCGCAGTTTTGTTTGGGGGCGCATTGGCCTAGCCCGGAGCTAGTGGGGGCAGCGAAGAGCCCCAACAAGGGGGCATTGAAAAGCCTCTGAGCTAGGAGGGCAGTGAGGAGCCCCGGAGTTTGGGGGCAGTGAGGAGGGGTGACGAGGAGCCCTGAGAGCAAACGAAGGGCCGAGCCATAATAACACGGCCCAAGTTAGATCGTACCAGCACCATCTGCGAGGCTTGGGCTGCGGTGTAGGGAAGGAAAAGGAGCCGCAGACACGCCCCCTGTCATCGGGGCGCATAAAAATGGGCAGCCTCCCACTGATTCTAATCATCTATTAATCACAAGTAAGATCAAGGCGTGGCAGGAAAGTAAGCAGGCAGTTGGTCCATTGCAGGAGGGTGGAGCCTCATGGCCAGAGGGGCTCCGAAAGTAGGACTCCTGCTACAAAGGCCTTCAATACAATGTCTCATTCTGTTCTCATAAATAAACTAACAGGCTGTAATGTAGATGATTACACAGTTAGATGAGTGGCATATTGGCTTAGGGGTTGCACCCAGAGAGTGGTAGTGGACAGGTCGATATCAAACTGGAAAGATGTGGGCAGTGGAGTCTCGCAAGGCTCAGTCCTTGGACTGGGGCTATTCAGTGTCTTCATCAGTGACTTGGACAAGGGTGTGGGGAGCACCATGTCCAAGTTCACAGATGATACCAAATTATGGGGCAAAGTTAACATGCCAGAGGGTAGGAAATGGATCCAGGTGGATCTGAACAGGTTGGAAAAAGGGGCAGAATGAAATAGGATGCAGTTCAACAAAGACAAGTGCAAAGTGCTGCACCTGGGCAAAAAGAACCACCAACACATTTACAGGCTGGGGGATGACTTTCTCAGGAGCACAGCAGTGGAAAGGGATCTTGAAGTCATAGTTGACTCCAAGATGAACGTGAGTCATCAATGTGACAAAGTGATCAACAAGGCTAACTGCACTTTATCATGCATTAGCAGATGTATGACAAACAGGTCCAGTGAGGTGATGCTTCCCCTCTATGTGGCATTAGTCAGGCCACACTTGAAGTACTCTGTCCAGTTTTGGGTTCTGCACTTCAAGAGGCTTGTGGAGAATCTTGAGAGGGTTCAGAGGAAGGTCACTAATATGGTCAGAGGCCTGCAGGCAAGGCCCTACAAGGAGATACTGAGGGACCTAGATCTCTTCAGCCTTTGCAAGAGAAGGCTGAGAGGTGATCTTGTGGATGCCTACAAATTCATCAGGGGAGGGCAGCAGGGAATAGGAGATGCTCTATTTACTAGGGCACCCCATGGAGTAACTAAGAACAATGGCCACAAATTGATGGAGAGCAGATTTAAGTTGGACATCAGAAAGAACTTCTTCACAGTAAGGGTTGTCAGAATCTGGAATGGGCTTCCAAGGTAGGTGGTATTCTCCTCTACCTTGGGGGGTCTTCAAGAGGAGACTGGACAAGCACCTAGGATTGTCTTACCCCAGTGCTCTTTCCTGTCCATGCCAGGGGGTCAGACCTGATGACATACTGAGGTCCCTCCTGACCCTAACATCTATGAAGCTATGTAGAAAACTAGCATTTAGGGCATGGTCACAAGCCATTTCCAGTAGTCTTGTGTTACAGTTTAAGGTAGTTCCTGGACTAGCAGGAACTCAGTTCTGCTGATGTACTGTTCTGATTCTCCTATCAGAAGGAAAAACTTTGCAATACATTCTGGTGAACTGGTGTGACAAGCAGAATCTTAACTATTAACTGAGACAGTTGCAACACCTTGTCATGAATACATTGGCATCAATACAGGCAGGCTGCATGTACTAAAATATATACTATGGCTCCTAGTAACCTTTTTCCCCAGAGAGGGAGAGATCCTCCAGCTCTTCTCAGAAGCCCAACATTCTCTCTTCTTGCTTTTCCTTTGTTGCCTCTCAAACTCCCAAATGCCTTCTGATTTGTTGGACTCTTACAGAATTTTGCTCTTGGAGTTTCTTTAACCTATAATATCTGTCTTGTTAAATCTAAGAAAGAAGCACTTAATCATTATGTTATAATCTGATGTGTGACATAAAAGGTATGATTGGTGCCAAATGTGTTATTCTGCACTTCATTTTTTGCTTTACTGAGGAAAGAATGTCAGGCAAAAATACATAGAATGAAAGTTTCTTCTGTAAAAATAAGTCACTTGGCCTCTTAAGCTTTCATAGTTTCCCAAATCAATCGATGACATAATATAGTTAATATTTAAGTACTAAGAAAGCCCCCCTATTGGATTTGCTCATTTTTAACTTATTGATAGGGATTGTTTTGATACAAAAGACAAATATGTCAAACTGAATATTCCTTTGGGTCTTTAAAAGATCTGGTAATCAAGGTATGAACAGAAAAGAAACTGTAACCATTTAAATGAATCATGGTTATGTTTTTTTGCTGCACTGGCAAATTAAAAATTACTTGTACAGCTAAATGACTGGGATGTAATCTTACTGTTTAATTAGTAGGTCAGTCTTTCTTTAATATAATATGATAATCCTTTGATAAAACATATGAAGTCTTTTGATGAAACTGATTGTACCATAACACTATATTGATTTTTGATTTAATATTTTACATAATTACAGGTGCGCTGATACATTGGTCCATATAGTATAGGCACCAATATAAGGAAAATAGACATAATTGGAAATGGGCTTTTTTTGGCTGATGTGGCTGATAATGTTGCCAACAAATGCCACATGGATGTGCATGCATGCAGCCTGGAATGCAGCCCAGCAGCTTGGAAAGCAGTGTCCAGCTGGTAAGTTTGTGGGGTGGGGGGAGGAAAGAGGCATGGGTGGGGCAGATAGAGGCCGCCATGGTGAGGGATGGAATAGGACTGGGGCTGGAGCAGGTGCTGCCCAGCTGAGGCAAGGCACAGGACAGAGCCACGGATGGCTTGTCTGGGAGATGTGGGGGGCAGGGAGGTGGCACCCACTGCTGTGTGCACCTCTAGAGGAGGCACAGTGGGCATTTGCCTCCCAGATATGTGCGTGGGGCAAGGGCAGGCTGCCCACTGCATACTCAAGGCCAGGGGCTGTGCCAGCCTCTTCCCAGCAGGGGGGCTGGGCTGGGGTTCCACTTGGGGCAGACAGGGGTGGGGCAGGGCAGGGCAAGTGGCAGCAGTGCGGGGAGGGGGGCTATGGTGAATTTTGGGGTGGCTGTAGCCCCCCATAAGTCCCCCACCCAGCTCCACTGTCACTGCCTGCCCCATCCCACCTGGCCTGAGCACAGCCTCAGCCTAGTCCCCCCACCAGGAAGAGGCTGACACAGCCCCCAGCCCCAAGCCTGGAGTGGGTAGCCTGACCTCACCCCATGCACAGATGTGGGGGGTATATGCCTGTTGCAGAAAGCAACCTTGTTTCGCCCCAAAATCTCTGCCCTGTGACACTGTGACTAAAATCTCTGAGCTGCAACCATTTGATGAGGGTGGGCCCAGCAAACAGGGGACCGCACCCTCGGCCTGTCTATTTAGGTAACCTGAGCTGGCTGCATTCCTGAGGGAGGGGGAAAACCTGCTCCCTCTGCCTACGTGACTTGTATCAATTACCTGGGTGGGGGGTTTCTACCTGGGGAGCTGGAATCTGCCTGGTAACAGGTGATGTATTTCAAATTGGTTGGCTGACAGCCAACTGGGGCTGACTTCCACTGGACCAGGTGAATGAGGTCACAGGGGCTATATAGGTTGGGGGGAGAGGAGGCCCGCTCTCTTCGACCATGAGGTGAAGCAGCAGCAAAGCAGGGGAGACAGAGAAGCCTTACCATCTGAACCTAGCTCTCTCTCTCACCCCGAGACTCCAGAGGGGAAACTGGAGAACTCTGGAAGATGCTTGTGAGTAAGCTACTCAATCGGATTAGATATTTAGCTGGCAGTAACACAGATGTGTAATCAAAAGGCTACCTCAGCCACACTGTTTGCTCTTTAGGATTTCTAAGATATTGCTCAACCCTGTACCCTAGTTTACCCTACCCCTTGTAATCAATAAAGTTCTCCTTTTTGACTGGTGTGGGAGACTTATTGAGGGGTGGGTCTAAATTATGCCTAAGAGACCCCTTAGGTCTGCGGACTAAGGGAGACTTAACTTTTTGCCCCCTTGACTTGGGGAAGTGCCCCAAGTGCCTGTACCGGGTCAAGTACCCGTTGGACTATTAGGCCTGTGTTTCCCCGAGGACACAGGACTGAGACAGTCCTTTCTCAGGGTGGTGGTGGCGATGTTACCCCCAGACTAGCGAGTGTGCTCTGGGAGAGGGGTTGGCCAAGCATAAGGCGCCCCCTAGGGAGGCATTCGGAGTCTGGAGGGTGGTCGGGCACAGGGAGGTGGGCGGCTCAACGCAGGAGCGCCCCCTACTGGCCCGCCACAATGCCACCCATGACTCCCCCAGGGGTGTGTAAAGTGACAGGAGCTGCCCCTCCTCCACCCCCCATGCTCCTCGGACGAGCCACCCATGGCTCCATCCTGCACTCTGCCCCATCCCAGCTGGGCAGCGCCTGCCCCTCCCCCAGCTCCACCCCCTCTCTCACCATAGGGGCCTTGATCCACTAACCATCATGCCCCTTTCCCCCTACAGACTTACCAGCTGGACACTGCACTTCAAGCTGCCTGGTTGCATATCAGCAATCAAATCAGTATTGGCCAATATGGCTGGTTAATAATTGGACATTGGCATTGGTACAAAAAATCTTTATCAGTGCATCCCTATATGTAAGTGGCTTGTAGTGTTTATTCATAATTTTATACATCTATCAGAAGATGCAGTAGGATGCTTCCAGCTTTTAAACACAATTTTTATTAAGCCTAAAGCCATTTTACCCATTTCTGTTTTTACCTGTTTCTGTAGCTATTCCACTAAAAGCATTAAGTTATTCTACAGTTTAAAACAGCATTTTGAATATTATATCTAATTAAGTAGGGGAGCAAATCCATTTATACACTCAAGGTTTTATTAGAAACGCAAGTGAAAGCATATGCATTTTTTAATTACTAATTAGAAGCTTTACATCGTATGGAGTAATTTAAAAAGGGGTACAAAGTGATAAAAAAAGAAGATAATAAGAAAGAAGAATACATTTGAGATTTACAGTGAGGTCCAACTGATTTACATAGATGGTAGGTGCAGAGTCAGCTGTAGGGGTGGATGACCCCCCAGGGCACTTACAGTCAGGGGGCACAAAACACATGCATATACATGTGTAAGCATCCTGCAGTCACGGAAGTGCTCTTCCCCTGTCCCGCCATGGCCAATCCCCCATCTCCAGCTGCTGTTTAGGAGAAGCCAGGCTGAGCACATGTGAGGGGTTTCACCTTCTTCAGTCCAGCTGCCTTGCTTGCTCCTGCACAGCAGCAGCAGTGCTTACCTGTCTCCCTGCCTGGTGCACCATACTGTTCCACCTCTCCACTAGACTCTGCCCCATGCCCCTTCCTGGCTGCCTCTGCCTGTAGCAGTGCTGCTGCCAAACACCTGGGGAGAAGGGCACCAAATACAGGTTCATGCAGGGAGCCATTTTTTCTAAGGCTGGCTCTAGCAGAATGTCATTAGTAACTTCTAGCTGAATGCTGTACAACAGTATATTTAAGAATGCAGAAGCCGAATGCATTTTTATCAGATTGGTTCTGAGTTGTTTTGAAAGTGAATTCATATATTCTTTATGATAGGTATGTAAGAGAAATGCTTTTACTCTTAGATTTTTGAGAACAGAAAAAATGTATCCTTGCACTCCTGTAGGATAGGTAAAAAAAAAATCTTTATTAACAGAAAAAAAAGGTTTTAATTTTAGCTCATTTTTGTTTTCAAATTGTAAAGCAACAGAAAAATGTTCAAATACTACTGTATTTAAATTTTCTGGCACAATTTGTTGTTTGTATAAAATGTGATAACTATACAACTCAAGTGAAAATTAAGTGGACTGTCAGCTTTTCAGCTGCCAAGCCTATCTGCTATGTCCCAACAGCTGAGCTCATTTATTTAGTCTTTACTGTCATTTTGATCATTTTAATGAAAATCCTGTAAAAAAAGAACATGGTCTGAGACCCTTTGAACAGCAGTCAGATGATTCCATACCACACTAGCTAAAATTTTAGAGAAAGAAGGGAGAAGCTATGGGTTACATCGGGGTGCTCAACCTCCAGACTGTGGGCCAAATCTGGCCTGTGGGACCTCCTGTATGGGTCAGAAAACAATGGCAATGGGAAGCAGTGGAAACTCCATATAGCCAGCACTAGTCCACCTAGGCGTTGCCTGTACAATGGAATCATAGCTGTCCCCCTCCCCCCGCATGTCCAAATCAAGCTGGGCTGCACCCCCAAACCCCCACAACTCTGGTTTGGTGTCAGGCTGCTCCACACCATTCAGATCTGAATTGGAACTGCTCCATTCCCCACCCCTCTGTGTATCTGGAAATGGGCTGACCTGGCTCTCTCCTTCCTCTCCACCCCTGCTCATTTGAGACTGGATTTGGACCAGGACACATCTGGATTGGGGCTGCTTCATTCTGCCTCTCCTCCCTGCATCTACCCACCCTTGCCGCAACCCCAGGCGAATGGATCAAGGTTGGGCTGTGCAACTCCCTGCAGCTGGATTAGGCCCTTTGGCCAGGTCTGGCCTATGCAGGGACCTGGCACCTCCCACTGAGCCTGTGGGGTTAAAAACCTCTTTCCTGTCTGCCTGTCAGTTTAGCCTGATGAACAACCAGACAGAGCTTAGCCACATTAAAATTCTAACAAAACCAAAAAGTCTATATAGCCTGTCCTTAAATTTGGTTATGAGCTGCTGCATGGTCTTGTTTACTTGAGCAACATGTCCTTACATGATCTCTTCTACAGAACGATAGCATGACATTTTTAACTCAGTAATTTCCATACTTTTTGACCACTCTTAACCCTAAGGTTTAAGGACATAGGCAGACAAGGTTCTTTGGGTGAATTCGATATCTTTTATTAGGCCCCAGGTACCAATTCACTGCTTACCTGCTACATTCATCCCCCTTCTTCTCTCCCTCCACCCCCCCCAGTCTCTCTCTCGCCCCCTGATTCCTCAGTTTACATCTTCACCAACTGCCTGTCTTACCTGCATACCAACCTCTGGCTTCTTTACAATTCATTCCATCGAGGAAGAGCACACACCAACTGCAGATTGTTTCTCAGCCTGACAAAGGGTTTTTAAACCCAAAAGCTTGCTAAGAAAAATTTTTCCAACTATTTCAGTTGATTTAATAAAAGTTATCAGATTCACCCAAACAACCTTGTCTCTCTTATAGATCATTATGCACCTTATAAAAATTTTAATTGAAAATAGGAATGATCAGTGCCTATGTAAGCCTCTTGCCATGGCTCTCTGGACTATATTTTGGGAATCTCTGTTGAAACCTATTCTGTGAACTTCCATAATTCCATCTCCTACTAAAAAGATTGCTTGGAATCATCAGACAATCAGATTAGAAATGACAGTTTGCAATCATAGGTATAGGCTGATAATTATCTGGACATCTGTTAGGAATTACTCCATAGACAGGATGGTGATCCAGGCCTAACTTGACAGGCTCACTAAATGAGTGGATGAAAACTTGATGCATTCAACACTGAAAAATGAAAGGTACTCCACCTTGGGAAGAAAAACCCGCAGCATGCTTATAGGCTCAGCAGTGCTATGCTTGCTAGCACCATGGCCGAAAGGGAGTTGGGGGTCACGATTGACCACAAGATGAATATGAGCCACCAATGTGATGTTAAAGTGAGCAAAACTCTCGCTTGCATCCACAGATGCTTCTCAAGCAAATGTCAGGATGTCATCCTCCCACTGTACTCAGCCTTGGTGAGGCTTCAGCTGGAGTACTGTACCCAATTCTGGGCTCCACAATTCAAGAAGCATGTGGAGAAGCTTGAGAGAGTCCAGAGGAGAGCCACACACATGATCAGAGGGCAGGAAAACAGGCCTTAGGATGAGAGGCTGAGACCTACGGGACTCTTCAGCCTGGAAAAGTGCAGGCTCAGGGGGGACCTAGTAGCTGCCTATAAGTATATAAGGGGTGCACATCAGGATCTGGGGGAACACCTTTTCACCAGAGTGCCCTAAGGGATGACAAGGTCAAATGGTCACAAACTCCTCCAAGACTGTTTCAGGCTGGACATAAGGAAGAACTTCTTTACTGTCTGAGCTCCAAGGCCAGGAAAAAACTGCCACCAGAGGTGGTGAAAGCACCTACTCTGGACTCCTTTAAAAGACATTTAGATGTTTATCTTGCTGGGATCCTTTGACCCCATCTGACTTCCTGCCCCTGGGGCAGGGGGCTGAACTCAGATGTCATAGATTTCATAGACATTAAGGCTGGAAGGGACCTCGGAAGATCTTCAAGTCCAGCCCTCTGCCCCAGGGGCAGGAAGTCAGCTGGGGTCATAGGATCCCAGCAAGATAAGCATCCAAGTGTCTCTTGAAGGCGTTCAAAGTGGGTGCTTGAACCACCTCCAGCAGCAGTCTATTCCAAATCATGGGGGTTCAGACAGTAAAGAAGTTCTTTCTTATGTCCAGCCTGAAACGGTCATAGAGGAGTTTGTGACCATTCAATCTTGTCATCCCTTGGGGCGCCCTAGTGAACAGACCTTCCCCCAGATCCTGGTGAACATCCCTGATAAACTTATAGGCAGCCACCAGATCACCCCTAAAGCTACGCTTTTCCAGGCTGATGAGCCCCATAGCTCTCAGCCTCTCATCATAAGATCTATTTTCCTGACCTTTGATCATGGACTTGGTGATCTTCCAAAGTCCCTTCCAGCCCTAATATCTATGAAATCTATGAACTCTCATATTAAATGATACCATTTCTCCTTTCCACTTAGTCCTTAAAGGGGACTGTCAGATTTTTACCTTTTTCAAGAAAGAAGTAGCTTGTATCACAGTATACACTTATTAGTTCTGGTCCAGTTTGAGTCATGGTTTCCAAATTCTTGTGTTGGGTATCACCATACTGAATTTTGAATAACAATTCAGACTGTTTACTAATGTTCCTGTTGCTTGTTCAGCCTCAGCCAAGTAGACATAGGAGTGTGCTCCTACTTTACTTCAAACTAAATTTTAGTTTAAATGTATATTTATATAAGACCGTATGTTGCCTCCACCTTCTCCTTAGAGAAATAAAACTCCTTTGTTAATGTATGGCAGAAATAGGACAAACCTCACTGCTCCATACTTTGTTCTCGGCAGAACTCATCTGGATGGGATTTTATTCATGAATGAACTGGCAGAAAACTGCTGGGCAAGGGCTGAAATAGCCAGTGTATTTATCACTACTCTGTAGTACATATTTGCAAGGCTAACCTACTTCTGATTCCTAGGCTCCACAATAGTGGCAGCAAAGTTGGTTGCATTTTCTGCATAAGTGTCTCTGTTACATAGGTTGCTGGAGAGATAATGGTCATGCCACTTGTTTTGAAATATAAAATATTAAAAATAGCATGAAAATTAATAATAATGTCAATGTTCAGTGTTTTAAAGGCATTGTTAGAAATTCAAGTAATGGTGGTGGTGGTGATGGTGGTAGTAGTAGTAGTAACAAGTTTCAGTGGAGCATTTTGCCAGGAGTAGCAGAAATGGAGCCACCTCTGATGAAAGCTAGTACACAGCAGCACTATACATGATTTAGGAGAAAAGAACAGGGATTTTTATCCTCTTAAAACAGACTTAGTATATCAACCTAAAATTTAAAGTAAAATGTTATCACATTTAAGTTGCATCTAGGTGATCTCCAGTGGTTAATTTATTACCATAGTGTAGTTTATATGAACTGTTCAGTTATCTGAACAGTAGATGTGGTGCAAATGTGCCTGGTAAATCAGAATAAACAGCAAACTGAAAAATAAAGCAAATCTGTTATCAAACAGTGTGTAGCACTAGAAAACATGTTTCATTCATGTGTCATTAATCAAACAATTTGATTTTTATGAATGGATCTATTTCCCAATCAGTTTTGATAATTTACAGTCCACTTTATCTATAAAAATGTAGAACTGTTGCTAAAAGTTTCTGTTTCCTTTTTGAGCACACAATCTTTTATATATTTAGGACCAGTTGGACTAGGGAGAAAATATGGGTGTCTGCTGAAAGCATCACACTGGTGCTTAACTGTAAATTCTTTGAGTTATATACATAGTGCCTTCTCTTATGTTTGTTGGCTTCCAATTGCATCAATACTGCACAAAAACTGTTTACAACAAAACGTTCAGCAATTAATTTCTCCAATGGCCCAGGAGCAGTTTTGACTCCATAAAAGTCTTTCATGCTTACATCAGGGTTGTTAAGCTGGTGGCCTGCAGGCCACATGCAACATGGGAGGAATTAATTTGCAGCCCTCAGGCTCCTGCCCAGCCACTGCTCCCCTTATCTGTCTGGCTGCAACAGCAGTAGGGGTCCCTCAGCTCCCTCTCCCTTTTCATTCTTCACTTCCTGATTCTGCTGGAAGAGCCCAGGCTGGGCCTGGGGCTGGGGCTGCCACACACATGGTGAAACCAAAGTGAGGTAGGAGGACCTATATTGTGTACAGCTTGGGGAACATGGTTCCTCCGGGTACAGTCCACACATCATGCAGCCTCTGGCCATTTAGCACTTGGACAGCCCTGCCTTGCATTGAAAGAAATACTGCCCTTTGTCTTTGTTTGGATTTCCTACTCAGACTTATTGGTTAATTGATTAAAATGTGCTTACAAACTGTAACACTATTTTGGATGTTGCCCTAAACTTAAAAAAATGATGTAGAGCTATCTAGTCAAAATTACTGCAAAATATGCCTAAATTATTTTTTAAGAACAGATCTAGTAACTTGAAGTGAATTAAAATCCCATTTCAGCATAGCACTTTAGGTAGTAAAATGCTACTGTATTGGCTACTTAAGGATTCCATTCTTTCTTGCTCCTGGATATAAATAAGTCTCTTAATCCTGCACAATTTGGTTCATAAAAGGGTTTACAAGGTGAATCTTATAGTTGTGCTTCCCAGGTCTGGAAGTGACTTTGCTTTGTTCTTATACATGCAAAGATTTTAAAGTCAGAAAGGGCTGTTATGTTTCTCTCTCAAAATGGAGGCCATACAGTTAAAGCTTAATTTCTTCATCAAGCCAAATACATTGTGTTGTATGACATAATTCTCTTCTAGAACTTTGGATAGAAAGACTAACATTGGGCTAAGAAGCCATCTTTTCAGGATCACGAACAGATATACCATCAATTGCTGGTAATTATTTGACATCTGTTAGTTAGCCATCTTTTAATCCATTTAATAGGTACTTTATTCCACAGAGAGCTTTTTTATTATTATAACAGAATGCAGTGTAAGGTTAAATGTAGGAGTCCAGGTGTAGTATATCTTCGTGAACCAAACCTGTACTGTCATAAGGGTAATATCAAATTTATTTGACAAGGTTTTATTTCCATGAAAACATTCTGATTGTCATTAATTATATTTCTATGCTTTAATAATTATATTGAGTTCTGTAAGAGCTAGCCCATTATTTTCCCTGGGATCCATGTCAGACTAAGAGACTCTTTGGCTTTCTTTTATACTCTTTGGCTTTCTTCCAGTTTTCTGGAAGCTCCTCAGTTTCCAAGATTTATTAAAAATTAACATCAATAGCCCAGAGATCTTTTCTAGGGTCACAAGATTGCATGAAAGTTTCAGTTTGCTAAATTCAAGCTTCTGAAAGGACCTCCTTTAACACCCTCTGTGCTTACCCCAAACACTGTCCTGATAATGAACCCTCACTACTTCTTCAGTAAAATCTTTTATGCCTCCTTCCTTCCCAACCAACATTTTTGGGGAAGAAGAAAGCTATTTGTGAGGAAACTTTTTCTATCTTGAGATAACCTCAGTCCCTGTTTACAGGGCATTCAGAACATTGTTCGAAGTCCACAGATCCAATGAACTTTAGACCCAAGCCTCAGTTTTGCCAAGAAGAAAAGTTCTTTCAACTAGATTTCATTAACTGTAAGCCTGGGTTGTTAAAAAACAGCCTTATAACCATTTAATATATGTAAACTCATCCTCACTGTGAGCTAGGAAAGTTACCTATTGTACAGACTCACCTCAAGTCAGAGAAGAAATTTTTGGCAGAGCAGGAACTTAGTTATAGGTCTTTGAAGTCCTTAGCTTGCACCCAAGCCATGGAATATTCTTCTTCTTCTTTTCTGTGAATTAGAACATAAGGCTTTAGATGGGCTGCATAGACCTGACACTTTGAAGAGCATAAAGGTATTAATAATTTGGTACATGTAAATACTTGCCACAATGTCAGGAGAGATGATTCTCTAGCTAGAAGGAATAGAGAAGAGGACAGAAGCTGTAAGGAAAATGACAAAAAAGAAGTCTCTTTCTAGGTGCATCTATATGTGCAATTGATTTGAAGCAATATACCCTGAAGCAGTTTGCACTAGAGTAAACTACACCTGGATGTAGCATCTACATGTGCTCCTAGAATGGCAGCAATTTGAGCCAGCGCAGAGCAGGCCCAAGTTGGCAGCAAGCATGGCAGGTGGGTCAACCCCAGGATCCAGGTGGTGGTGTTTGGTGGTGGAGGCACTGGCTTGGGGCATGAGGGTGCCAAAAGTGTGGAGCCGTGTGGCTAGGCAACAGACAGAAGTTTGGGCCACTGCTGTCTGGGCTGACTAGGTGCAATTTACACCTGTGGTCAGCACCTAAACTCGTGTTTAATCACAGTTAATTACACCACCATAAGATAGCTCTGTCCCTGACAGTACTATCTTACAGCAGCTTGAATTAAGTTACTGTGGCCTAATAGCATTGCACACACACAGATGGTGACACTTTACTCCACAGCTAATTAGTCTACCCTGCAGTTAAGCACTAGGGCTGTGAGAAATTTTGCCAAGTGTTTCATTTCAAAGCAGTTTCAACACGTTGTAAACTTAAAACAGCAAAATTGAAATGAAATAAAAAGCTTCAAAATGGCTTCAAAATCAAATGAGAGCACTTGAAACACTTCTAAAGTTTTGAAACATTTAAAGTTTCGAAGTAGCCCGGTGGTGGGAGGTGGGGGAGAGCCAGGGCTGTGCTCCAAACAGCACTACCAGGCCCACAGAGCTCAACCCAGTGGTGGAAGATGGAGCACAGCCCTGGCTCTCCCTCACCTCTTGCCTCTGGGCTGAGCTCTGTAAGGTTGGTGAAGGTGCTCAGAGCACATCCCGGTGGTGGGAGGCAGGGGAGAGCCAGGGCTGTGCTCTGAGCAGCTCCGCCATCCCCACAGAGCTGAATCTGCCCTCACAGCACAGCTGGACTCTTCCCAGGGGTGTGGGCCCCCAGATCTGTGTGTGGCACAACAGAAGGCTGCTGGGGCCAGCAGCAGCAGCAGTCTTCCCGGCACCGGGCATGGGCTGCGCTCAGGACTGGTCCCAGGTGGCAGCAGCAGCCATCTGGCGCACATATCTGGAAACCTCTGAACCTATCTCCTTTAAATATGGCAGGCTTTATGCCCTCAAAAGGGGCTTCCATCCCTGCTAGTTTAATCCAAATCAGGCAAGAAATAACAAAGTTTTAGGCATTTTCATGATTCCCCATTATAGTTTATGGGCAAAACATCGAAACATGTTACAACAGCAAAACAGTTTTGACTAAACTAAACAGAACAGTGCTTCGAAACAAAACAAGTAAATGAAACACTGTCCCTTTGAAATAGCAAAATGGACATCAAAATGAAACGATGCTGTTTCACATGTGTAGATACAGCCACTCTCTCTCATGCCTGAGAATAATGGCCTGCCTGAGAGAGAAGGAATAATGTGATGTTGACACTTGTTCTATTGGAAGAATGATTCCAAACTGTGAGGGAACTGAATTGCCTGGAGTGCGAACTGCAACTGCCCAAAGAGAAACAAAGGGATTCACTGAGGAACAAGCATCACACAGACAATTAGGTGTCTTAGTTCTAAGGAACAGGAGTCTCCTTCAGAACACCTTAATTTTCTCTTGAGGCCTTATCCATTTCAAACGCTGCACAGTAAAACACTTTAGATTGATTCATGTAAAAATAGAAACTAATGAATGATAATAGTATGGTAAAACAAAAGGTTTGCTTTATATTGGTTGTTAAAAATATAACTGAGTTAGGCTTACTCATAGGAAAGAAACATAAGTGGTGATATATAACTCAACCCGCTGAGCAAGAAACCATATGAAAAAATGTGTCCTGTAGGGATAACAAGACATGGCTGCATAGAGTGAATATAAATCTCTGACATTTAAGGAAAAACTTGGTTGGAAACAATATTTATTTGTAAATACAGAGGTATAAATGTCATGTGAAAGACAAACAATTTTTTTAATTAAGTTTATATTATAATATATATATCAGTCTAGATTGTCTCCTTTAGGAAGGGCAGGAAGTCAGCTGGGGTCATAGGATCCCAGCAAGATAAGCATCCAATTTGCTCTTGAAGGTTTTTAATGTAGGTCCTTGAACCACCTCCAATGGCAGGCTGTTCCAGACTTTGGGGGCTCGGACAGTAAAGAAATTCTTCCTTATGTCCAGCCTGAAACGGTCTCGCAGTAGTTTATGACCGTTCAACCTCGTCATCCCTTGGGACGCTCTGGTGAACAAACGTTCCCCCAGATACTGGTGGTCACCCCTAATAAACTTATAGGTGGCCATCAGATCACCCCTGAGACTGCGCTTTTCTCGGCCTGTCATCGTAAGGTCTGCTTTCCTGACCTCTGATCATGCGTGTGGCTCTTCTTTGGGCTCTCTCAAGCTTCTCCACATCCTTTTTGAATTGTGGAGCCCAAAACTGGAGACAATCTTCCAGCTGCGGCCTCACCAAGTCCGAGTACAACGGAAGAACGACATCCTGGGATTTGCTTAAGAAGCATCTTTGGATGCAAGGCAGCAGCATCACATTGCAGGCTCATGTTCATCTTGTGGTCAGTGATGACCCCCAAGTCTCTTTCTTCCGTAGTGCTAGCCAGCATAGCACTGCCGAGCCTATAAAGATACTGTGGGGGGGTTTTCCGAAGGTAGAGAACCTTGAATTTTTCTATGTTAAACACCATCAGGTTCTCATCCGCCCATTTGCTGAGCCTGTCCAGGTCAGCCTGGATCACCCACCTGTCTTCTGGCGTGAATGCTTTGCCCCAAAGTTTGGTGTCATCAGCAAACTTGGCCAGTCCACTTCTGATTCCAATGTCCACATCATTAATGAAGATATTGAACAATATGGGTCCAAGGACATAGCCTTGGGGGACCCCACTGGTCACAGGACACCATGATGAGTGACTTCCATTAATTGCTACCCTCTGGGTCTGACCACGGAGCCAATTTCCCAGCCAGCAGATCATGGTGGGCCCAAGGCAACAGTTGACTAGTTTCACCAAGAGGTGATCATGGGATACCAGGTCTAAGGCTTTATTGAAGTCAAGATATATGACATCAATCTCTTCCCCCTTGTCCAGGTGATAGGTCACCTGGTCATAGAAGGAAATGAGATTGGTCAAACAAGACCTACCCGCAACAAACCCGTGCTGGCTATCCCTTAGGATGTTGGCGTTAGCCAGTCCATTAAGGATGGCCTCTTTAATAAACTTTTCTAAGATCTTCCCTGTGATAGAAGTCAGGCTGATGGGCCTATAGTTAGCCGGATCCACTTTCCTCCCTTTCTTGAAGATAGGCACCACATTGGCCTCCTTCCAGTCTTTGGGCACTACACCAGAGCACCAGGAGTTTTCAAAGTTCCGTGCCAGGGGCTGGGCTATGACGCTCGCCAGCTCCTTGAGTACCCTGGAGTGTAGATTGTCAGGCCTGGCTGACTTGCAGGTATTCAGCTTCTCAAGGTGTTCCTTCACAAGGTCAGCATTAATGGAGGGCAGGGGATCTCCCTCACCCAGACCTCCCTGTCCTGTAGCAGGCATGGGCATCCCATGGGACTGATGAAAGACCGATGCAAAGTACCCATTTAATAGGTTGGCTTTTTCCTGGGCGTCAGTTGTCAGTTGCCCCATCTGGTTTGGCAGGGGTCCAAAGTTGCCCTTGCTTTTCAGATATGTGGGGAGCCGGTGGGAAAAAGGACTTTTTATTGTCCTTGATGCTTGAAGCTAGTTGGAGTTCAGTTGCAGCCTTGGCAACATACTTCATATGTTACTAATTGGTATTATAATTGGTAGTTTGAATGGTAATGGTATTCTAATTAGTATTTAATGATTTGGCTCTTAGTACTTGGGTTTCTCAACTGTTAATCTAACTAGTAGTGTGCAGGTGTTCTAATTGTTAAAAGTTTTTTGCATTAGTAATAAATTTGTATTTGGTATTTTCCTATTCAATAAGGTATAAAAATAAAAACAGCTTAATAAAAGTAGAAAATAGAAATACAGTGCAAGATATTATAAACAACAAAACATATCTATAATTAGCTTCATCAACATATTTCATAAACCTGATATGTTTGACAATGCCCAGTTTATATAAAACTATTCTGATTCATATTAATCTTATCCCAATTCTCCTAATTCTTTATAAAGTATAAGTCTAATGTAAGCTTTTCTGTTTTTATGCATGAGATTTATGTTAGGCTTTCTGACCTGTATGCACCTGGATCATCGCACTTGACATTTTTGACTATCAGCCAACATATCACTCTTCTAGTCTTCTGAAATCTCCGTGGCATTCCAAGGCTTATTAAAAATGAACATCAATGGGTCAGATATGGTTTCCTCCAATTCTTTTAGGACTCTTGGGTGCAGTTCTGCTGGTCTGATGATTTAAATACACAGTTTTCCCCAACAAATTAGCTATCCAAAATTAGGATGAATGTCTTAACTTGAAAAGCTGACTTTTCTTTGCTGAAATACAAGCATCAAGGAAAAAAGCATGCAGATGCTATGCTCTAATTGCTCCCAAAATGACACCCTCTTGTCTTTGTCCCAGGAAGCAAAAGGGTTAGAGACCAGTGTTAACCCTCTCACAGCTCCTAAGGAATGTGTAGTAGCTATTGACTGAGTACTGTAGCTTGTGTGTGAAGCTACAAATAAGTGATATATGCAGTCTGTGGTATTTTGCAGAAATTTGTGCTGTGAAAACAGTATTATTTACAGGAACTTGTATAAAAAATTATTTACAGTAAAGAAATATCAGTCTCTTGCTGACCTTCTAAGGGTCTGAGGCCTAGCCTTGTGGCTGTCCTCGCACACCATTAAGTTCCTGCTATCTCATCCAGACTTCCTGGATGCTAAATGTTTCTAGGTGAGCTTACTTTTTGTTACACAGTCAGCCACAATTCTGGAATGCTGCTTTTTAATATTCTGCCTTGTGAAAACAAGATACATGTCCTGTTTGGGACCATGTGAATGCAATAAAATATAGTTCTTGTAGTTTATCATCCCAACATACCAACTGCAATTCTGATCCAACATAAATACTATTCTCTTGTCAGCATTTTGAAATATAAGCACAAGGCAGGAGCTGAACCCTAACCCCCATAATTTTACCATATTACCACTCTCACATATATGTGTGTCTGCGCGCACACACGTGTGCGTGTATATAAATAACACACACAGAGGATTGGTAATAATTAATATGGTAAAATTATGGTATTTTTCTTAAGCTTTTGCACTGTGCTTATATTTCAAAATGCTGACAAAAGAATGTCTGTCCATCTGTCAGTCGGCTGCATTTAAAACTACTATGTTTTATAATAGTAGCTTTGAAATCATGGAAAAAATATGTCCATAAAATATATTGCTTACTAGCACTAAATCAACTCAGTTGCTTGTTATGGGAATCATAAACTGCAGAGAATGCACTGTGTGCTAGGATATGTTACCCCAGAACTTTGCTACGGATATCAAAATAATTAATCAGAAATAGGGACCAGATTGAGAATCTTGTTTCATTTTCAGTGGGTGCGTCTACATGAGATGCTTTAGTGCACAGTAGAACAAATTGCTGCCTAGTAAATATCACCATCTACATGTGCAGACCTTTACTATACAGCAATTTGCTCTACTTGGTGGTTAATTTGCTACCTACAGATGCAAGTAACAAATTAACTGCTGAGTAATTACTGTAGAGTAAGCCATGGCTGGCTGGGAACAAATTTATTCCCTGGAGCAGGGGGTAGGAAATTGCTCCCTGTCCATGGAACCTGCCTGGTGCCAGGTCAGGCTCCACCACTGGAGCCTGGGCAGGGACAATGTCCCCCTGTCTGAGCAGTAGGGAGTTCCCAGACCCCTCTCTGTACAGGGAGAGTTTCCCACCCATCCTGGAGTTGGCTGGGACCTGCCCCAAACTGGGACAGTCCTGGGAAGCCTTGGGCTGTGCAGGAAAGTCTGCACATGCAGCCCAGAGCTGGCTGAGGACTGTCCTGTTTCAGGCAGTATCAAGGCATGGGACTTGGAAAGAGCTGTGTGGGAGGGACAGATCTGCCAGTGGGGCAGCTAGCTCACTGCTAGCTGCCCCATTGATGGATCTGGGCAAGGAGCTGGGACCTACTAGGCCTGTGCAAGTAGATAGCTATTCAATCCAGTTTCGGATCTGGCCACTTCAGATGCCAGTGATCTGATCTGGAGCTCCGGACTGGGTTCCTGCTTTGATCTGGCTGAAGCAGCTCCAAAGCTTCAGGGTTGCCTCGGAGATCCAGCCATGGGGTATAATGGAGAATCAATGAAATATCTATAACTTTGTTGTTTTTTGTCTTATTTGGATGAAACTTGCAGGGGTGGTATCCTTTGCTCAGAGCATGAAGTCTGCTAAGTTTCAAGAAGATCAGTGCAGGAGTTTGGGGGGAACTGCACCCCAGATTCTTGAAAGCAAAGCTCATGTAATGAGTAACTCATGTATGTGTTACATCAAGGGTGGGGAGGTGAAAACTGCAGAAGCAGTGGCCCCTGCTAAGGCCATGAAGCCTGCCAAGTTTCAAGAAGATCAGTGCAGGAGTTTGGGGGGAAATGCATCTCAAGCTGCTGAGGGGGTAAAAAGCACCCTGTTCAAATTTGCTGATGACACTAAGATGTGGGAGGAAGTGGGCACGTTAGAAGGGAGTAATAGGCTGCAATCAGACCTAGAAAGGTTACAGGGGTGGGTGCATATTACAGGATGGGTTTCAACACTGACAAGTGCAAGGTGCTGCACCTGGGGAGGAAGAACCAGCACCATACCTACAGGCTGGGGAGCTCCCTTCTCATCAGTGCAAAGGCAGAAAAGGATCTTAGAGTCATCACTGATGCCAAGATGAACATGGGCCGGCAGTGTGGGGAGGCAGTCAGGAAGGCCAACCATACCTTGTCATGCATCCACAGATGCATCTCAAGCAGGTCCAAGGAGGTGATACTCCCCCTCTATGCGGCACTGGTCAGGCCACAGCTGGAGTACTGTGTTGTTTTGGGCACCGCACTTCAAGAGGGATGTGGACAACATGGGGAGGGTCCAGAGGAGGGCCACTTGTATGATCGGGGGACAACAAGGCAGGCCCTATGAGGAGAGGCTATGGGACCTAAACCTGTTCAGCCTCCACAAGAGAAGGCTGAGGGGGGATCTTGTGGCCTGTTATAAACTAGTCAGGGGGGATCAGCAGGCATTGGGGGAGTCACTGTTTCCCCGAGCACCACCAGGAGTGACCAGGTCACAAGCCAGCAGAGGGTAGATTCAGACTAGGCATCAGGAGGCGCTACTTCACTGTCAGGGCGGCTAGGATCTAGAACCAACTTCCAAGAGAAGTGGTGCTGGCTCCTACCCTGGGGGTGCGCAGCAGGGGGTTGGACTTGATGATCTTCTGAGGTCCCTCCCAACCCTACCAACTATGAAACTACAACAAGCAGAACTTGTGACATGGGTGACACTGTGTGTGTTAAGACACAGCAGAGTAAAAGCTGCAGGCCTCCTAGCCTCTGCTGCGGCCATGAAGACTTTCAGCTGTCAAAGAGATAGGTGCAGGGGGGGTCTGGGTTCTGGGGCACCCCCATCCATGGGAATGTGATGGGCACATGGGGCCCTGCATCTCTAGCTGCTGACAGGCAAAACTCATGACATGGGTGCTTGTGCAATTGACTCTCTCTGCCTTGGGGCAGTTGATTATCTGTATTGATTACTTCCTCTCCTTAGTCTGTGGTTTTGTAGGTGTTAATTAGGTGTTAACAAGTTAATTAGCAAGGATTAACAGTTACTGACAATTTCTTAAAATTTATTGTTCTTGCGCTTGAAAACAGCACAGTAAACCTGATTGAAAAATTGTTTATTTTCCTTAAGAAAATTTCAGGTTTTCATAATGAACCTGAAAACAATTTTTCTTAAGTAATCAGTATGAAAAAATAAATACTTTGAATGAAAACACAGATCAGTTTTCAAACATCAAGAATTTTCAAAGAATCAGTTTCTGAAGAAAAGTCATTTAATTAAAAATAAAATTTTCTGTTGTACATTTTCATGGCAAAATTTACATCCTGCCCTAAAGCCAGCATCACACTCCAATTTAGTTTTCCAGGCATTTTTCAAGTGATTAACATGATACCATATTTAAGTACTGAACATGAACTAAAAAGGAAAAAAGAGAGGCTATTTGGATTATTAATTAATTTTCCTTTAGAATGGAATTTTGAAACGTAGTGTATTAAACCAGGAGTCATCAACCTCGTACGAACATTGGCTGCAGTTTGCGACCTAACTGGTACCTTGGGCGGACATTTTCCTCCAGTCTCTCCAAACAACAGTGAGCTTAGTTTGCAGTGACAAAGAACAGCCTTCCACCCAGCTGGAGCATCTGGCTGGAGTGCCCAGAGGAGATCAGTGTATCATTATTAAACTATAATCCAAATAAAACAACTGGGAACCAGCACACCCTTAGCAAAATGGCTATGTACCCGCCTGGTTTCGAACATCCGGTCACGCGCTACGCGTCCCTGGATGTTCAGGGTTGTCTGCCCGTCCGTCCCTGTGATCCCAACGAGTTGGTGTCATTGACCTGAATCATCTCACCCCAATCTCGCCTACCATGACTTCTATCTTATCTCAGTGGTGGGGTTTGACTATCAGCATTTCTCATTCATGGGACCACAGGACAGCAATCTTCTGTGAGGTTCCTCTTCCCCTCTACCTCACCCTTACACTCCACCTTGATGAATGTTAGCGGTCTTCGGCCATGTCTCTCCGATAGCTGAGGCTTGGTGCCCTTTTCATAGTGGGCTACAGGAGTCCGACTACAGGCTCCCTCCTTCTCCTAACAGCTAACTGCCCTTGCCCATGATTGAACCCTGTGTGGGCTGTATACCTCACAACCCCTCCAAAAGTGGGTAACAAAAAAAAAGCCACAAAGTAAATCACCAGCAGAGAGACACAGGTTACCAAGGGATGTCCTTTGCCCCCTTGTATGGCTATTCCTGCAGCCTGCCCTGTTGCCACCGGCTGCAGCCTCTAAGACCCTTGCCAAACCTAGACTCAGTCTGGGTCAGTCTGCTGTCCCTCTCTTCCTCCCCTCCGCTCTCTACCACGCCTGTGGATTCACTGTATTCTCAGTGGATCCCCTCAATGTGTCTCCCCCATGACTTCTCCTTCGGGCTGCCCGAGCCCTCGACAATCCCACCTGATCCAGCGATGTGACTCCTGCCACCTCTCCTGACCATTTGTGGGCACCTCCAATTCTCAATGCTCTCCAGCTCTCTCCTGCCTTCGTATCTCGGCTCTGCCGTCTCGCCTCCTGCCTCGTTGCCACCTACTCCTGCAAGGACTCACTTTTTCTACTGGGACTGCAGGCTGCAAACCCCCACACTCCTCCACTCCAAGGGGACTCTGAGAGAGCTTCCCCCTCTGGCACTCCTGCTGGTCTCCCCCCTTGCTCCTTGCCCACAGCTCCTTTTAACTCCCCCAACCAGCTCCTGCAGCTGCCACCATCAGCTGGCCGCAACTTTATAAAAACGCGGCTAATGAGCTGCTTGGGTCCCGCCGCCACTTCTGGCTTCGTCATGGTTCTGGCTAAAGGTAAGAATCTTTCTGTTTGCTTCTCTTTTCTTTCTTCTCTTTCTCCGCCCCATTCTTGCTCCCTGAGTTCTCCCCAGGGTTTTCCCCTTGGTTGCTCCCCAGGACAGGCTATATCCCTTTGTAGGCCAGATGTAGCCTGCAGGCTATAGTTTGCCGACCCCTGATTTAAATTCTTTGGAATGGAGGCAGTTTACTTCTTTTTATCTCAGAAATAAATTGATTCAGACACTTTCAGAACAATCCATAGTTGCCAGTATAAAGTTTGATAGCTGACGTTATGGTGATATGTGCAAACCATTGCTTTTAAAATGCCCACTTTTTAAAATATCTCACTTGACAGTTACTTCTTGAGAAAGCAAGAAGGGAGTTTGTTACAACAGTAAATACATTCCTGATAGTTGAGAACCGTGTTTTCAGGAATTGCTTCTGAAGGTATCTCATTAGTTTTGCACTCACTGGAACCTGTATATATGTTTGCACATCTTCAGCTACCCATATTTCTTTAATTCTTGGATATGGGCATAGTTTATTCTACTTACACCAAGTTGCAGTTTACACACTTGCAACGTCAAGTTTAAAAAGTGAGTTGAGATCATCTCTTTTTTCTCAAAATTTGGCCCTGAAAGGGCATTGTTACCAGTAATATGGAATAAATCCATCTATTAAACATATTGCTGCAGCTCAACCAACTGAACTAGATCTATGTTTCTCTACTGTGATCTGAAAGAATTGTTAGGAGGAGAT
Organism: Crocodylus siamensis; assembly: GCF_052110815.1. Classification (NCBI taxonomy): domain Eukaryota; kingdom Metazoa; phylum Chordata; order Crocodylia; family Crocodylidae; genus Crocodylus; species Crocodylus siamensis. The sequence goes on from NC_143395.1 coordinate 58,356,100, forward strand.
ATTGTATCAGTATAGATCCCATTCCAGTGAAGTGTAAAGTATAGCACCTGGAAGAACTCTCTAGCAATTAGAGCTAAGGAGGTAACAATAACGCCACCCGGTGCTTGGAGCAGTACTTAAAAGTTTGGTTTAATACTGTATTTTCTTGCATACCCCACAGCTCCAATAAAGACACACACCTTGGTTTTGGGAAGGCAGAATAAAGAAAAACGGTTTTTCCTGATTTTTGGTCTCATAGAGCAGAGATATAACCTAATCTTCAGATCACTCATCTTCCTTTCCTGCTCAAGCAAAAAAAAAAAAAATGCTACAGTTTACCCTTTCACATCTGAATTGTCAGCAGCTCTTGGCTGGAGCCAAGTCCAGGTGAAGACTGGATTCTAGGGCAGATGTAGGATTTTGAAAAGAGCTAAGAACAGTTGCAGGCTTATGAATTAAGAGAAGAGAGACCAGGAGGCTAACAGACAGCAATATTGCTGAAGAAAGGATAGCTGATTAATGAAACATCAAGACTATCAAAAAAGGGAGATGGTCATTAAACCTGTGGAGTGCAAAACAATTAGTAGAAGTCATGTAGATTATAATGAGCCATTAAGTCAATTGACTTCATCCACTCTGCTTGAATAGAAATGCTACTGCTGATGCCAGGCAGTTGGTTTTAATCTTGGGTGAAGCAGAGATCAAAACAAAGTACAACTGCATCACTGCACTCTTTTCTCCCCTGTATCTGTCCCTGCTGGAGTCTGCCTCTCCCACCATTCAGCTGCTGGGAGAAAAAAGAAAAGAAAGTACCTACCCTCTTACAACATCTCCATACTTCCATTCTAGGCAGAAAATCAGCCTCCCCTGATTAAAACACAGACCCCAATTTTGGAAGGCTAATTTTGGAGCAAAAGGTGGGTGTGCTATGCAAGTAAATATGGCTGGTTAAATTAAAGATGAGCATAAGTTGCTATTACTTTCTTTTTTTCTTTATCAATAAATAAGATGCCACATATGCAATGAGAAACTTTGGAATTTTTAAATCCTCCAGAAATAGCCCTCAGTCTCAGCCAAAGCTAATGCAGCCAGAATTCCCACTGAAAGCTTTCAGCAAGCAGGAACTCAGTTTTTGTTTAAACATATCCTGCTGCATGTTGTGCTATTTGTAAGGGGTTGGGGTTGTTGTTTGCTTTATTATTATTCAAAAATAACATTTTTAAGACTTCAGTTTTTTCTGGAGAAAATAGTACTGTTCATTTATGAGGACCATACAAGTTTTCTTTTGCATTGTCTGTTTTTCTTTTAATCTTTTTTCTCAAAATTTGACTTAATAAAGATGGGGGCAGGGGGGCAGTAACTACAAATATTGGGATATAAGACTTGGATGACCTCCAGGTAGATCTAGAGGTATTTAAAATTATTTTACCAAAAGTATATTTTCCAAAAAATGCAGTTTCAGGAGGTCTAAAACAATGTATGAGTTTAGGTCAAATTTTATGAACAGGTTCAGTCAAAAATTGCAGGGGGATTGGTTGGGGAAGGGATGGACTTCAGAAAAAAAATTAAACATTTTGCTTGTACATTTTTCTGTGTGAAATGTTTCATTTTTTTAAATTATGTTTTATTGTGAAATAAAGTTAAACCTTTAGAAAAAGAAAAATGAATGGGCAATAAGATAACCTAAAACATTACATATAAAATACCCCATTTCTTCATTGGTCTGAACAAAACTTTTTTTCATCAAAAGAGGCTCCTACTTTTCCATTTTAGATTGTACCCAAACAGAATATTTTTCAAGTTGATTTTGGGTTAACTACCTTACCATTATTCACACAGTTCCACTCCTGCATCATAGAGTACAGTCCTCTATTACTGCAGGTCATGGTATATAATTCTCTTCATAAACTTAAACTTTGGTATAAAGCTATTTATCATACTCCCAGAATGGTTGGAGATGTTTCCTTTGGCATATCTAAACAAATAACAGTGAATGCCAGGGGGAATATTAAACAGAGATATCCAGTTCAATGCTCTCCCTCTATGGCAGTGTTTCCCAACCAGTGTGCCATGGCACAAAAGTGCGCTGTCAGAAATGAACAGGGGTGCTGCGCAATTTTGCCATGGCCATAGGTACAAGGATGGGGAGTGCCTTAACAGGTGTGCTGCAGAAAAAACATTTATTAATGTAAGTGTCCCCTGGGCAGGAAAAGGTTGGGAAACACTGCTCTATGGCATCCATTTCCATCATTCTACTGTTGGAAACTATACTAGTTGGACCATTGGTATGGCACTTCTGTTCTTATTACAAGTCTTTGCTATATTGGACCTCTGATTTCTTCTGCCAGTACTTTCATTAGCCTCAGTGGAGATTATTCAGTCTCCCTGACATGACACACAAACATTTTTTGGTTTTTTGGCTTCTATGTCAGGTATGGCAATCTCTGGACTTATACAGAATGATGTCTTATACAGTTGTGATGGTCTAGGAATTATGTAAGATGCAAGGATTTCTTAGCTTTGCATTCAAAACCTTGTTTAACACATTCTCAACTCTGTAGTTGATCCAATAGATGATATCACCCTAATAAATTCTTATTTATATGGCTCAAGAACCTTATGTTTAATTGGAATTTTCTGCAGTTTTGATATCCTCTCCAAGATCTAACTTGGTTTGATTTTTGGCAAGCCTCACTTTACCTTTACACTTTTTGATCTCTAAGGCTAAGTACAGACAGTCAAAAAGCCCAAGTCTGAATTGATTTAATCTTTGCATGTTAGTCTAAGCTATGTACATTGAATGGATAAGCAAGTGAGCAGACATTCACTTTTGATTCCAGAAATGCAGATATATATATATGCCTGCAGTGGCCCAGCCGGAGGTGCTAGAGCACACCTCCCTGCTTGGCTGGAGCCAGACAACTTGGGCCAAGGCTAGCCTAGGTTTGCAGGGGGGAAAGGAGGGGGAAGGGAGTGAAAAGCATCCTGGGATGCTGGGGGACTGAGAGTTCACTTGAATCTGAAGGGCATCTGGGACAGAAACTGAATAAACCAATTTAACCTAAATCTGTTAAGTCTGATACTACATCCATCCAGGTTTATCTTAAATCAGTTTTGGCCACTTTGAAAATGGTTTATGTGAACTGAACTTCTGTTGTGTTACAGATTTGACCTGGTTTCTGATCTCTTATACTGGTTTATGTGTAATTTCTGTCCCTAGTCTAATAAGTAATCTTCCTGTCTGATCAGTCCTGGGTTTTCTTCCATTCCATGCAGGTTCTCTGCTTGTTTGTAATACTTTTTTTGTAGTGGATCTTTATCAAGTTTCTCCAGTAAGTCTGGAGCTCTTTCTTCCAAGTCTTACCCATTTCATGGCTGATAACAGAGAGGTTTCACTTTGAACTTAAAAGCTTCTCCTTCACATTCCCAAGCTTCTCCTTCACATTCAAGTTTCGTCAAATATTCTTTTTTAATTCAGAATGGATTGTATTCTTCTTTCTTCTCTCATGATTCCTGCCTCCACTGCAAAACTTTTTCAAATCCCTCAAGTTTCACTTTTCAGTTATAGTCTCTTATCTTAATACCATTATTGTACCATGCAAGGCTATAAACAGATTTCATCCTTGTCGTAGGAACAGCTGTGCTGAGATGTGTCCAGGGCTGAGATGTGCCCTGGCACATCTGATACACTTCACTGGGTGACACATACATTGCCTTTCATTCCACAGGGTTGGGCCCTGGCCACTAGCAGGGCTTCAAGGTTGAGATCCTGCAGAGCAACTGCAAACAGAGTAACTGACTTGGGGTGCATCTCTGCAAATGGGGAAACCCTGGGGTTCCCCCATTTCCAGGGGCATGCCCCAAGTTGGTGCATGGAGACATGATACACACCCTCAATGTATCTCCTGACAAGCGATCTTCGGGATACACATCTGCAAACAGAGATTCCTGAAGCTCCAGAAATTCCTGTCTGAGGCTTCAGCATTTTCATAGGTGCACCACAAGTCAGAGCAATATACATGCTTGGGAATCTCCTTTTGGGGGAATCCCTGGGGTGCACCTCTGCAAATGGGGAAGGCAGCTGAGCATTCCTAGGACTTCAGAGGCCTGATCCTGCATGCTTTAGGAAAACTCCAGCAGGGAAATTCCTGGGGTGCCCAGAATAGGGCCCCTGAAGCCCCAGGGGCACCTGTCTGGGCTGCCTACACTCTCCCAACATAAAGCAAAGAGATATCCACTTCACGAACGTAATACCAATTTGTATTGTATATTCAATTTTGGGTACTTGTGGCTCAACAAGGGGCATGGATGTCTGTTTGTTTAACCTTTGTTTTCAGCTCAAGACTATTAAGGCTAGATTAGATATTGTAATGATACAGGCAGTCCTTGTCTTACGATTTTTCAAGTTATGATGAACATCACTTACGACATTTATAAATTGACACCCCATTTCAACATTCTCATGTGGGTTTCATCTTTATGACGATTGATACTGCGTGCAGCTGGTAAGTGGTGGAAGGGGAAAGGGAAGGGAATATGTATGGGGACAGATCAACATGGGAAAATTGGTTCCTAGTTACAACATTTCAATTTAAGACACGGGTTTTCAGGAACTGATTGCATCATAAGTCTGTGGAGTGCCTGTGTAGGAAACTCTGCTGTTCTTCTAGTGAACTCTTCAGGCACTAGAAGAGCAGGCTTGTTTCATTATTGATTATGAGGCTGAATGAAGTTTAATAAAGAATACTCAGAAATAAAAAGCATCAGCAAGTTTCATTCCAAATGTGTAGAGCTAGAGCTGGCTATTGGAGTCTTAAAACTGAGGGCAAGGTAGGACAAATGCAGCCAGGAGATGAAACTATTTAGTGTCTGTGCTGGCAACATCTATTAGAGGTACTCTTGTGCCTCTCAGAAAAGTCCACAAATGTGGAATGCTGTGAATAGATAAATCACAAAATGAAATCCTTCCCCTCGCCCTGCAAAAAAAAAAATCTGTAGGAAACTTAGAATAATAAGTATCTTTTTTCCTTTAGCATGAGTATCACTGTATATTCTCCTTCCATTATTCTTGTTCCAAGCATATGTTTTATTTACAAGCAAATGTAAACGATAAAAATGAAGGAAACCATTGATAGAATGTTGGTAACATTAGGAATAAACAGGTGACAGCTCTATATTGAAGGCTTTTTTGAGAGACAGAAGACCAGAGAGACCAGTCCTCTGCTGCTGAGGCTTAAGCTTTAAATCGCCCTCCAAAAGTAGTGAAAACTGCTAACCTTCCTGCAGGATATCCTGTTGTGACCAAAAGCTTTTTTTCTAAGTCCTACAGTGTACACCCAGAGAGTTTGATCTGGGGAAAGTCAATCTACTTGTTTCATCCCTTTGTTTAAATGTTTTTTATTGCATGAATAAATGAATACATGTACAATAATTAGTTTCCTTAAAAGCCTGAGTAATACATAATAAAAATTGCATAAGGAGAAATATTTTGTAATTATGCGGAAGCAAAACACCATCTGGATTCCTCCTCACTTTATCATCTGTATATTTTTTGAGAGAGGTAGCTATCCATGTTAATCTGAAGTCAGGCAGAAGCCTGGGTAGTATGGTACCTTGTAGCCTAACTAATTAGAAAGGCACGAACTTTCATAGGCTTCAGGCTACCACATCAAATGCTATGAACAGATTTTCATTGAACCATAGAAAAATCAGATTGGAAGAGACCTCAGGAGGTCATCTAGTCCAACCCCCTGCTCAAAGCAGGACCGTCCCCAACTATATCATTCCAGCCAAGGATTTGTCAAGCCAGGCCTTAAAAACCTCCAAGGATGGAGATTCTATCATGTCTCTACATAACCCATTCCTTACATTTTGTATTTTAATGACCTTATTCTTTTAGTACCTTTGCTCTCTGAAAATCCACTCATAGTGTCTGACAAAGTAGGCTGTAACCTATAAAAGTTCACTCAACAATTTAGTCTGCAAGGTATCTCACTGCCCTGCCTACTGTTTCCTTTTAGTTCCATGACCCACCCAGCCCTGGGGTCCCATTCACCCCAGTCCCTGCCCCTACCCTTTCCCCTGCTCTTGCCTCACACTCTCCCTCACCATGGGGGCCTCTGCCCCCTTCCCTTCCCCTTCACAGACTTATCTGCTGGGTGCTGCTCTCCAAACAACTGGGCTGCACTCCTGTAGGGTTACCATAATTCCAGTTTCAAAAAAGAGGACGCCAGTGTGTGTGTGTGGGGGGGGCATAATATGATTGGGGGAGCAGTGATGTGCCCATGCCCTTCCCCTGTCCCTCACTCCCAAACCACAGACCCCCAGCCTTGCTTTTTCCCCTCCTGATCTACAGTATCCTGCATCCTACCAGGGCATGTGGGAGGGAGGCCTCCTCTCCCTGCGCTCCAGATGCCTTTGCGGGGACTCCCCCTCCCTGGGCTCCAAACCCCTCACACACCCACAGCCCCCCACACCTTCACAAATTATCCCCACACCTCCCCCCAGGCCTACCCTCCAACCATACAAAGTACAGTAAAAGCTGTCTTAACCAGCACTTTATTAGCGGGACAACTCTATTAACTGGCATCCAAGCAATGCAGCAAAAGCAAAACCAGAAGTACCACTTTTGGGGGACTTCCCGCTTTACCACTGCAAGCTGAGTTTTTCTTTGCCACTTTTTGGGCCCACAGCCCAGGACAAAGCAGCCTGCATAGGAAAAAGCAGGCTGTGAGGGGCCCCCTCCCTGTCCCCCAGCACATTGATGCTGGGGAGTGCACCAGACAGTGCACATTTGATTAACCGGAATATTTGATTAAACAGCATCCTCTGTTCCCGGGGGATGCCAGATAGCAGAGCTTTTACTGTACCTGCATCATTTTGCATAATTTTGAGTTTTTAGCTGTGTGATTAAATTTGCAATTAAGTGCAACTAATTGTTTTAATCACGCAACTAATCATGAACAAATTTTTTAATTGTCTGACAGCCCATGTGCTTGTGTGTGCATGCATGTGTGTTTGTGTGTGTGTGTACACGCACATATATATCCCTGTTTCTTGTAGATGAGGCCTTCTTTCACTATCGACTTGCAGCCCTCACCTATAGGATCAGAGTAGGATTAATTTTCATATTCTTTTATGGGCAGCGTGATTGGAATTCTTCCATTCCCAGGATGGACTTTTGTTTTGCACCTCCCCCTCAGCATATCAGAGAGCTGTTTGGATATGGAAGTCCAGCTGAAGGTATTACAACTTAATAATACCACCTGGAGGGACTGCTGCCCTTTCTTTGGTCCCCTGTTCCTTTTCAATCCTCCTTCAAGGGAAAGGTGATGAAGTCCAGGCAATAAACTTAAGACCAGTTTGAGAGAGAGGACAGAGGCTGACAGCTGCCCTCCCAAACAGGTGAAATTGATTATGGAAAAACGATGACTTGGACTATACAGTTTATTTCTGGGTAGTTTTCCCAGATGAGTTAGCAAAGTTCTGCCCCAATTATACCACATTCTTGCATCCTATCTTTCTTTCTCTTTGAGAGGGACAGTTAGTGTTTGTTTCAAATTTCCTTGAGACCCTCTCGAGTTGGATGCATCAAAAAGCTAATTAGTAATCTGTTTAGAGATAACAAACTACTTGTTTAGAGAATAAATTTGTTAAGGTAAGACATTGCAGAGAGCCTTTAAATAACTTTATTTAATGTATTTTTTATCTGAAAAATAACTTTTTGCACAGAGGGAATCAAAAGCTAGAGTTCAGCTGACAATTTTAGGTTCCTCCCTTGTAACTCCCAATAAGCACAAGAATAGTTTTATTGAGATATGTATGAGCATTCATTTGATCATAAATTATTTTGATATTTAATATCAAGTGAATATTGTTATCATATCAGATAAAATTAGGGTGCAGAAGGCATAGCCATGGTATTTAATTCAGCTAAATGACTGGGGGAAAAGGATCCTGTTATATACTAGTAACAATTATGAATTTTATAATTTTGCATTTTATTTGCCTCTTCCAATGAGTGCACTTAACATTGGACTGCTCACACTATAGTAATTGCTGAAGCAATGAATTCAATTATGTAATTATAATGGATAATTTTAAGATATAAATGAATTCAGTGTTGGTTTTGTTTCAGAACACACTATACGGTTTCTGGACCTACAATCTCAGCAGTCCAAACCACACTAAAAAAATCTTATGTAAATATTTTGCTGTTTTGTTTGTAATGAAAAGCAAGCTTACCCAGAGTGTGGATATGTTGGCCTTGAAGGGGATGAGGTATCATGAACATTATTACTACAGACAATTGAAAGAAACAGTGTGGGAGTTACAATTACAGGTTCAAGAACCTATTTTTCTTTTTCCTCCCCCACACACTCATCTCTTGTCATATTATCTTTCCTTTGTGAAAGAGGCAAATTCAAGTCAAAGGTTTACCTCATTAGTGCCTTACTGCCTTCCTCAATATTACCTTAATCTTGCATTTTCTAAATTTGAGTGTTTGTGTGTACAACAAAAATAATATCCCAAACTCCGGACCATAGGAGAGTTAGAGTTGTTCAAAGAAAATATTTTTTGAAGTGCTTTTGATTGTACCATTCCTTAGCCTTGCTTTTGGAAACAGCTGCATTGTTTAGGCCACACTTAAAAAAAACACACAACAAAACAAAAACTCTCAGTCTGAGGCAGACATCCAGCATGAATTTTTTAGCCTAAATGGTTAAAGTTTGATCAGCAATTGAAGTTAGGATCTCGTAGAAAGTATTAGGTATCCTTAATCATATTTATCACTACCCTATCAATGTCTAATCAAGAATAGAAATAACATCCTGAATTCTGATGCTTCAGTTTGAACTTCCTAAAGTTCTGGGTTTAAAAAAATATGGGCCAAGTTCTCTGTTGGTGTTACTAGATTTAAATTCATTCACTGTGTTACACCAACAGGGAATTTGCCCCTATGTGTTTCAGTGTGCCTGAATTCTGTCCTAGATAAAATTTGCTGGTAAAGCAAAATAAAGCTCAGAGTTGTCAAGAGAACAATGATAATCCAGCAAGCACTGTCAGTTAAATCATGTTCAGCACACCTAAAAATAACAGGGGTCTGAAGAATATAATATAACTCTTTTTGATCATATGCAAGAGAGTAAGTCATAAATTGGAAGTGCTCCTGGTGGTAAACCAGGCAAGCACTGTACAAAATAATTTCATATATAAACTCAGTCTAATGTCTACAATTAGCTCATACATAAAATGCTAGAAGAAGAAGTGCCATATTCTTCAGCCCTTACTCAGGTGAGTAATTTCATTTCTTGTCAATGTAAGAAAGGCTTGCAAAACACTAAAAAGGTTTTTAAATAACTGTAGTTTTTCACAGAGGCCATAAAGTACATTGACAATTGAACAGAAACCTTAGGTGTTATTTCTTCTTTATTTACAATGATGAGGCAGAAATTGAAATGACAGACTTTTCTGTTGGTCTGCCTATTTTTAATGGAATGAGAAATTGGAAACAGGATAATTCAGCAGATCATCTAGAAGTAAAAGAATCAAGAACAGCTGTTAATTTGATTAAAATGGGAATACAGCCAGATGTCTGGAGAAGTACTTAGAACAGTTGTCCTGACAGGCCTTATATTCTCCACTACACATTGCAAAGTAGTCATGCACAGAGCAGTTACAACTCTCAAACCATTTAGAACATAAGATACCATAACCAATTCAGAATTCATGTCTGAAACACCTCACTTAAATCATCAATATAGTGTTATTATGAACATCTAAAGCAGTGGAAAAGCTAGAAGACATAATTAAATCAGTTTTTGGAGGAAAATGGTTTAAAGTTTTGCTTCTAGACATATATTTAGAAAGTTAAATTAATGAATTTCAGTTCACTGTGCCTTTTAAGGTGCTGAAAATAACTTCATTAGAGAGTTCTACTCATGACACATTGGGATAAATTGCAGATGTGTAACAAACCGGAAGAACAAACATAGCATGGTTGATGCTTGCCTGCTACTCTTCTAGTGGAGCAGGTGACAAGAATTCAGTAAAGGTTTTATATCTGTTTGCAGAATATTGGTCAGAGAAAATAATTTTTCACTAGTACAGCTAGCAGCAAATTACTAGTCCTTCGGAAAAAGGAAGGAGTACAGAAAGAATTATAGCCCCCAAAACCCAGTTTTTTCCCCCTAAAATGCTCCTGATTACTGAGGGTTGCCCTCTCACTGAAGATAATTTTGACATTATGATTGCAATTTTAATTTTTCTGAAGATCCCTTCATTAAATATTCATCAAATTATTAAGAAAGGCTGTATTGTAGGTCTTGAAACATCTTTTCTGATGGACAATGTCAAACTTTAACCTAAGTGTGATTTGTTTCATCATACATCTAAAAAGACCAAAATACACAAATTGTCTTGGAAAACTTGTCACAAATACTTAAGAATGTGCAGAAGTGTATTATGGAGACACCAGGTTTGAAAAAAAGTTGGAAAAGAGAGAATTTTTCAAGAGCTTGGTTAAAGTAAAAAAAACCCAGAAGTGTTATCAGAGAAATAATTTAGGTTTTATACTTTTTAAAAATCCTACTTTATATTTTTATATCTATGGACTTTCCACAGGAATTGTATGTCATCTATGACTTTACTTTGATGTGAGACTCAATATATTGTATTCTAAATGCAAAGAAACTAGAGTAGGGCATTGTGATCTCATTGACTAAAGAATGTGTGGAGAGGTACTCACTTTCTGAATAACTAAAAAGATGACAGATTGAGAACACAATTACATTGGGAAATTCACTGATTAAAGAACTAGAAACTGACAGACCATTAAAACAGGTTATTTTTTAATCTCGTATATGCTGTCACATATTGTCAGATCCTTTTCAAAAACTGGCAAGACACGTGAATATGAAATGCATGTGAAACCGAGATAAATTGATATTTCAGATATAATTTCAAGCCTTTATGACAATTTGAATTTTTCTTTCTGCTAAAGATTCAGTAAATCTTATTATTTATATCCAGTATATATATTCTGTGTGTGCAAAACCCCCAGGTTTTACTAAGGTTCTTCAAGTTCCTTGAACTTTCTGTTAAGACAGCCAATCAACTGAGGAACTGTTATGATGAGGATGCATCGACCAAGATCCAATACTAGTGTCTATTTGTCACTAAATAGACTGATACCAAAAAAAAAACCACAGAGGAAAAAAGTGGGGCAGGCAACCAGAGGCTGGGTCCCCCACAGAGATGCTCTGGTAGCGAGCCAGAGCATCTCTATGGTTGGCCCTCACCCCAGTGCTGAAGCATGTTGCCTACTCGTGCAGGGCAGGTAGCATGTCAGCCGCAGGGAGCTGGACCCAGGCGCCTACCGGTAAGTAGGGTCTGAAGGAGGGGGAAAGGGATCATAGAGGGACCGCTGCCAGCCCTGCTCGCTTGCTCCCCCAGCCCTCCCAATGGTTGCCCCACCCCTCCTGAGAAGCCTCCCCAGCACAGTCCCTCCACAATCCATCCACACCTACCCACACACCCTATGGCCCCCCACATCCCTCCACAGCCACCCATACACTGGGGACAGCACAGGTCCTGCTAATTTGTTAGCATTTAGTTTATTCAAGTAATCTCTCGCTTTTTCTCTACTCTAAACTTCCCTTTCTCCTTGATGTTAATTGTCTTTGTCATTTGACAATTGACCTTTTTCTAAAGAGTAAAATTAAAAAGTCATTAAATTCTATATTTATCATTTTTTGTTTCATGTGGCACAACTTTGAAAAGAAATAGAAACTGTTATTTTAAGATTTCTTCATGGCAGGATGGAAAAACAACACCATGCAGAATTTAATTCCATAATGTTTCTTCATCAAATTTGGGACAGGCAAAACCAGCAAGTTTTATGCATTTCAATTCACAAGCATAAATGTTGACCTGCCCCCAAGTGTTTAACAGACCAGAAATCTTTCCTGATCTAATTATGGCCAGGCAAATATTTACATCCTTTCAGACTAAAGAGTACTAATCCAATCTCTTAAAGACACTGTCTCTCATTTCATTTCCCTACCCTGAGAGATGTTGTTCCCTGAATAGCCAGATGTCATTCTCACCCCAGGCCTCTCCTTTTACAATGTAAATGAATCACTGACTGGAGGAGCCTAGCTTATGTGCCTTGGATCTCATCTACAAGGGTATGTTTAATGGACTATAGGACTGGAAGGGAGGTTACCTAGTCCAATCCCCTGCCTAAGGCAGGAGGATCCCTGTACAAACTATCCTATACAAATCCTTCTCTAATCTATTCCTACTATTACACAATCAGTCTATCACAACTATAAGCCATATTGCCCCAAAACCACTAAGAGCACCTGAACCTGTCACAGGCAAAGTAGGAAGACAGTTGTCCTGACACTTGTTATAATAAGGGTTGTCATAATACCCTCAAGATATCCAAGGAAAGGGGTCATATCCCCCACACAGTCCATACCTATCTGATCATGCAATATAATTGCTTTGTGATCCCAAATATGGTGATCAGTCTGAATCTGAGGGAAGGACCCTCTAACCAGGAAACTGTGTTTAAATCCCAGCAGGAATTTTGGTATTTTTGGTATATGCCTATCAAAATGTCCAGCCTTGACTATAGCCAATGTCCAAAATACCCCAGAATTCCTTCCCAGCCCCATGTGGCAAGTGGTAAAGCCCAGAATCATGATAGAAACCAAACACCCTCCATTCTACTCTTCAACCTGGGGACTGCAAACATAATTCCACATCTCACAACCTCTAACTGATTCAAGGGAGTAGGTTGTAGCTGTGATGCTCTAAGAACATAGGCAGATAATGTTCTTTGGGTAAATTTGATCTCTTAGACCAACTCAAATAGTTGGAAAAATTCTTCTTAGCAAGCTTTTGGGAACTAAAGGGTATCTGTACCCGAAAGCTTGCCAAGAAGAATTTTTCCAGCTATTTGAGTTGATCTAATAAAAGATATCAGATTTACCCAAAAATCCTGGTCAACCTCTAACCGATAGCATTATTCCCATTTTGCCTATGGAGAAAATTGTGAAAGGAGGAATTAAGGACTTTCTCACAGCCAAAAGAGGCAGGACTAGGGTTAGAACTGAGGACTCTCTTGACTCCTACTCCTATTGTAATTTGTCTAGATGACATTGCCTCTTGGGTCTTTGGGCCTGATACAGTCAATAAAAGGAGAAGGATGCAGAGCTGGTGAGGAAGGAGATATTTATAGAATAACTTGCTTAGATTTTGGTGACTCTAGAAGAGGACATTTTTTATTTTTGATTGAATGTATATAGACTCATGAATCAGTAGTCTAAAAAATATAGAGAGATATCTTGAACCAACAGCCATGTAGAGTGTTTCCTGGTGTTCCTAGATAAGAATAAAAGGTTATCAGTTTGAGATGTAATTTTATCTTTTGAGTCTATTTCAAACACTACTTTTCCCTTAAGGCCAATAATAATATTGTGTAATTAATTAAGAAATTAGTGAGCTACCAAGATCATGATAATAAGTATGAATTGTTGTAATTATTTAATTATAATAGGGTTTCAGTGAAAAAGAAATCAGTCAGTAAGCATTACAGCTACTAAAGTATGCAATCAACAAGCAGATGACCAAAGACCATAGCAGTTGCTTACTATGAAGAAATTCCTGTTTGCCTTTTCCTGGTTATCTGTTTACCTGGTTGATTTTCAGTTCAAATATGCTAACAAAAATAATAGAATTACTTGTGTAAGATTACATCATTTGTTTTAGTCTGTGACAAGGAATCATATGGCCATATTGTTTTAAGTATTTATGCTTTATGATGAATTAGCTTACTGAAAAAATTAAGTCTGTACTACTTTTAAGATCCTTGATACCTTATACCTTAAAAAAATTCTTAAAACATATAGTATTATTTAGTATGTTTGAAATACAATAAACATATCTGTAAAATATTGATTATTAACAAATGGTGAATGAACAAATGACAGAAAGGTGACGTGATAGGAAAATTAAAATATTTTACAAGAGGTTATTGAGTTCTCTAAAATTGAGAAATCCCCCTGCTATTTCTCCTAAGTTATCTGTAGAACTTTAGGGTGTGTTGCTAATTTTATTATCATTGTTGGACTCAAACTTGCATTCTTTATGCACTCACAACTGCTGAAATCGATGAGAGATTTATATGCATCAAGAAGGCAGGACTGAGCCCTTAAAGCTACACTGTAATAAAGGTATGGCATTTCTTTTATAGGAGCAGTTGTCTCTGGATGTCTTTATTAGTAAGAAAAACCTTCATTCAATACATTTTAACGTCATAGTGAGAATCCTATTGAAAATTATGTACTCAGCTTGGTTTAGTGAAAAAAAATCAATATATGTATTTTTAAAATACCATCTCAGCCTTAACTTTGACCATTAAACTAGCATCCCTTTGACTGTAATTCTGATCCAAGACCTACTGTAGGGGATACTACTAGAACAAATTATTCTTTTCTTTGAAAAAAATCAGTGCTTTTTTCCCCTAAAACCCTTTTTTAAATGCCTGTATTAATACCTAATAAAAAAAGGAAGGGTATTAAGTTTTCCTTTTTTTTTAATTAATTGTTATGATTAAACTGAGAAAAGCAATTATAACTTTGTTCTGCAGCTGGAGCATTATTTGAAAAGGTTCCTTAATAACTATGGGCGTGTCCACACATGCAGGCACATGCACTTGTGGCAGCTCAAATAGTGGCACAGATTTGAGCTGGGGATTTTCTCCTCAGCATGTGCCCAGACATGCACTTTGGTGTGGGGCAAGTTGTGCCACTTGGGGCAAAATAACGCTGCCTGGCTCCTCCCAGATCTGCAGCCAGGGGGAGCTAGAGTCTGGCACTAGCACCTGTGCTGTCCCCAGGAGTATAAAAAGCTTCCCTGGCAAGTAGCTCAGGGCTACTGGCTCTCAGGAGCTTCTGGGGACCTGGCAAATTGGTATCTGGGGACACTACCCCTTCTGCCAGCTGAACTGCTGAAGCAATCCTAACCTGGAGTGGCCCCTGCCCCTTCTACCATAGCTGTGACCTGCTGTCACCTGCAACAACACCTGCCTCCTTGGACCTGCGGCCTCATGCCTGTATGCCTGCCAGATCTGGATGGGGTGCCCCTGCTCTGCCATCTGGGCAGCAATCACCCAGAAGATGTGTTCCTTTTGGTGTCCCACTTCAAACCAACCAAGTATGTCCTCTTGGCCCCAAATAGCCAAAAGGTCAGCCACCTTGCCTGCCATCCAGATGGGTCCCCCGTGCTGGCCCTGGTCAAATTCCTCTGCCCAGATCTCACCACTTCTCTTTGCCAGCAGAGATCCTGGTGTTCCCTGTTTAAACATTGCACATTTTCTGATAAGAAACCCAAATTCTGTCATTAAAATACCCAAAATAGTGTTCTTTTGCTATTAAAATGAAATGCCACTATATATAGAGAGATCAGTTGGGCAATGTTTTATTGATATATTTACAAGTTCAAAGCAATTTGGAAGCCTACCAGTGCCTCCCTCATCATAATAAAATATATTCTAAATATCTATACACTTTGGCATTTACTTTTTGCTTTCTTGGCATAGAAATATCAGAGGATATGCAGTGCTGAGCAGCCCTGGTATGTCGGTGCCCTGTCCCTGCCCTTGCCTCTCACTGTCAATCCACAGCTTGCCCCCTGCCCCAGTCACCTCACTCCTGACCCACAGGACCAGGTATGTGGGTGTGGGTTTTGTGGGGGTGACTTGGGGGTGTAGGGCTAGTGGGTGTATTGAGGGGGGACTAGGGGTGGATCCCTCAGGAGGGGTGGATCCCTGTGCCCCACAGGGCGCAACCCCCCTGCACAGCTCATGGACTGTCCCCCACAACAAGGGCCACATGTCCCCCTGCAGGACCCATATGCCCCTCCACAGGGCCCAGAGCTCACCCACAGCAGCAGCGGCCATCTGGGCTCAGGGCCCTCCTGGAACAGCCCCCACCTCATGCAGCGTGGAGCAATGTGACTTGGCCCTGGCCTCCTGGCACCCAGCACTGCCTGTGCCCATCGTACGGGCCCAGCCTGGTTCGGCATAAGGCTGCACACCTTCCAGCAGCTCTGGGCCACTCAGGCTGTCCCCCAGGGCCCCATACTGCTCTTGGGGGCCACATGTTGCACCGGGCTGGGTTCTGTGTGCATAAGCCCCATGTTATCTAGGAGATTTGAACCCACAACAAATCATAGACAAGGAGGAGAGGGGCAGAGCTGGTGGCAGGCCTGTGTGGATGGCATAGCAGTCAAAATCAGAAGGGGCCGAGCTGGGATGGAGGTAGGGTAGGTCTCCCTGGGTAGAAGTTCTGCAACTGTTTCCACACCCCAAATGTTTTGCTTCTGTATGTTGAGGATGGAGGGCAATGGAAGTTAGCTGTGGGCATGCTGTGGGGAAGGGAGGCAATTACAGCCCTGCCTGCTAGCCAGGGCTGTGAGGGGTGAGGGACCTGTTTGGGAGGAGGTTTGAGGGGAAGAGATTCTCAGAGGTCATGTGGGGCTATATGGGAGGGGTCAAGGACACCAAGGAACTTTTGAGGAGGAAGGCCTGTGGGGCAGAATGGTGTGGGGTAAGGAGGGGCTGGGGCATTATGAAGGTGAGGGGCACATGGAGTTTGTGGCTGAGGGGTGTGATGGGGGTTGTGAAACTGAAATGGGGTTTGAAGGGGGAATAGGGATTGAGCAAGAGGGATTGCAGGTACGGGGGGCTTGGGAGGTATGAGGGACTGCAGTGAGCTTGGGGTGCTTTGAGGGGTAAGGGGGGTCTCAGTGGAGTGTGAAGGAGATGAGGCATGATGGAGATGAGTCAGTGTAGGGTGCAATGGGTTTATTGCACCCTACACTGAGTGGATGGATAGGACTCAAGTGTTATTGGGATGGTGAGGTCAAATGAGGCTTAGGGCATGATGAGGTGGGGTGGAGCATGGGGGATATGTGGAATAACAGGGAACCAATTGGAGCTGGGGGGCACTTGAGGTTGCAACAGCAATACATAAAGAGCAGTGGCCTTCTGGGGCCATGATAGAGTGTCTCGGGGACTTACGTTGGGGTTCAGGGAGTAGTTCTATCCATGGCCAGGTTGGGACAGCTGTACCCTGCTGGCCCTAGCATATTAGTAAAGTTTTCAATTTATTTTTAATGGGAAAAAAATATGCCTTGTGTTATGTAATGATGCACCACACCACTTGCACACTCATTTTCAAAATCCTAGGTCCATTCATGGGAAAATCCTTTTAGTTCCTTGTGAAAAGCAAAATTAAATTATCTTTACAAGTTTTTGTATAGGCTATATTTTCATTCTCTAGTTATTATGATTTCTACAATAATGCTTCCAAGATTTTCAGCCTTTATTTAGTTGTGTTTAGTAAAGAGTTAAGAATTTTTCTATTAATTTAAAGAAAATCAAAAATCCAACATGGATCAAAGGGAGCAGGAGGTTCCAAAAGCCCCCATGGCTCACCAGAAACATCCGGGAATGTCTCCTAGCTAAAAGGGAGGTGCACACCCAGTGGAAGGCCTCCAGAAGAGAAGGCTGAGGAGGGATCTAGTGGCCTGTTACAAACTAGTCAGAGGGGACCAGCAGGCATTGGGGGAGTCCCTGTTACCCCAAGCACTACCAAGAGTGACTAGGAATAACGTTCACAAGTTGGGAGAGGGTAGATTTAGGCTATATATCAGGAGGAACTACTTTATGGTCAGGGCGGCTAGGATCTGGAACCAACTTCCAAGAGAAGTGGTGCTGGCTCCTACCCTGGGGGTCTTTAAGAGGAGGCTAGATGAACATCTTGCTAGGGTCGTTTGACCCTACTACTCTTTCCTGCCATGGCAGGGGGTCAGACTCAATGATCTCCTCAGCTCTCTTCCAACCCTACAAACTATGAAACTATGAAAATGATACAGAATACTTGGTACTTAATCAAGCTATTTAGGTTGGAAAACAAGTACATGGGGTATGAATCATTCCAACTATCAGTTAAGCAAATGTTGCATGTAAGTTAGAACATTGGGAAGGTATACTACAGTGCATTTTCTTTGATAGACTGTTACTTAGTAATTTTAATTTCTTTTATTTCCACTTGTCAAAGCAAATAAATAGTAAGTGGTCACCAAGCCCTAATTGTAGACTAAGTGATACTAGAGTTCTGATATTGTATAATACATAATGGTCACAAAAGTTTGTAAAAAGGACTCTACATCATATAATAGCAGCTTCTTTCACTGTATTTTCTTTCTTTCTTTTTTTTAAAGGGGTCTCGTCCTTAACTCATCTTATCTTCTGCCAGTACCCTGAAACTGGAAACACAGTTCTGTGCCTTTTGACCAGGACTTAAAAAATTTTATTTGGATACAATTTTATTTCTCTAATACATTTTTAAGTTAACTTTTATTTTTATAAACTGAGGGAGTGGGGAGGAGCCTGAGACTAAAATCTCTCAAAACAAAGTGTTCTCTTTCAGGTGCATGCTGGCTGTGAAAGTCTTGCATAAAGAAATCATTCACATGTGCCCTGCTAAGATAAAGTTCACTTGAAATGACACTGTACTACCCATAGCTGTTATATCCCACAGGCAAACATTCTTTTCCTGGCAAAATGCTAAGAAAGTCCCACTGACTGATCACTTAAAGACCAATTCATAAGTACCTTGTTTTTAGATAAGCATCAAAGCTGCATGTTCCTGGCAATATGAGATGTCCTACACTGAATAGGAGAATGTGTTTTCCTCTAACAATATTCAGTCCATTGCAAGTTATTTTCATTTAGAATTTTTCCAAATATTTTCTTTGATAATAAACCATGCTACAGTATGAGTTCTTTGTATGAAAAGATCACAGTGCACAAAATATAAGCTATCCTCTGTGCTTGTTAGTGTGACCACTTACCAAGCTTGAGAGAGAGAGACAAGAGCACAGTGAGAAAATTAAGTTTGAGGCTGACATTCAACCACCTCCTGGGAGTAGGTGCCCTGCTCTCAAAATTCTTATAGACAGAACTGCAATTTTTATGTGCCTGAAATCTCATTTAGTGTGATCAAAACAAGGAGCTAAAATACCTAACTGCTTGGGTTGCATGTCCAAATATTTGCACTTAACACTGTTTTTTGTACCTACTTATTATACTTACTCTTAAAAAACTTGAATATGCAAAATTGATAGTGCAGTTGTGGCAGCTGTTTTCTGGAAATTTGACCTCATTATCTAGCATGGAAGGAAGGACATTGTGATTTGAATGACAATGTGGATTACACCTGCAGGATATTGAAGAAATTACTGAATGTTTAACCTGAAAGGCAATCCAATGTAATTTTTCTTTTTTAAAAGCAGCAACAAGTTGATATGTTTACAAGACTGAAAAAAACTTGAATGTAGTAAATTTACCACAGAAAAAAATCAATAGTATCTGAGTTTTGACAGAGGTAATAGTGAGGCCCATGCAGGAAAATCAGGTGACATTGTTTTCACTTCCTTGTTTTACTGCATCGTTAGTTAGAAGATTTTTAATATTTAAAAAAACCTAATTGTAAATTTCTCAATTCCTTAATTTCATGCATTTAAATGTGTCCTCTATATTCTTTTTAAACTTAAGAGAATATAATATTTATAGACAAACCAATGTTCTTTTAATAATTAGATTTCATCAATGAAAAAGTCTGACAATAAACTAAGAGATTATAAAGCACAAAACAGCAAAGTACTTAACTTTAGGCCTGTGAGCAATCCATTGATTTCATCCACGTGTACTACAGAAGTTGAATTTGACCTGAAAACTTGAGTATTTTTTTACATCTTTGAATAGTTAATATATTTTTGCAAGTTATGAATCTTAGCAACTATAAAAAAATGTTGGTGTGAACGCACACAGTTTAATCCAATAAATATCTTAGATTATATGAAATGACATTAGCCTTCACAGTGAAACAAATAAGCATATAGGGTACATACAATTGTTACATTTAGATAGACTAAACCCTGGGGCTGTGCTGTTCAACTATCCCAGCCATTGCTGGGCTATTTTTAAAACTTTCCTCAGATCCACCAACCCCCTCCACCCCAAGACCTGCCAACACCCATCATGGATCTGACAGCCCTCCTCCAATCCTGCCAGTCCCTCCCTTCACTCTGAGTTACTTAGATTGGGCTCCCCATGCCACTCCCAGCAGTAAGAAATGGCTTTATGAGCTGCTTCCAGCAGCAGTGTATGTGCTGCTCCCTGTCTAGGTTTAGGCAGCTTAAAATAAGCCACCTAAACCTAGATGGTAGTCATGAATGACGCATGCCCCCATGGCTGGTGGCTGGGGGGGCACGGTGACTGCCTGCAGGTGGCAGCATCAAGCACTGACCAGTTGGCAGGGGGGGCAGGTGAGCAGCAACTGCCTGCAGGTGCCCCCGGCAGCATCAGCAGCACTTCTTTCAGGGGGTGCATCGCCAATCTTAGAGGGTACACGTGCACCTGCGTGCACTCCCTACACGTCGCCAATGGGTGCCGTGAACACTTGTTCACACCCTTGGACAATACAGTGGTAGGTAGTACAACAACCTCAGAAACATAAGAAATCAAAGACTTCTTTGAATGTTCTATTAACATCTTTTGCCAAAAAGATAGACTTAACTTGAGACCAAGCCAAATCTTTCTGATTTCACAGATGTTATGAGTTTATACCTTCATTACACAGATTTTGAAGAAAATTTTCAGGGACAGATTCTAATTTGGTGTAAATAATGTAGTGCAATAAATCTATGGAATTACTTTGACTTGCTGCACTCCTCAAAGTAAAGCGTTATGCTTATCAGAGGTGTCTTCATTAATTAAAGGGCTTCCAATGAATTTTAAAACAAATTTGATCAGTAGTTTGTCATATGTCTCACACCATAAAGTTTAAATGTTAGTGAAAACCCCTATAGGCCAATATTTTTCTCTTTGATCTCCATTCAGTGTGCATTACAGAAGGTAATTTTATATTCTACAGTTTTACATGCAAAACTT
The DNA here is from genome assembly GCF_052110815.1 of Crocodylus siamensis. Classification (NCBI taxonomy): domain Eukaryota; kingdom Metazoa; phylum Chordata; order Crocodylia; family Crocodylidae; genus Crocodylus; species Crocodylus siamensis. The sequence goes on from NC_143395.1 coordinate 58,377,110, forward strand.
TCAGTGATGTCAAAAAGAAGTTGATATGCACAAAATAAATATAAAATTTGAAACAGAAAGTCTGGAAATAAGAAGTATGTCATAGTCTGTTTTCTGTCTTATGCTGGCTGCCTCGATAATATTGAACAATTTATAAAAATGTCCATTTTAGAAAAAGTGAGAGGAAAAACAAAAAAGTAAATCATTTATATCAAATGAAAATATGGGACAAATTGTGAGACGTACTCACACTGTAATCACAATGACTATAATACTTGGGTAGATAGCACTGTGATCTTGCATAGGTGTAGAAAATCAGCTTAGTGGACAAAGGAATCCTTTGATGCTTATTATTTTTTATTCCTAGCAGAAATTCAGTATTTCAGCCAAATTCTCAGCTGCAGTTCTCTGGCCCAGGGAGAGAGGCAATACTTCAGGTAAAGAGGCTCCAAAGTATTTAGGATGATAGATTTTAAAACAACATCTTGAATTCCATTTAGAAATGTATTGGAAATCAGTGCAGATCCTGAAGCATGGCTACATTATGCTTCCAATAGGAAACCCTACATAACAGGCAATCCATGGAAATTTCAGAAGGTTGCAATTTATACCGAACCTTACAAAATGGTACAAGATTTGCTCTTTTGGTCAGGCACTTGCTTAGATGGTTTGTTAAACTGATGATGTAAAGAAAGCTGTTTTTGCTGTCCACCTTAACTTTATAAAATGTTGCATTTAATCTAGTGAAAGTGCTTGCAGATGACAGAAACATAAAAATAAATTTAATCCTAAAATAACTACATACAAAGCATGTACATAACTAGAAACAAAACGTTATCCATGTGGTCTGGAATTGATCATTAAAATGGATAAGATATAATGTCTCTTTGGAATGCACAACAACTATTTAATCTCAAGAGCAAAATAGTTTAAATTAATCCAAAATGAATGAACCCCACTCTAAATTAGTGACACTAAAAATCTGACTCAAATATTTTACATAAATAGTTAAGTGATGTGAAATTTACATAATATTATGTAAATATTGGAATGATATGCATGCAGTATAGCCTATGTAGTAGGAGGAACACAATGTAATTAATATACCAGCTGCTATATTTAAATTGACAAAGTAAGATTTGTACATCAGTAAATTTAATCAAACTATTAAACTGTTACTTCTGCAATAGCTTACTATATGGAGCAGATTTGCACAAAAGAAAATTCAAAATCTACATTTTATACACTGTGAAATATAAAACAACATTTTGATCTTTGCAAAACTAATAAAAATGACACCTATAAGCTATGACTTACAGACAAGAATCATATTCCAATTGGTCTTTATAGTAATGTGCATGATATCCAACCAAGGAGAATGCTGGGCAAGCAAAGAGAACAGGGACCTTAAGACATGATTTCTAGAGCAGAGATGGAAAAGATATTCCATAGCAGTCAACAGTATTGACCTGCTGGGCCACAACAGCACTGCACAGTATACATAGGAGGGAGAGATGAACTCTTACTATTCTTGCCATTAGAATGAATTTTAGGCTAGAATTTTAACCTGACCAACCTGAATAGATATTAACAGCATTAATAATAATGTTGTTCTTGTCTACAGAAATATTTGCCATTATGTTACTTGGTTTCTTAAATTTTCCATTTCCTATTGATCTGGGCATGTACCTTTACTCCGCTTTTTAGTTAGACATGCAAAGACAGAGAATATGTTATTAATCATATCCAGGCAGCATCCAACTAAATTACCAGCCACCAGAAAAGTGATTCTAGAAATAAGAAAAATCTGGTGGGTTGTTTTTTTTTTCTGTAACTAGTTTACTCCTAGTTATAGAACTTGGTCACCATTGAGCTGTATAAAAATGTTTATTCTGAATCCAGTGGGTGGACATAAATGGCTAAATCCTATTCCTTGTTATGTGCCTAAGTGGCGTTGTGGTAACTGTGTAAACTGCAGTTTTGGTATTTACACACATGTGGAAGTGAGTGACTGGAGGAAGAAGAGAAGTACCATCTTATGTTTTAGTGTAATATCCCAGTGGTTAGAGCAGTTTACTGCTAAGCAGGAGATGTAGTTCAATAGCTCTGTGTCTGGAAACTTGGTGTTCTCTTTCCTAGGCATGTGCACTAACCATTAGGCCATTTGACTGAAAGGTAAGAGTCCTCCTGTAGCATCAGGCACCTATTAGTGCCTGATATGCAGTTGTACTATGGCCCATAGTGCCATATCTACTCAAATCGGCATTGCGGGGGAAAGCTCCTTATCTTAGATGCAGGTAAAAGAGGTGGGGAGGGAGCAGGAGGCTGCTGTAGCTCTAACTCTGACCCTGAGCCCAGGCTGGGGCCAGAATCAGACCTACAGCAGCCTCCTGCCCCACCTCAACTTGCCTCTGCACCTTCTGCTCCTTCCCTCTTCCTCCTTCCGTAGCTTACTGTCAGGCACAACTCAGCTCCAGGCTCAGGCTAGATTCCTTCCCAAGCACGGATCTCAAGAAAATCTGTCCCCTGCCTAGCCAGTCAGCAACATACACGCTGTTATGTGGCCCAACAGAACCCATGCTTCCGCGTGCTACGCTCCATGACCTGAGAAAGATACTGCTTGGATTCTTTCCTAACAGTAATGCTTGGTGGGGAGGGACAGAGACTACGGGGAGCAGGTGGGGGGGAGGGATAGAGATTGTGGGAAGTGAGAGGAGTGGCAGAGGCTTTGGGGAGCTGGGGATGGGAGGGTTCATGTGTTAGGGGGCAAGAAGGTTGCAGGAGAAAGAAGACAGAAGGCAAGGGGGCCACCTGAGTCCCCAGTCACTACTTTCCCTGCTGTAGCAGTGTGTGGTCTCCCAGTGCAGGGGAGACCTTGCTACAGGTGCCAATTAAAGCTCAATAGCAATAGCTATAAAGTTAGTACACATTTTAAGGTCTAACTTTATAGCTGCTTGGGGATTTTTATCATGTGACCACTGGGTTCTGGGTAATTGCACAGTTAACCAGTTAATTGTGCAATACTTATAACATGTAGAGGGACACTCAGTGCACATAGAATCCAATAGAGACACAGAGATTTGATAAACGGACTCAACGCTCCCTATATTTCATTCCTGTTAGCACTAAGTATGCCATACAGGTACAACAGCAACATAAAATACTACAATAACCCCTTCAGGGCAAACCATGGGAAGAATTGATTGATGGGGAAGGAAAATTCATGTTTAAAGAATTGGAATGAAAATCTAGATTCAGTATACTTTCCAGATTAGCTGGAGACTTCCCTGTTTTCCACAGACAAATAATATCTCAATTTGTAGAATTGGTTTTGTTTTCTTTGCTGAAATATTTTTTGTTGAATGAAAAGGCAAAGCTTCTGCTAGGTCTAGCAAATTATTGGGGATTTAATATGTTTAGAAGATAATTTACGTATGCATTTTCTTCAGTATTAAGCTTAAAATTTGTGCAGAGTACCTGGAATAGTTAGGCTAAAGGAGGAACTGAGAAACTAGCTCTTGTCTGTGTTTTTATTAACATTAAGTGCATGTGAGGAATTGTAGCAATAATTCTTGTTTGATCCTCTGAAATGATAGGCAAGAGCTCTCTCTTACACTTGTTGGATTATCATAATTTTCTTTCTAGAGTAAGATTATAATTACATGTGCACTTATCTACTTTAACTGTTAGAATAAGTTAATCAAGACTTAGAGTAATATTAAATGGAGTTACCAGAATAATAAACTGTAATTAGTTGCTAAAGATATAAAAATTGTATGTACAAGCAGGTACTGTAACAGGATTAAGGTGCCAGAAGCGCTAATAATGGGACTATTCAGTGGGCTGTAATGAGATTGTTCTCAGCCGGATAAGCTTTTGTAAAGAGACTGGATTACAAAGAGTGGATATGTAGTATTAGTAGATTCTTTCAATTCACTGCTTCTCTGTGTTTTATTGATAAACCCTAATCCTGATTTGTCACTGAATATCTAGTAAAAAGCTGCTTGTCACATACCCTCAGTGAAGAGATTGAGTTTCTACATGTCTGCCCTCCTTCTGAAAGCCTTAACTCATTTCTAGGTATTATCCCATTGATTAACATGGTACCAGGTGCCTTACTTTACTAAACACCATAGTGAAAGACTGTATAAGTGACGGGTGTTTTTAATCTACTTTTCATTAGCAACAGTTGCTTAGTAGGGGCCTTATTGTGCTTCTTCTGTATATATTACTTAAAAGGATTATTTTGTCTGTAGTGGGCTAGAACTGGAATGTGAATCCTTGTATGTGTTGTTATGAACAAGTTATGGCATCAACTTTTTGGAAACCTGTATAAATTATACATTTGTATTCAGGGCCAAATATGAAATAGTGCTCAAGTCATTGGCATCTTATCTGAACTCACTGAAGTAATTCTGATCCCAGGCAAGCTGTTCGAGAAAATTATGCTGGCACACATCCAGGAGGGGCCAGCAGGGGACTGCATGCTTAGGGGCAACCAACACGGGTTCATCAGTGGCAGGTCCTGTCAGACCAACCTGGTGGCCTTTTACGATCAGATCACCAGATCATTAGATGCAGGGGTAGCAGTGGATATAATCTTCCTGGACTTCTTCTCACCCCGTTCTCATTAAGAAACCGGGGGGCTGTGGTGTAGACACCCACACAGTCAATTGGGTCGCCAACTGGGTGGAGAGCCGCACCCAGAGGGTGGTAGTGGATGGGTCCTTCTCAACCTGGAAGGACGTGAGCAGTGGGGTCCTGCAGGGCTCGGTCCTCGGGCCCGCACTGTTCAACATCTTCATCAGCGATTTGGATGAGGGGGTAAAAAGCACCCTGTACAAATTTGCTGATGACACTAAGATGTGGGGGGACGTGGGCACATCAGAAGGATGCAACAGGCTACAATCAGACCTAGACAGGTTACAAGGGTGGGTGGACGAGAATAGGATGGGTTTCAACACAGACAAGTGCAAGGCAATGCACCTTGGGAGGAACAACCGGCACCATACCTACAGGTTGGGGAACTCCCCTCTTGTCAGCACGGAGGCGGAAAGGGATCTGGGGGTCATCATTGACTCCAGGATGAACATGGGCCGGCAGTGTGGGGAGGCAGTTAGGAAGGCCGACCGCACCTTGGCATGCATCCACAGATGCATCTCAAGCAGATCCAAGGAAGTGATCCTCCCCCTCTATGCGGCACTGATCAGGCCGCAGCTGGAGTATTGTGTCCAGTTCTGGGCGCCACACTTCAGGAGGGATGTCGACAGCATGGAGAGGCTCCAGAGGAGGGCCACTCGCATGATCAGGGGACAACAGGGCAGGTCCTATGAGGAGAGGCTACGGGACCTGAACCTGTTCAGCCTCCACAAGAGAAGGCTGAGGGGGGATCTTGTGGCCTGTTATAAACTAGTCAGGGGGGACCAGCAGGCATTGGTGGAGTCACTGTTCCCCCGAGCACCGCCAGGAGTAACCAGGAATAATGGTCACAAGCTGGTTTAGGTTAGATATCAGGAGGCGCTACTTAACAGTCAGGGCGGCTAGGGTCTGGAACCAGCTTCCAAGAGAAGTGGTGGTCGCTCCTACCCTGGGGGTGTTTAAGAGGAGGTTAGATGAACATCTTGCTGGGGTCATTTCACCCCAGTACTCTTTCCTGCCATGGCAGGGGGTCGGACTAGATGATCTGCTCAGGTCCCTTCCGACCCTAGAAACTATGAAACTATGTTATTTGTGGTTCTGCATAGAGTTTGGTTTCTGTAGGACTATGGGATAAATGAAAGGGAGGTATATATTGAAAAGCCGTGTAAGCAAGTCACTTGCCCAGTTTCCTTATCTAGGACAGACAGCTCTGTGTTCAGACTTTCCAAATAATCTTTATTCCTCTCAGAGAGGTTTAACAGTTGCATTAAATAAATCAGCTCACACCACAGCAAACAAATGAATAAGCAAGCAAACAAACCAGAACCCACTACCTTCCTTCAGACCATGGGAGTGGGGCACTACCTGGTTCTCAGCTTCTCCCCAGCACTGCAGTCTGTTCTCCTTCTGCTCCTGGGGCCTTCTTCATGGCCCCACCCACAGTTACTTGCCATCAGTTGCAGCTCACTCCCAGCCTTCCAGCCAGGCAGGCTATTAGCTGCTGACCACCCAAAGGATGAGCACTGCCCCACAAGCCATCATTCCATTGATGATTCTCTGGTGATGTTTATATACTATGTATGGACAGCAAGTTTTCCAGCAATTACAACTGGATTTGTTTGCAAAGGATACATACTCTACTGAGTAGATTTTAGTCTTCCCTGCAGCTACTTGTCTTGTCATGCCACTCCACCTCTCATATCTTTTATCTCCTCCAGACTTCTCCGTCTCTCACAGAGCATACCATCTCCTCCTCTTATTATCCCACCTCTGTCCTGCATTGACCCTGCTCTTTTCTTCAGCACACTTATGCATTCTCATTAGCTTTCCTTACTTTCAGTGCTTGCATTGCACTGGAACCGTGGGTCCTTTGAATTTGGAAATCTAAAGAAGGCTTTTCAGTGTCTGTTTCATGTGGGGGGGGTTTACTGTCGCCCATAAAATATTTTTGTCAATAAAAAGTTGGAATTGTTTTAGAGATTGTTGTGTAAAAATTAAGCAAGCAGCATTAAATCAACTTTAATTATAATATTAGACAAAGCTTAACTATTAAAACATTTGGCAGCTAGCCAATAAGATCTCAGGGTGTGGACTATGATGTGTTTACACTGATGTAACTTTCCCTTACATCAGTATAAAAAAAAGAAAGTGGATGTATGACATACAAAAGGGCAACTTGGTAAAATCTTATCTAAAATAACTAGAATAATTGGCTGGAAAACTACACTGTAGGTATGTCAGAATAAGTGTAGTATGTCTACTTCTGTCCCGTAGTAGCCATTTGCTCAATTATTGGCTCCCCTGCCACCTAGTGGAAAGGTACTGTAATAGCACATACTGAAGAAACTATCCTGGGCTACCTGCATTTCTGCCACCTCCAGATCTGGTATAATTTACATCCATGTACAAAACTTATGTAAGTTATACCAGTATTTAACATGCCCCAGGCCCTCAACCATATTTATAAGGTACAAACTTGCAGTGAGGTGATACACAGCCACAGTGTACTAACGCGGACCTCAGGAGGCATTTAGCCCTGTGAAGGAAGATACAGAATGCCAGGAGCCCAAAGGCAGCATGCCTCATGGCGGTTCTGGAGAGGGACAGGGTCACTTCTCTGTGTAGCTGACCATCTTTGCTGGCCATTGTTCAGAGGTCAGAGCCATAATACCATGTCCTCCTTCCTTGTCCCCTTTCCAGAAGAGTAAGTATGGATCAAGCTTTGCTATGATCACAGGACATTAAACTTTCCATTACTGTATATTCAAAAATAGGAAAAATAGATACAACTCTTATTGACATTGCTACATTGCCAAAAGTAATTCTGGCATCTATAAAGGTTCAGTTCCGTCTATTTCCTGAATTAAAGTTAAACATTTCGACAGGTGGTCAAACTGTTAGCTTTTAATAGACATTATACTTGTTCAAAGTCACAGAAGCTGATATAGTGTTTTTTTACAGTTAAAATGTACAGGTTAATCACACCTAAAAATTCAGACTCTTACTGATTTTCCTTCTAAGTTGGATCATTTTTGGTATTACAAAATATTTTCCCTTTACTATTCTGTGTATGGTGCTTACAAACATACTCTTGCATTGCAAGAAGCAACTTGTTTTCTTTAGTATGGACTGCCTTAACTACATGCTGGTTGCATCTATACAAGATGCTTTACTGTGCATTAAACTAATCTAATGCACAGTAACGAATCAGCATCTACATGTGCGCAGCTATTACAGTGGAGTAGATTAGTCAAATACACCATTTTCTAGTACTTGGAGTTCCATGTACTAGAAATCAGTGTATTAAACTAATGCACTGAAGCACGTGCAAACACTTATCAGGAGCAAATTGCTCTCAGGCAGCCTAGGCAGCAGGGCGCCACAGGGGGGTAGAGACAATTCTCCCGGCTTGGCGAGACACTGCCTCACAGGAACATGAAGAGCAGGACATGACATGGCTGGGAGCTGTCCCGGCTTGGCAGACAGCTCCCTGCCAGCTGTGGGGAGATCAGGATGGATCCTGATTTGTGTGGGGCTGGCAGGCAGCTGCCTACTGAGCCTGGACAGCTTCCCCCATCCCCTGGGGCTTGAGGTCCACCCTGATTTCTCCATAGCACCCTGGTCCTGCAGAGATGAGGGCTGCTTCTAGAGCTGGGACAGTTGAGGGCTGGCACCAGGGGGAGCCTGGAGCTCTCCCTGGCTGCTGCAAGGGGTCAGAGCAAGGCAGGAGTAGTCCTGGACCGGGCTTCTCCTGTCGGGTGCAATTTGCTCCCAGCGCATGCACCTGGGAGCACTTCAATGACCCTGAATTTTCAGTGGAGAAAATTCAGGTGCTTTAATTGCACATGCAGATACGCCTGTTCAGTTGTACATTAGTATTGTTGTTGCCGTATGAAATGTAATGAGATCCATCCTTATAACCCTTACACCGAATTAGATTTATTAGATGCTTGCTCATTATCTCATTTCAACTGAGAACACTTAGAACAAGTATGAGAACATTCAAAAAGACTTTTTGATCATTGTTTAAAGAGCTGATTTCATCACTTCTTAACAAGTGCAAGCTTCTGAATATGTCATCTCACTAGCCACAGTAACTTTGAATTAATCATTAGGATATGTTGAGTGCCCTAAGGTTAGAATGAAAATCACAGTCAATGGACTTTCCCTTTTCAGTGGTATAAGTGGCAATTCTTTTATTCTCCATCTGTAGGAAACAGTTATTTGCCTTACCACTTATGAAAGAAAAATGGCATTTTTGTAACATTTTCAATAAAAAGTCCGTTTTATAGAGTTTTCTATAAAATGGTATGATTAAGGCTCTTCTCACTTGATTTGCTGATGAAAGTAATGGGTGATTCAATTTCCTTGTGGAGACACAGTGAACCAATATCTATTGCTCTTGTTATTATTATTAAGCAGGAAGCTGAGATTTCTACTTATCTCAGCTATAGTATATAGTCATTTTAGAACTCAAAAAGCTGAAAAGATTTCTGAAGGTGGGTGGATTTTTCCCAGCAGCCCTTAGGATTTGTTTATCTAGAGCAAGTTCTAGTCAAGCTCCTTCCCTTTTCCATCATCTGAGACCATTCATGCCAAATTCATGTCTAATTGAATAAAAGTAGTTTTGTTTTCAGTGTTTCTTTTTTCCTGTTTTAGTATACCAGCTACCACAGACAATTGTTTGTTATCTTCTTCAAATAACAGCTTTGATAACTGACAGGGCCTATAGCATCTTATTACAAACTGTCACTGTAATCTTGCAGGGGTGTTTCAACATTTTTCCTTACTCCAGAAGAGAACAACCCTAAAGAAGACCAGAACGATTTACATACACATACCCCTTGAGTAAAGGTTGTCAGGGACAAAATAATGAAAAAAGGTGAGCAGGGGGCAGACGGAGGTTCTTTGATATCTAGGAATTAGCTACGCATTCAGGAACCCTGAACTCAGAGTGATGATGTAATACATCACAATAGAAACATGACATTGTGTAAACATCACACACTGCAGGGCCATGCAACATCTATACAGCCAGGAATCCTTACCCTGCACCAGGGTGAGCTACAGCCCCATCAGACCACACACCCCATGGATCTCCCCCTCCCCCACTGTCCTGCATGCCTGAGACCCTCCCCCAACCACTGTCCTGCATGCCTGCAAACTCCCTCCTGCTGCACAGTGCTCCTGTGGCCCCTGCATTGCAACTCGCCCACTACACCACCCACTACACTGTGCACCTCCTACCTCCCCCAGCTCCCTCCAGCCCACAGTGTACCATTCATACCAGCTTCACCCTCAGCCCCCAACCTTCCTTACTGCCCTGCCTCCTGGAGTGAGGGACAGGAAGCATTAGCCAGAGGAAGGAGAGGGAGGCTCCAGCTGATCTTACAGTTAGAGCAATTGCAGGAGCAGCAGACATTTAGAAGCCCAGAGGCTGCAATGCAACCCCTTGCTGGCCACACATATTCCACAGGCCACCAGTTGGACTACACTGTATTAACATCCTAGTGAAACAGAGCAGGAGGGCAATAAAGGGCAAATATATGAGGGAGTTACTGGTCTTTTCCCCACCGTCTTGTGATAAGCCGCTGGAGCACAGACTGGCTGCCTCCAATGGTAACTGGCCCTTTCTTATCAAAAGTAGTTTGAGAATTGGGTTGGAGAATATTGGTTCTGACCTGATAATGTTTCAGTGGGATATTGCAAAATTCAGTCTCCCCACATTTGGATCTAGAGCATTTGATGATTTCTTTTTATGACACAAATTTGACTCTTTGGGTTAGTCCATGCTCCTGGCTGAATTCTGTAGCAGGCAGACCTCCTATATACCCGGTTTTATTACAAAAGAAAGTTTCATTGTTTCTATTGTAAATGGGAAAAAGGCCATTTTTATTAAATTAATAGCTTTATTGTTCAGAAAAGGACTTAATTCACTAATACTATAATAGCATATGCATGAGATAAACATTTTGTAAAAATAGAAAATATTCCAAATTCATTTTTAGTTAGCATATGCTTCAAAATTTTACCCTCTACCCCCACATATCATTTCATTTATGGTTATAAATGGCATAGCACAGGGATGACCATGATATGATCTGTAGGCTGTATCCAGCCCACAGAACCATCTCAACAGCCCTTGGATTCCTCATGGGTTCAGAAATATAGCAGTGGAACCAAAGCAATTAATACTGCCACTGCTCATCTCCATGTCAAATTTCCAGACATGTGGAAAGTCCTGTGGGTGAGATGACATGACTCTGCATGTCAGATCAGGCCAGGAGACAGGCCCTGTGCCACTTGTCCCTTGAAGTGTTGGATACCACTTGCATAACCTATATATTTTCCCCAATAAAGACTTTCTAAAACTGGTAACTTGTGTATAAAACTAATAACGTAAGAGGAACAGGATAAAAATATACTCACATGTATGTCATGTGGGAACCAGCCCTACCATTCCATTTCATGAAAATAAAAATGGTAGTGGTTCAGAAGAATAGAGTAATTTGGATGCCAGTCAAATTATAGTTTAGAAATTATTATTTCCCTATTTGAATTTATTATTGTAAATTTTTAAAATCCATTAAATGTTACAAGTTGAACATTAGGAAAAAACTTCTTCACAACTAGGGTGTCCAGACTATGGAACAGGCTCCCTCCAGAGGTGGTACAATCATCTACCCTAGAGATCTTAAAGAGAAGACTGGATGGTCACCTGGCTGGGATCATCTGACCCCAGATATCTTTCCTGCTCATGCAGGGGGCTGGGACCGATGATCCTTCGGGGCCCTTCCAGCCCTATGATTCTATTATTTAGTTTGTCTAATAAAAGATGTCAGATTTACCCAAAGAACCTTGTCTGTCCAAGCAAAAGATTTTTCTCAGTCAGTAGTGAATAGTGATTTTACAAATTGTTCATCCAACTGAAGGTCTAAAGATAGAATTCAGGCAGAATGAAATGCATAGTGAACAAAACAAGTTTTGACAGCCTGGTATAATTGTAATTATTGGTTGAACTCACCTTATCTGCAGAAGTATTGACACGCACAGATCAGCCAAGATAAACAGAAAATTGTGGTGTAAGTTTTGCTCTCCTAATGCCACCCAGTGACAGTGGGGTTTCTTCCTTATCTCTTACTCTTTTTCCCCCTCCTTTGACAAAGTTCATAGTTGAGACTTTAAAGTGGTTCAGCCCTATATTTTATGAGCAGCTGGAAAATTTCACACACGGTGAAGGTTCCAATGAACACAAAATACTTCTTCCAGAGAACAGATGCCAGTAAGTGGTATTTTTAGAGGCTCATGTCACAGTTGTTGTTTGCCTCTGTTGTGACGGTTAATGATCTCTGAATAGCTGAAGAAAAAGCACTCGAATAAAAGACTTAGAGCACTATTTAATTTTGTACTGTATATAATAAATGCTTGCTAGAAATATATCAGAAGCTTCCATATCATTATAACATTCTACACTAGTTAAATGATGTAACTCCATTTCAGATATTTATTTCCATAAGAATCTGGTGTGGTAGTTTATTGTTTGCTTGTTTTGTAATATTGGCTGTTAGAGGTAACATTACTGTAAACCGATCTTTGATTGAACATTTGTTACCAATTGTTAATACCATTTACTTATATTTCCTTGGCTTTGGAAAAGGAGTACTTAAAACGTAAGAAAATCTATTTTATATATTTTCAATTAAAGTTGAAGTTCTATATTATTCTCTAATGGGAAAAACAATAAAAAAGGCACAGACGGAATGAAAAAAAGTCTCTCTATATATGTTTAGATTTCTCTCTCTCTCTTTTTATCTTTTTATTACACTGAATATACCATATTCTGCTCCCATGAGAAAGTTAGATCAATATTGAATGTGTAAAAAAACCTGTCTCTTGTTCATTATTCATACTGACAAGGCATGAAAGAAAGATATAAAGAGGGACAACTCTGAGGTTGTTGGGCAAGTTGAATTTTGGCTCAAGCTGTATGTTTGAAAATGCTGACTTTTAAATTCAGTGACGTGTGTGGGAAACTGCACCTTTTATTGGCTTCTAGCTCACCCGTTATCTTTGATATATGCTGTTTATAAAAAGTTTAATGCTTTCAGCGGGTTGATAGCAACTAACCAGATAACCTTTTTCTTTATTGGTGAGTGTTCCTACTTGTATCTTGGAGGAAATAGACATACAATTATAGAAAGCAGTAGATGAGCTCACTTCCACCAGTCCAGAATCAAAGGGGTAATGCTGAGTAACTGCACAAATTTAAGATTGGGAAAGAACATGGATGCAGACATTTTAAGTTAAAAGACTGGAAATAAATCTGTAATGATCTTATAATGACAGCTTATTCATTCAGAAGTATATGTGTATCAACATCTATAGTTATGTAGATACGTAAAGATATGTTTTCATATCCAGAATGGTTTACAAACATTAACCAATTAGTCTTCATTTTATTGACACTGCATTTCTGACCCAGATACCCTGTTTTGGGTGGACTCAAACCCTCAGACTGACCACAACCTCTCCATTTGATAATAGGCAAATTTCATTGATACACAGTGATAGCAGACAAGAATAATGCAAACAATTCTACATCTCTATCAGTCCCAGGGTTCACAGTGTCAAGGTATGTCTGGTCAGTATATGAGCTTCACTCAGGTTTTCTCTTGGATGTCAGATGTCAGCAGCATGGAGGCTGAGGGCCAAGGCTCACCCTCCCCCAGTGGAATGGGTGAGACAGGTTGGTGGTGTGCCCTCTGTCCATAGTGGCCTCAGGTTCCCCTCTCAGGGACCCTTTGCTGCTCTGAAAACCCCCCTTTTGTATTCTTTCTCCCATCCTTGATTGGTCTCCCTGTGGTTGTCATACTTTCCACGTGCTATACTATCAGCATATTCCTTTGTTTCACAAACCAATCACATGCACATATCCTATTTTGAGTTTTGCCAGTTTCTCTTAGTTTGGTCCATCTACCAAAACTGAAAATCCCAAGGGCTCTACACTTGGGCACTGTGACCTGGTGCCGATGCTGCAGAATCCCTTATCTCTGTTATGGAACAGTGTGGTACAGGTCTTCAGTTTCCACCTGTGTCTGCTTGCTGCTTGCCTGTGTCAGATACAGTGGACCTTGACAGAGGCTGTCACAGACAGGCTTTTAGAAATCAATTAACCCTTGCCATTGCCCTGGACCATTGGTCTAAAGCATATCTGCTTTACCTACAAGCCAATTCCCAAAAGCAAACCTCTAAATATCATTTTCTAGCCACCACATATGACCAGTAAGAGGCAGGTAGGAACTATTTATTTTGAATTTTATGAAAGGAAGATTGAGGGAAAAACGTTAAGTGATTTGCCTAAGAACAGGAAATAATCAGTACTGAGGTACATTTAGATGTCCCTGGTTGTCATGCTCTGCAGCCCTGTGTAATCTGTCACTCTCATGAACAGGGAGTTAACTGGCTTGAAAATGATGATGAGTTTTTGGGATTAGATGTTTCTATCAGCTTTTCTGTTTGAGATGCTTTCCATGTAAACAAAACAGAATTATTTGGAAATTTTAATTTTCTCATCTTTTACTTTTTTCTTTTGTTTCTTTTTCTTCCTACTATCACATTTTTATAAATATTAATATTAAGAGCTATAGTGGCAGTGGTTCTTCTTCTACTTTGCCCCATTATGGCAATGTGCCATTCTTTTAAATTCAGCTTCCTTGCCTGATTGGAAAGTCCCCTGTACAGGAAAATGCTGATCTGGAACAAAACAAACCATCTTCTATCTCCAGCCCCTGATATAAGAGGCCCGGCTGATGAAAGGTGGTGTAAACTGGTTGCCCCAACATGTTTCAAGAACCCCTGGTGGCCTACTGGTAAGCACTGCAGTTCACAATAGCCAACAGGATGCTGTAATCTCTGCCAGAAGATCAGATCATTGGTGAGCTGTCTGAGAACTAGAAGGTGAAAAGTGTTCTCCTGCGTGTTCCTGTCTCGCTGCAGTAAGTGCTCTTTAGCCACAGCTCAGGTTTGGACCTTAGGCATTCCAAACAGATATAGCACTATGTATGGATAAACTAAGGACATAGTATTTATCTCACAGGGAATGTCTAATTTACTTCAGAGGGAAGGTCTATATTTGCTATAAATTAAGTCACTCCTGAGCTCATAAAACACCCCAATTTTAAATATTCCCAATTATAATATCAGCAACACTTAAACATAACCATGAAACCCTGCAGGGGTGAAAATTTTTATAGTCTTACTTTTTTCACTCAATAATTATAATATGTAAAATAAGCATAACTGGGCCCCTTCTCCATTAAGGCCCTAGGCATATGCCTAGTTTGCCTACGTGTTAATCTGGCCCTGGGTGCAGAAGCATGTGAATGAGCAAAGGAAATGTAGTTCCTTCAGACAGCACTGTATGGAAGCACAAAAGAAGTAGCTGGAGTTCACTGCTGCTTGGGCAGATATCACCCTTTTCTTTCTTTCTTTTTTTTGGGGGGGAGGGTTTGTTTTTTGCATGTGGCAAAAATATATACTATCACATTTCCTTCAGTAGCAGCAAACTCTAGCAGGTCCTTCTGCATTGCTGCCCACTGCCAGAATACCTGGAGCCAAAGCCCTGCAAAGAAAGTACAGGGGGAAGAAGAGGAGCAGTGAGGGAGAGAGGGAAAACTTCCCTAGGTGTCGTCTTAGCCAGTTATGTTTCTGGGCCACATTTTCCTACATCACTTGAAGCTCATACTTCCAACATCTAGGCTCTAACTTGCAAGGTGATGAACATTTTGGTTTCAGCAAAGCACATAACCACGACCTTAACTGAAAAAGTAGTAAGAATTGTGAGTTTGATGTGTGTACTTAGGTCCCAGTATGCCAAAAGCATTGTTCCCATAAGTAACGAGACAATTTCAGCAATGTACATAGTATAGTACTCAGAGAGGACATCGAAGTTGATTGCACCACTGATGTTAATACAGTACTCTAAGTACTGCAAGTAACCTTGTTTTATCACCTTTTTGTATCTTTTCACTGGTGGGGAGGGGAAGGAATGGCTTTATTGACAAATTCTAAGAACCCCCAAAGGTAATATATGTCGCCTTACTTGAGCTGAAGAAAGGTCAAAGACTTCCTTATTTGGTGAATGCAATTGTCTGAGCAATGAGCAAATATATAAAATTAATTCTTGTAGTATACATATCTCATCTGAAATCATGACTGATTGCAGAAGGAAAAGAAAAAAATAACAAAAATAATTTGCTTTTCTTTCATACTTCTACAAATAAATTTACTATTTAACTCCTTTCCTTTAGGTTAGAGAAAAAATTACACGTAAACCAGTGTAAGTAATCAGAAATTGGTTTAAATCTGTAACACAACAGAAGTTCAGTGCACATAAACCACTTTCAAAATGACCAAAACTGGCTTAAGATAAACTGGATGGATGTAGTATCAGACTGAACAGATTTAGGTTAAATTGGTTCATTGAACTTCTGTCCCAGATCCCCTCCAGATACAAGTTAACTCACAGTCTCCCAGCATCCCAGGATGCTTTGCACCTCCCTCACAAACCCTGACTCACAGATTGGGCAGGCTAGCCTTGGCCCAAGCTGTTTGCTTCATCAGAGCAGGGAGGCATACTCTAGTAGACTTCAGTTTCTGGGCTGGGCCACTGCAGGCATGTAGCTGCATTTTTGGAATTAAAAGTGAATGTCTGTTTACTTGCTTATTGATTCAATCTACACACCTTAGACTAACCTTAGACTAACTATAGGGCTCTAGGTGCAAGGGTAAGGGAGTCTGGAGCTCATGTTGTGTTCTTGTTGATCCTTCTGGTCAAGGAAAAGGGCACAGGCTGAGCAGGTGGTGTTACCACAGGGATTTGGCTTCTTTGAACATAGAATGTTCTTCCATGAAGAAGAATTGCTGGGAAGAGATGGGATCCACCTGACTTGGAGAGGAGAGAGTGTCTTTGCAGATAGACTTGCTAACCTAGTGAGGAGGGCTTTAAATTAGGTTCACTGGGGGATGGAAACCAAAGCCTTGAGGTAAGTGGGGAAGTGGGAGACCTGGAGGAAGACTAAGCAGGAGGAGGCAACAGGGGAGGTGCTCTCATACTTCCTGAGAAATCAAGGCAAAAAACTAGTTACCTCAGGTACCTGTACACAAATGCACAGAGCCTGGGAAACAAGCAGGAAGAATTGGAAGTCTTTCCACAATCAAGGAACTATGATGTGATTGGAATAACAGAGACTTGGTGGGATAGCTGGCATGACTGGAGCACTGTCATGGATGGGTACAAACTGTTCAGGAAGGACAAGCAGGGGAGAAGAAGAGGAGGAGTTGCACTTTATGTAAAAGAGCCATATGATTGCTCAGAGCTCCAGTTTGAAACTGGAGATAAGATTGTTGAGAGTCTCTGGGTTCAGGTCAGAAGGGAGAGCAATAAGGGTGATGTCATTGTGGGGGTCTCCTATAGACCATCAGACCAGAAGCAAGTGGTGGATGAGGCTTTCTTCAAACATGTAGCAGAAGTTTCCTGATCACAAGCCCTGGTTCTCAGAGGGGACTTCAGTCACCCTGACATCTGCTGGGAGGGCAATATAGCAGTGCACAAGCAATCCAAGAAGTTTTGGAGAGTACTGGGGACAATTTGGGTGTAAGTGCTGGAGCGGCCAGCAGGGGCCATGCTCTTCTTGACCTGTTGCTCACAAACAGGGAAGAGTTGGTGGGAAATGTGGTAGTGGATGTCAACTTGGGCAGCAGTGACAATGACAGGGGTGACACATAGGGGGTGCACATGCATCCCCTGAGAGTGCTGGTGCACCCCCTGCCAGGTCGCACTCCTTGTTTACCCGGTAGGCAGGGAGGCAGTCAGGAGCACCAGTGACCCCACCGCAACTGCCAGCCAGGGAGCAGAGCCACCAGCGAAAGCAGCCACGCTGCTTCTGGAAGTGGCCGTGGGACTTCCAGAAGTGGCATGGGGGGGGGCACACGCCCCCGCCTCCGACTCAAGAGGCACTAAACACTCATGGGCCACAAGATGATAGAATTAAGAATCCTGAGAAAAGGAAGGATGGAGAGCAGCAGAGTAAGGATCCTGGACTTCAGAAAAGCAGACTTTGACTCAGAGAACTCATGAGCAGGATTCTCTGGAAAGCCAGACTGAGGGAGAGAGGAATCCACGAGAGCTGACTGTACTTCCAAGAAGCCTTACTGAGAGTAAAATGATCCCAATGTGCAGGAAGACTATCAAGTATCGCAGAAGACCAGCTTGGCTTAGCAGGGAACTCTTCAGTAAACTAAATCACAAAAAAGAAGCTTATAAGAAGTGGAAACTTGGACAAAGAACTAGGGAAGAATATAAAAGCATTGCCTGGCCATGCAAGGATGAAGTCAGGAAGGCCAAAGCACAACTGGAACTGCAGTTAGCAAGGGATGTGAAGGGTAACAAGAAGGGTTTTACAAGTATGTCAGTAGCAAGATGAGGATCAGGGAAAGTGTGGGTCCCTTACTGAATGGGGGAATCAACCTTGTGACAGAGGATGCAGAAAAGGCTGAAGTGCTCAATGCCTTCTTTGCTCCAGTCTTCACAGGTAAGGTCAGCTTCCAGACTACAGTACCAGGCGTCACGGTTTGGGGAGGAGGCAAGCAGCCCTCAGTGGTGAATGTACAGGTTAGGACTACATAGAAGCTGGATGTGTACAAGTCCATGGGGCCAGATGGAATACACCCAAGGGTGCTAAAGGAGTTGGCTACTGTGATTGCAGAGCCATTGACCATCATCTTTGAAAACTCATGGCAATCAGGAGATGTCTCAGATGATTGGAAAAGGGAAAACATAGTGCCCATATTTCAAAAAGGGAAAAAGGAGGATCCAGGAAACTACAGCTCAGTCAGCCTCACTGCAGTCCCTGGAAAAATCATGGAGCAGATCCACAAGGAAGTCATTTCTAAGCACTTGGAGGAGAAAAAGGTGATTAGGAACAGTCACCATGGTTCACCAGGGGCAAGTCTATGTAGAAAAGGACCTGGGGATTACAGTGGACAATAAGCTGAATATAAGCCAGTAGTGTGCCTTTGTTGCCAAGAAATCTAACAGCATACTGGCTGCATTGATAAGTGTGTTGCCAGCAGGTCAGCAGAAGTGATTATTCCCCTTTATTCTGCACTGGTGAGGCCACATCTGGAGTACTGTGTCCAGTGTTGGGCCCTCCACTGTAGAAAGGATGTGGACAAATTGGAGAGAGTCCAGCAAAGGGCAACAAAAATGGTGAGGGGCTGGGGGACATGACTTATGAGGAAAGACTGAGGGAATAGGGCTAATTTCATCCAGTGAAGAGAAGACTGAGAAGGGATTTATTAGCAGCCTTCAACTATCTGAAAGGGAGCTCAAAAGAGGGCAGAGTGAGACTGTTCTCAGTGATGGCAGATGACAGAACAAGGAGCAATGGTCCTAAGTTGCAGCAAGGGAAGTTTAGGTTAGATATTAGGAAGAGTTTTCTCACTACGTGGGTGGTAAAACACTGGAACAGATTATCCAGAGGGGTGGTGCAAACTCCATACTTGGAGGTTTTCAAGACCTGGCTAGACAATGATCTGGTTGGGATGATCTATTTGGTATGGTCCTGCAGAGGGTTGGACTAGATGACCTCCTAACTTTCTATGATTCTGTGATTCAGCCTCAGGCTTTTTGACTGTTTGTACTTAGCCTTAGTGTTCTTTTCCACTAAAAGAACTTCATGCAAAGAATTTGAAGTCTAACTTAAAAATGTAATAAACTAATAAAAAACAAAAAAGAAGATTGTAAAGCAAAAATTGATTTTAGCTTGTAAGGAGTCACACATAGCTGCACATGCCCAGGTAAATAATAAAATAAGGCTTATGATGCATGTCCTTTTCTCTCAGCAGCAGGAGCCACTACATCTGAGGTCAAGAATTTTACAGCTTAATCCTAGGAAAAATCTACAGATCCAGCCTGTAATACAGCACATAGATATAGAAAACTCTATCTTATATATCTTCTTTTTCAGGTCATATTCCCTAAGCTTGGTCAAGTCCAGTTTTAAATATTTTAGGGGTCTCCATGGCTTCTCTTGGGAAGTTATTCTATGATTTAATTGAATTTACTATTTTAGTGTTATTTAGTGTTATTCAGCCTAAATGTATTTACCTTTCCTTGTTTTAATCTTTTTAGACTTATTTGTAGTAGACTATTCTATGCAGCAGGCACATCTAAATGTGTCATTAATGCTCTTTCGGCTTACTGCACAGTAAATTACTGCACAGTAAGCCTTCTCTGGGAGCTTGTCTGCACATGCACCCTATTGGGAGCAGCCCGGTACAGGACTATTCCTGCACTGCTGTGCTCCTGCAACAGGCAGAGACAGTTCCAGACTCCCTCAGGTGCTAGCCAAGGGACTGGCAAGGGGGATGGGGGCCAGTCCTGATGCAAGTGGGGCCAGAAGAGCTCTGCTGGCTGCAGTAGCAGCTGTCTCCTGGCCCCATGTGCATCAGGATGGAATCTGACGTGCACAAGGCTGGGAGATAGCTGCCACTGCAGTCGGCAGAACTCTCCTGGCCCTGCACACATCAGGACATACAGCTGCCAGCAGGCTTCCTACTGGGTGGAGAACTAGGAGCCAGGACAGGGGGCAGAGATCATCTCCTGGCCCCTGGGGAGGGAGCTGCACAGCACCAGGACCATGGACAGAGCTCCCTGTCCTCTGTGGCCCCCTGCTGCCTAGGCTGACTGGGAAAAATGTCCTCCTGGTCAATGCCTACAAGTACAGTACTGTGCAATAACTACTGTGCAGTTACTCTAATACCTGTATTTACAGGGTCCTAGCTAACTACACCATAGCCTAATTTTCTGCTCATGTAAACTGTGATGCTTTACTGCCCAGTAAATTAGTGTCTCTGCTGCATAGTAATGTCTCATGTACATGCACCCACTTACTCTTCTTATTTAGTATGAACACATTTAAAAAATCAGCAATTAAGATATCTTCCTTTAGCTTTTTTTTTTAAGCTAAACAATACTTTTTGGCTTATTTTGTAATTCATTGTGAACTATTTTTTATAGAACTTGATCACATTTCTCTTGAATTTCTTATATTTTATCTGCTTATTTGAGGTACTAAAGTGCTGAGAACTGAACAGCATTCTATTGTCCCGCAGTCTAACTCACCAGGGTGGTATATGGGAGCTTCATCAGCTGTGCAACAATTATTTGTCTTGTTTATTGAGTCCAGAACTGAATTACCTTTAGTTTTATTTTATGCTATTCAGCATTTCAACATGCTATCTACTTTCACCCAAGTTTTCTTTAGTCATTGTTCCTTTTAAGTACTGGTATTGTCTTCACAAACAATATACGTGGGGCTTTCACTTATTATTTTCTACCTAAAGAATGATCTTGCCTTTGTTGTTTTCTGGTAGTATCTCCATTGCTCACTCCCTTCACAGTACTTTTCTGTCCTACTGATGTTCTGTCCACAACATCTTTCAATTTAGTACCGTCCCCAAATTCCATCCACATGCTATTTACTCCTTTTTTTAAGTTAATTTATGATAAAATTGATACAAGATGACCGCTCTTATTTTGTATCTTAATTCTTTGCTGACTTATTGCTTGTAACAAAAACAATATAGATGGAATTATAACTTAAACAACACTTTCAATTGCTTACACTGCATATTTATTGTAGCTACTGAGGTATTTCTCTTGTTTTGATTCTGTGAATATCAACTACTGTGAACAGATAACTACTGGATATAGTTGTACATGTACAGCCTCTTAAGCACTGAAACAGCTTATTCTTTCTGTGGCAGGCTCTTCCTTTGGCCTCCTTCCAGGATCTTGAATTTTTGCAATTCCCCAGCTACTGTTGGCTGTGAAGTCATTACTTTGCTGAGAAATCCATTCTTGACCTATGAAAATAAAAAAAGAATGAAGATATATTCACCAGCTTGCCTCATTATAGAAAAGCTGGCATTAAGCACAGAGTGTTAACTCCTGTAGTCCACTACAATGCAATGCAAGCTATGGACAGGCATAATTTTTAACTGCTTTAAAGGGAATTATGCAAGCCTTATAAGGAGAGGCTGAGAGACAGGGGGCTCTTCATCCTGGAAAAGCATAGGCTCAGGGGTGACTTGGTGGCAGCCTTTAAGTATATAAGGGGTGTGCACTGGGAACTAGGAGAACATCTGTTCACCAGGCCACCCCATGGGAAGACTAGGTCCAATGGTCACAAACTCTTGCAAGACCATTTTAGGCTGGACATAAGAAAAAACTTCTTTACTGTCCGAGTCCCCAGGGCGTGGTATAGACTCCCCCTAGAGGTCGTGCAGGCACCTACTCTGGATTCCTTTAAGAACCACCTGGATGCCTATCTTGCTGGGATCATCTGACTTCTGCCGACTGCCTGCCCTTTGGGCAGGGGGCTGGACCCAATGATCTACGATAACAGGCTGAGAGCCATGGGGCTCTTTAGCCTGGAAAAGCACAGGCTCAGGGGTGATCTGATGGCCACCTATAAGTTTATCAGGGGTGACCACCAGTATCTGGGGGAACTTTTGTTCACCAGAGTGTCCCAAGGGATGACAAGATCAAACAGTCATAAACTACTACAAGACCATTTCAGGCTGGACATAAGGAAGAATTTCTTTACTGTCTGAGCCCCCAACAGCCTGCTATCGGAGGTGGTTCAAGCACCTACATTGAAAACTTTCAAGAGCAAATTGGATGCTTATCTTGCTGAGATCCTATGACCCCAGCTGACTTCCTGCCCTTTGGGTGCGGGGCTGGACTCGATGATCTTCTGAGGTCCCTTCCAGCCCTAATGTCTATGAAATCTATGAAACCTTGCAAGGTCCATTCCAGTCCTATTGTCTATGAAATCTATGAAAGTTGCCATTTGGGAGGGTGCTTAAGATGTTCTAATATAACTGGGATGCGTGCCTGCTTCTGTAGTAGTATAAGTAAGGTAAACCATTAAAATTTTAATCCTAAAAAAAAGGGTTAAAGTTGCAATGATTTTGCTCCATATCTACTAGGCAGAAATAACAGCTATATCAAGACATCTTCCACTGGTGTCAGTTGATGCTGGTATAATAGTTACATCTGTCCACATTTTCCTTCATGCAGTGGCACATTTCATTATCAAAAACAAATGTGTACTTTTTTTTAAAGGACGTGGAAAAGTAAGCAGCGGGACAGAAGAGAAAGGGAATAGAGAGAAAATTAACCATTTTTCCTACCATGAAAATTTGATTTCTTGGAGTACATCCTGTAATATAGAAGACTCTGGGTTCTCCTCTTCTTCAGATAGTGAAATTGCAGTGGTAAAAAGCAACATTTATCATTTGTTACCACACACCATAGATCATTTTATTTTATGTTTAAGCATAGGACTGATCATTGCAATGACATCACAGTATGGTAACTTTGGCAAGATTTTAATGGCAAGTGCTGTAACTCCCAATCAGCTTATGAGGCATTTTTGTGCCTAACAGTTCTTGGCAAAAGGAATTTTTCACTTTAAATAGCTGAGGTCATAGAGTCATATGTTTTAGGATAGAACTTTGCTTATCCCAGTGGCCTTTCAGAATTCTGGTGGCTTACAAAAATTAACTTTTCAAGAAATATCCCATTCTTTCTATTTTAGCATAGACTGTGTTCTCCTGTTTAAAACACACACACAAAATATAATGTAATTCTAAATGTCTACAGATGGTCAGGACTTCATTTTTACAGCTTAGTCAAGACAGTTTCCAACAATGTATTTCAAACTAATTTTCATTACTGAACCTTGTTGAAGCATTAGCACTACTAAAGTAATCACTCCAGAAGTATTTTTCCCTTGACAATTTCTCATTTAAATAATGTTTTGTGAGATGTAAAGACTGCAGGCCAGTACAGATTGAAAGCCAATGGTTTTCATTCTGGTTTAGCAGCTGGAGTCTTTAATGTTGAGGAAGTGAAGCTCTTTCACATAGGAGGTAAACTTTTGCCTGTATAGAAAGTCTCATTTTAAAGGTTGCGTTGTTACCTGCAGTACCAGGGCTTAGAATCTAGTGATAATTTATGTGCATAGTTCCTAAAATAAAATTACAGTAACAGCAGTAACATAAAAAGTTCACAGGAAGACAATTTGTAATTTACATATTGTAAATGCCCTGCCTTGGGGGCATTATTTTTATGACTCAAGAATAGTAGTAGTTGTATTTTCTTTTTATGAGAAAAAAATTAGCTTGAGATGCTTTCAATTGATATAGATATCAAAGGGGGGGAAATGACAGGAAAGTTAAAATCTGTTGAAAATAAACTCAAATTTATTATTAATGTGTTAGTAGTATTAGTAGAGGTTATAAAACAGTAAAAAGAGCGATTTTTTTTTCTTAACTGAAAATACAACAGTGTTATGTACTCCAGGGAAAGTTCCAGTACCTGCCTTCTCATAATTCCCTTGGGTGGTTGTATTTTGTACATTTTCAGTAGGAGCTGAAAACCGTTCTCTGTCATTAGCGACTTGTAAAATAAGTAACAGATGCTCTGACTGTGTGTGGTTGCATTGGAATGAGTTTTTTTCGTCATTTCAGATCTTCCTGGTCCCTGCTGAGAGAGTTAGTTTTTTTATTAAGTCCTTCCTGATCTGAATACAACCCAGATATGTATATTTCATAAGAAGTAATGAGCTGTAACTGGGCATTTGTTTTTAGAGTGCATCATTTGGAGCGTTCTTGTGGAGTTTGCACTGGAAAACATTGAAGGGAGTTATTCCTTTATGAATTAAGAATGTAAAAAAAAGAAAAATCTAAACATCTCTAGAATAAACTCCCTTCAATAGATACTACATAAAAGAACTAGTTTATGAATAGAACATATTATTCACATCCAAAATATTTGCCTTACATATCCATAATATTCTTCAAAACATTTTTTTCTTAAACAGATTACATTGATAAATGAATATCAACTATGAGTGCCAGGGGGTGAGACATAAGTGGAAATGATTCTCTAATAATGTATACCTTTTTCTTTACATGTACTTATTTTCTGTTAGTGTTATAGGTTGGTCATTATCAGCAGTGGCAGTTGGTCACAATTTTTAAAAAACATTTATTTTAGTGAAAAATGCCTTTTTTCCTCAAAGTGCAAGTATTTCTGAAAACAGTTCCATTTCTTTGAAATTTTTCATATATTGGCTTAATATATTGGCTTTCGGTCTCTGTCTTTGTATTGCCAATATTGATTAGTCAGGTTGGGCGTTTAACCAACTTGTTTGAATCCACTTTTCAAAAATAAAAAATAAAAAATATCACTAAAGATTTAAAAACACCCATTTAGAAATCAAATTCAATGAAATAATATTCCATTTTTGTGATTATTTTTTCTGTTTCATCTTACTGCCAACAATATGTAACTTTTTTAATTTGTTTTATTTTCATCTTTCTGGAAGACTCAAAAACCACATTAAGATTTAATTTAAAATTATAATGTAACACAAAGATGTTTCTGATGACAGAGTGTGAATTTGGCAAATTCTAATATATTAAAGGGCTTAGTCTGTGCGTCTGTCTGTAGCACTTTTGGTCAATTGCACACATGCCGCCGGGGGGGTGGGCAGCAATTGGCTGTGCAGGCCTGGGTATGCAGGAGGCAGAGGCAGCCAGGGGTGAAGGCAGGCGTGCACGCACCCAGCAGCTGGCAGGGAGGCGGGGAAGGGGCAGCGAAGCGCCACTGCTCAGTGGAGGAGGTGGAGGTGGAAGCAGGCATACACGCTCCCAAGAGTCAGCAGGGAGGGCGAGGTGGCATGGACAGAGAAGAGTAGGGAGGAGAGGCAGGGGGAAGCCTGCTGCTCAGAGGAGGTAGAGGCAGGCAGTGGGATGGAGCCTCGGCACCAGTGGCTGGAGGAGGAGGAGGCTGCAGCAGTGCAGGGAGTGTTTACATGGCTGGCCCCAAAGGGTGAACAGGAGGCGGGAGCAGCCATGCAAACACTCCTGCATTATTGTAAATCCGTCATTCATGACAGGCAGTTGGCTAGTGTGTAATAAGCCAGTAGTCATCAGCCTATGGTAGGAGCCCATATCATAAAAATCATTGCTATTGTCACCTTTAGCCATCAAAGATTAGGTATTTTCAATGTTATAAATGTTCTGTCTCTGTAAACTTGATGATACTGGAAGAAAAGTACTAGTATAATAAAACAGATGATCGAAATAGTTGCAGAGAAATTTTCACTAGTATTGCTCTTGCAGTGAGGATAAATGCTAAGGTCATTGACAAAGATTAGTTTGGACAGCCACATTATGGACTCACGTAACAAATAAAATGCTTTGAACACCTTTGAAATGTTTCAGAGGTCTGGCTGTCCTCATATGCAAGCCCTTTGAAACATTCCAAAAGTCTCTGAAAAAACATTCCAAAATAGTAACCCCTTGAAATGAAGTATTAATCACTTTTTGGTTACATGTGAACAGAGATAGCACATGGGACCTGGGCTGGGGTGGGGCTGGAGCTGGAGTTGCTCCGCTTCCTGCCAGACCCCTACGGCTCCCACCAATTCTGGAACCAGGCTATCCAGCCCCAATTCCCTCTACCAGTCCACTCTAAGGGAGAGAAGAGAGGTTTGAGGGATTTGGAAGATCTCACTGCCCTCCTGCTTCCACTTAACTCAGTGACATTTCAGTGTTTTGCTCTACAATGCTATGTCCTCCCTTCCCTTCTACCTGATGTCCATGTGAGGGAAGGGAAAGAGGGCCCTGTGAGTTGAGCCATAGCTTGCTGCAGCCAGCTGTAGCACCCCAGCTGTTGCTAAAGTAGGCTGCAGCATTATGAAATGTTCTGGCCAGAAACAGTACAGTGGCATGTGTGTGTCCCCTGGCTGAAACATGTCCTTTTTGAAGCTTTTCCAAGTGCATTTGACATGAAAACATTTCAATCATTCCATCTGCCTGCACCCAACGTTTTTCACTCTGGTGCACCTCTTCTTTGTATAGAGAACTTCTGCTATCAGGCTATTAATCTACTATCTTTATGGACTCCACCGTTATCTTTAAAGGACACATTCTTAAATGTAATCGATTCAGAACGTTTTTGTTGCTTTGATGCATCAAATATTTTGCCTCTAAATATTAGTGCCAAAAAACGTAGAAAGGCATAGTTTAATAAAGCAGTTTTATGATTCTCTACACACATTTACTAATTTATTGTAATTTATTGTAATATGATTGGACTAAAGCTATGAATAGACATTGTATTTGCCCCAGGACAAATTGTTTTTTTTCCTGAGACAAAGTTTAGTCATGCAGGCATCCATTTCTGGTGTCCTGGGTCAAAGCCTGAAAACCCATGTGGAATAAAAAGTAACAGGACGTTGCAAAGTGTATCTGATCGTTGTTACAGAACAGTGTCCTGAGCCAGTGGCCCAGTCATTGCTACAGGCATTCCAGAATGCACTATATCTGCCCCTCTTAAATATGGTGCAGCCACTTTAGGTTTGTTGGCAGTTCTGTACTGCCCAAAGGTAACAGGGCATAGGTAGCATTACCCTCTATTAATTGCATTGTGTGTAAACACAGCACCATCTAGACAAGGGAGGAAGTAGTGGATCTCATCACTATTTGGAGAGATGTGGAGAACCAGTAGGCATGTTGTTTGAGCCACTAAATCCAGGCAGACATTGAACAGATCATGCTGTATATGCAGCATTTATTACCCCAGCATTCCAGAACCAATGATTTTGCAGCCAGGTACAAGCTGTACAAGTTTCTGTTGGTGGCTGAGCTGTCCTTCTCCAAGTCATAGGGACCTAGGGTGCAAGAAAACCCAACCTGCAAGAAAGCCCAACATGCTTAGTCTCAGGGAAACTATGTAACTTTGGGCCCAATGGCCCTAGCTACACCCTTGTAATGTAAAACTCTGCCTGTTTAAGGGCACTCCCAGTTTTCCTGAGTGCAAGGGGAGAGTGAACTTACCAAGTTGAGAGTCAGCAAGTCAAATGAGTTTGTCCACCAACTGTGTGGCATTGTAAGTTTGGTGGGAAGTTCTTCATGCTGTGAGGGTAGTAGCAAGCAGAAGAATGAATTTCTGTTTCTATGCTCTCCTCTCAGACAAGACACCTGTAAACATTAGTGACCGCATGTCAGCACCAGATAATGGTCTAAAGACAAGGGCCCAAAGGGAAGCCAGACAAAGGAAGGCAGCAGATTTTACAAAGATGAACATGCTGATCTCTGTAGTGGAGGCCAGACAGTCCTGGTTCAGAACTCAAAGAGTATGAGCTTATAGGTTTGGTAGGAGGTATGGCAAGGGTATGGTAGGAGGAGTGGTTACACCATCTCTATGGCATGGCAATGGCTAGGCACATTATCAAGCTGTCCCAGCGCTCTTCCGGGTAGCTTCCCAGATGACATTCAGAGGCCCAGGTCTGCTGTTGCTGACCGGACATTCATTACCTGTTGGATGGCCAGACACACCTCTCGCACTGCCTCTTTTACTGTGGAAATCCCAACATCAAAATGTTTTTCCACAGACTGAAGGTGTTTGAGGGTAGTGACCTTCATGTCACTATAGCTACATGCTTCTCAATGGACCAAGGTAGCCTCATCCAGTCTACTGCTGGAGGCAAGAGGCCAGCTTGGTGCAGGTTTCTATGAAGGTGCCCCTGAACATGTGGAAGTTCATCTGCCATTGCTCATCACCTTAGGTAGCCATGGAAATCTGCTCCTACCAGTGGTTGTATGTCTCCCTGGCCCAGAAGTCCCACTCCACAGTTTGAAGATGTGTCCAGGCTGATGTGGAAGCATTGTGACCTGGAGCCATCTCATCTTTAGGGTCACAGCTGCTGGCAGAGGATGTAAACCAGATGTAGGCATGGGCATCTCTGTGAACTGTGATAAGTGCATAAGTGCTTCCTGGGCAAATTATCTTTCCTCACTTGCCACACAAATGGCAAAAGAAAACTCATGCCTTCTCAAATGCAAGCTCATAACAAAGTCAATATTTCCTGAAAAGCATGGCTGATGCATGGTTCCATTCTGTGACAAGGTTGCTGGCAGCAGGTGGCAGTGGGGGTGGTGACACTGGAAACGCCAAGTGCACTGCAGCAGAAGCTGGCAATAACATCCACTAAAGTCATTGCCATAACAATTTTACCAGCCGCTTCCATGCAGCCAATCACATAATGATGGCTTGGCACTGGGGAATCCTCAGGAAACAGGAACCTATAGACAGTTGACTGTATCAAGGTATGCTGAGATATGTGCTGTTACTGGCCACCCAGCATACATGCCAGTCCGTGACTTTTCAGACCTGGGACAGATATGGGGAAGAAGGGGGACAAGACAAATGCAACATCTGTTCATACCCTTAAATAGTTAAATAAGAAGTTACCCTCCTGCTGGCTGACACCAACCCAGACATAGTGGGGATCACTGAAAGATGGTGGGACCCAACACATGAATGGGCGGTGAATGTCAAGGGCTATAGGCTGTACAGGAGGGACAGGATAGGAAAGAAAGGTGGGGGCATGGCACTCTACATTAATACACATCCTCCTCAATTAGCAAAGAATCGGAGGAGGGGCACTCTGAAGTGCTTTGGGTTAGAATACAAGGCAGTCGTGGGGAAAGAGACTTAATGGTGGGGGTCTACTACAGAACTCCCAACCAAGGGGAAGAGCTAGAACAGGAATTCTTAAGTCAGCTCACGGAGGTAGTTAGGTCAAAGGAAGTAGTCATCATGGGGGACCTGAACTTTCCAGACATCTGCTGACCGCTCACCAGGTCTGACCTCTCACATAGGTTCCTAGCCAAAATGCAGGACCTCCGCCTAACCCAGGAGGTGCACAGCCCCACCAGGGGAGACGCCTCACTGGACCTGGTGCTGGCCACGGGTGACAACCTAGTGAGGGAGCTGAGGGTGCTCAACCACCTGGGTGACAGTGATCATTGCCTGCAGGAATTGACCATCCAGTGCAAGGTGGCAAAGGCCTACAGCAAGGCAGCAGCCCTAGACTTCAGGAGGGTGGACTTCAATGAGCTAAGGAGAATAGTTGGGGAAGCACTGAGGTCCCGGAAAGGAGGGGAGCCAGGTGTCCAAGAAGAGTGGTCGCTCCCCAAGCCCAAAGTGAGGTAATCCCAACATGGATCAAAGGGACCAGGAGGGCACATAAGCCCCCATGGCTCACCAGAAGCATCCGGGAATGTCTCCTAACTAAAAAGGAGGCGTACACCCAATGGAAGGGAGGGGCCATCACCCGGGAGGATTACACTGTGGTCTCTCAGGGATGCAGGGGGGCAGTCAGGAAGGCCAAGGCAGAGATGGAACTGGGACCAGCTTCCCGGATCAAGGACAACAAGGGGTCCTTCTTTAAATACATAGGGGGCAAAAAGAAGGTTCCGGGTAATTTGGGGCCCCTGCAGGACACGCTAGGAAATTTGGTCATCACACCAGACAAAGCCAACATATTTAACGATTTCTTTGCCTCCATTTTCCTGAGCAGGGACCGGAACAGTCACCCCCCAGCTGGGCCCTCCTTAGACCCCAGGGGAGGTGCACCTAGGCCAAGGGTTAGTGAGGAACTAGTTAGGGAACTTCTAGACGGACTGGATGTATTCAAACCAGCTGGTCTGGACGATCTCCACCCTAGAGTACTGATGGACTTGGCTGAGGTCATTGTGGGACCCCTGGCACAGCTTTAGGAGCACTTGTGGTGCTCTGGTGTGGTGTCAGAGGACTGGAAGAGGGCCAATGTGGTTCCCATCTTCAAAAAGGGGAGGAAGGAGGACCCGGGAAACTATAAGCCAGTTAGTCTTACCTCAATCCTGGGAAAGCTTTTTGAGAGAATTATAATGGCGCATATCCACGAGGCGCCGGCAGGGGAGATTAGGGGCAATCAACATGGGTTCATTAGTGGCAGGTCCTGTCAGACCAACCTGGTGGCTTTCTATGATCAGATCATCAAATCTTAGATGCAGGAGTAGCAGTGGACATAGTCTTCCTGGACTTTCGGAAGACATTCGACACTGTCTCTCACCCCATTCTCATTAAGAAACTGGGGGCCTGTAGTGTTGACACCCACACAGTCAAATGGGTCGCCAACTGGCTGGAGGGCTGCACCCAGAGGGTGGTGGTGGATGGGTCATTTTCAACCTGGAGGGATGTGGGTAGTGGGGTTCCACAGGGCTCGTTCCTCGGGGCCACACTGTTCAACATCTTCATCAGTGACTTGGACGAGGGGGTAAGTAGCACCCTATTCAAATATGCTGATGACACTAAGATGTGGGGAGATGTGGGCATGCTAAAAGGGAGGAATAGGCTGCAGTCAGACCTAGACAGGTTACAGGGGTGGGTGCATATTACAGGATGGGTTTCAACACTGACAAGTGCAAGGTGCTGCACCTGGGGAAGGAGAACCAGCACCATACCTACAGGTTGGGGAGCTCCCTTCTTGTCAGTACAGAGGCAGAAAAGGATCTTGGAGTTATCATTGACTTCAAGATGCATGTGGGCCAGCAGTGTGGGGATGAAGTCAGGAAGGCCAACCACACCTTGTCATGCATCCACAGATGCATCTCAAGCAGGTCCAAGGAGGTGATACTCCCTCTCTATGCGGCACTGGTCAGGCCACAGCTGGAGTACTGCATCCAGTTCTAGGTCCTGCACTTCAAGAGGGATGTGGACAACATGGAGAGGGTCCAGAGGAGGGCCACTCACGTGATCGGAGGCAGCAGGGCAGGCCCTATGAGGAGAGGCTATGGGACCTGAACCTGTTCAGCCTCCAGAAGAGAAGGCTGAGGGGGGATCTAGTGGCCTGTTACAAACCAGTCAGAGGGGATCAGCAGGCATTGGGGGGGTCCCTGTTCCCCCAAGCACTACCAGGAGTGACCAGGAATAACCGTCACAAGCTGACAAAGGGTAGATTTAGGCTGGATATCAGGAGGCGCTACTTCATGGGCAGGGCAGCTAGGATCTGGAACCAACTTCCAAGAGAAGTGGTGCTGGCCCCTACCCTGGGGGTCTTTAAGGAGGCTAGATGAACACCTTGCTGGGGTCATTTGACCCCAGTATTCTTTCCTGCCATGGCCGGGGATCAGACTTGATGATCTGCTCAGGTCCCTTCTGACCTTAGAAGGTATGAAACTATGAGAAGGATTTTCCTTTTTTTTTTTTTTTAAATCGAGAAACTAAAGATGGACATTTAATGCCAAAATTTTCAAAAATGGTCACTGATACTTGTTGTCCATTTCAAAACAGATTGAATTTGATTTGGAGAAATTTAAGTATCTGTTCTTCCTATTGCAACACTGCTGAGTAGGGACTGGTGGTGGTTATCAAATGATAAAGTAAATTGATTGTTGGTTCATACTTTCAACATATTGTAGGCCTGAAGCAACAGTATTTCTGTGACCCACAAAGTGCATTTGTGGACTACTAATTTATGCTTAGGATGGCTCAAGAGTGCTTACATTTTACTGGTACTCATGGGAAGAGGCCTTTTCTATTACTTCTTATACACCTGGGTCCTTTCCTCGTTACAAACATGCCTAATGTAGGGGACTTCCTTATTAGCCCCTGCTTTTCAGTTGTTCTGCAGTGTCTCAGCAGTTGCAGTCATTTAACGTTTTTACTTAAAAATATTTCCTTGGTTGCTAAAAAATAATATCTACATTGGAGCATTTCATAGTAATTTTATTATTTTTATAGGACTCCTTCACAAATATTACCAGGAATAATTACAGCTTTGGAACCTGTCTAGCCTGCAAAAGGCAGGAAATTGTATATAATTCCTATTAGGATTTATTGTTTGATGTGATAAGGATTTGCCAAACCATCTTCCTTGAGCTAATCCAGTCAGTGAGAATAATCTAAAGGTAATGCAATACCTTTTGATCTGCTTTATACTATAGAGTCTATATTGAAAAACCTTTGCATTTGAACTTTTCCTTTGCAACTGAACACCTGCATGAAAATAGGTATGAGTAGTTTCTTAAATTATGGTGGCTCTGAATTTTGTATTCAGGGATAAGTGAGAGACACCAGATTTTTATCCCCCTAGACTTATGAGGTTCTCCTTATGTATGTTTTCAGGAACTGAGATTTAGCAGGTAGACAGGGGCAGGGTGAGAAGAGATGAGCAGAGATGTGCTACTAAACTAGTACTCTGTTCCATATCGAATAGGAAGATTGTAGAGGGAGAATCATTTGGGGATTAGTTACAGACTGAAATCTGTGGCTGAGGGATGGCACCTTTGTTTTCCCTTATCTAAGCCCCTCCCCTGGGTTTGGATACTGAGTCATGGCACAAAAGAATATCCAGGAGGAAATTGTTAGTTTATGGTAGATAATTTAGCCAGTATTTTTGACATATTAAAATTACTGTTCTATTAACCCAAGATAGTTATTGGCTGTTGCTTAGACTGCTGGTAACAACTATTGCATGAATATTTATAGCACACAGAAGAGTAAAACCCTTGATTCAGTGGGTAAAAAATACAGTATAATTTAGCATATTGATCATTGCTAAGTTGTTAAATGCAAATGAGAAGTCCTCTAAACTGAATGCAAGTGTAATGGGAAATGAGACATAAGTATATAATCTTTCACTGCTTTTCAAAGAATATGTTAATGGATTTCTCTGTATCAACATTCAGATTTTTTTAATAGACAGAGAATTACAATTAATGAAAATGCTGATGAAGAAAAAAAAACTGTTGAACAGAAACCATTAAGCAAAGTTTCATAAAATTAAAAATTTTTCTACAAAGTTTAAATAAAAACTAAGAATATTCCCATAATTAAAAAAAAATTCCAATAAGATGGTATTTAAATATTCCCCCATTGCAACATTGTAGTTATGCATGGATGTGAACTACAAGCTGACTATAAAAGAAAGAGAAATCAATAAATCAATACTGCTCTCACTGACCAATGACAAATAAAAAAGAAAATTAACAGCATGAAGTATGAAAAAAGTCAGTCTTATAATTCTTTTAGTTTTAACAATGTTTCCTCCTTATACAGGTGAGGAAATATTTTGCTTGTAATTTTAAATAATGGTGTCTATTTAACACAACTATAGTATAACTGCATAAATCTGGTTTTCAGAATACCAGAATTCTCAAAAATCTAGCACTTTTTAAAAATACGGTACATCAGGGAGTAGTAGCAGCCAGTCCTGGAGCAGCTGCCGCACACTGTTTCAGAAATCTTGAATTTTCACATTTCCGGCAGGTGCTAGGTACCAAGGATTTATGAGGTTATATTGTATTTTTCACTCTAGGTTTAGGTTGATATTCCTGAGATTTAGTATTTCTCAACAAAGCCAAATCATTATTCATAGAATCAGAACATTAGGATTGAAAGGGACCTCAGGAGGTCATCTAGTCCAACCCCCCTGTGTCACGGAGTGGGAACCTACGAGCGGCCGTGTACTCGCCATGTCACTTAGGCAATCCAGCACCCTCAACTCGCCCGCCACGTCTTTTATCTGAGGTTCAGTATGGGAGGCTGCCTACTTGCACCTATGACACTGCGCTGGTATTGCCTCCGTTCCAAATGGGGTGCTCTCACCCCAGCCTTATGGGCAGTGCATGCCTCCGACCTCCCCTTATAGCACACCCCAAGCCTCACAGCTCTTCCTGGATGTCGTTTGGTCCTGCGCCCTACTGGCGCCCCTTGGGCTGGCCTACAACCAGCGCCCCTTCTCTGGCACCCCTGGGCCTGACCCGCAATCAGCGCCCCTTCTCTGGTGCCCCTGGGCCTGACCCGCAATCAGCGCCCCTGGGCCTGACCCGTAATCAGCGCCCCTTCTCTGGCACCCCTTCTCTGGTGCCCCTTCCGGGGGCGTGGCCCCCTTGACTGGATTAACCCTCTATATTGATTGGGCTCAGGTGGCTTAAGCCCTACCTGGCCCCTTCTGAGTCCTGTCCCTGGTGACCATCCAATTGGGCTCAGGCGGCTGGAGCCTTACCTGGCCCCTGCTGACCCCTGCCAATGATGGTTGTCCAACTAAGTGTGTCCTGTAAGGCTCAGGCGGCCGGAGCCTTACCTGGCCCCTCTGGTTCCTAGGGCTCCCCTGCTGGTACGGGGACCTTCCAGACAACCCTTTAGCTCACACCTGTCTTGGATGCCTGTCAATAAAACCTGCTGCCCGCCTTGGGGTGGCTTGATCAAGTACGTGGTCCACCTAGGGCCTCTGCCGCGCCTCTCATGCCCGTTGCCCCCTCTGGGGCCTTTGCCGCGCCTCCCGCACCCGTTGCCCCCTCTGGGGCCTTTGCCGCGCCTCTCCGGCACAAACTGCTGTGCCCCACCGGCACCACTTGCTGTGCCCTGCTGAGCACCAGGAACTCCCAAGCGGCTGGGGAGCCCTCGTGAGGCCTCCTCTCATCCCTACAGCCTCACCTGGTCCTCTGGTTTAATCATAACAAAACTGTAAGCCAAGCGGCTACAACACAAGCAAAAGCCCACTGGCTTATAACACAAACCACACGCTGCACTGGTTCTCACCAATACCTGTCTCAGGGCTCTCTCTCCCCTCGCATCATTGCAGCAGTCAAACTGCCACCGTAGGCTCTGCTGCTCAGCTCTCCGCCGCAGAGCTCCTGCTCATGCAGTGGCCGGAGGGGAACTGCTCACGGGCTCCAACCTGAGCTGTTATACAGGGCCCGGCAATGCCCCCCTTTGGTCACCTGACCGGCTGTTGCCCCAGCAACCCACAGCTGCGCTGCTCTGCTGCTTGACAACTCTCCTCTTATCCTTTAAGTCACAGGGCACCTCAGTGCCCCTGTGACACCCTGCTCAAAGCAACGCTTTGTCCAACCAGGTCTTGAAAAATTCCAAGTATAGAGATTCTAGAATCTCTCTGGCTAACTTGTTCCTGTGCTTTACTGCCTTCCTGGTGAGAGTTTTTGCTAATATCCAACCTAAACTTTCCTTGCTGCAATTTGATACCGTTGTTCCTTGTTCTGTCATTTGCCGCCACTGAACCAGTCTAGCTCCATCCTCTTTCATAGATATTAGGGCTGGAAGGGACCTCAAAAGATCATCAAATACCCCACACCTGAAGTCAGGAAGTCAGCTGAGGTCATAGGATCCCAGCAAGATAAGCATCCAATTTACTCTTGAAGGTGTTCAATGTAGGTGCTTGAACCACCTCCGCTGGCAGACTGTTCCAGACCTTGGGGGCTCGGACACTAAAGAAATTCTTCATTATGTCCAGCCTGAAACGGTCTTGCAGGAGTTTGTGACCATTCGACCTTGTCATCCCTTGGGGCACTCTGGTGAACAAACGTTCCCCCAGATCCTGGTGGTCACCCCTGATAAACTTATAGGTGGCCATCAGATCACCCCTGAGCCTACGCTTTTCCAGGCTATAGAGTCCCATGTCTCTCAGCCTGTCATCGTAAGGTCTGTTTCCCTGACCTCTGATCATGTGCGTGGCTCTCCTCTGGACTCTCTCAAGCTTCTCCACATCCTTTTTGAATTGTGGAGCTCAAAACTGGACTCAGTACTCCAGCTGAGGCCTCACCAAGGCCGAGTACAAGGGGAGAATGACGTCCTGGGATTTGCTCGAGAAGCATCTATGGATGCAAGCCAGCATTTTGGTCGCCTTATTAGCTGCAGCATCGCACTGCAGGGTCATGTTCATCTTGTGGTCAATGATGACCCCCAAGTCTCTTTCTTCTGTAGTGCTAACCAACGTAGCACTGCCGAGCCTATAAGGGTGCTGCAGGTTTTTCCTCCCAAGGTGGAGAACCTTGCATTTTTCAGTGTTAAACACCATCAGGTTCTCATCTGCCCATTTGCTGAGCTTGTCCAGGTCAGCCTGGATCACCCACCTATCTTCTGGCGTGGATGCTTTGCCCCAAAGTTTGGTGTCATCGGCGAATTTGGCCAGTCCGCTCCTGACTCCAATGTCCACATCGTTAATGAAGATGTTGAACAGTATGGGTCCAAGGACAGAGCCTTGAGGGACCCCACTGGTCACAGGGCACAACGATGAGTGACTGCCAATCACAACCCTCTCAGTCTGACCCCAGAGCCAATTTCCCAGCCAGCGGATCGTGGTGGAGCCAAGGCCACAACTGGCCAGTTTGGCCAAGAGGTGATCATGGGATACCAGATCAAAAGCTTTTTTGAAGTCAAGATATATGACATCAACCTCTTCTCCCTTGTCCAGGTGATAGGTCACCTGGTCATAGAAGGAAATGGGTTTCTTGCGGGTAGGTCTTGTTTGACCAAACCCATGCTGGCTATCCCTTAGAATGTTAGCCTGGGCCAGTCCATCAAGGATGGCCTCCTTAATAAACTTTTCTAAGATCTTCCCCAGGATAGAAGTCAGGCTAATGGGCCTGTAGTTAGCCGGATCCACTCTCCTCCCTTTCTTGAAGATTGGCACCACATTGGCCTTCTTCCAGTCTTCGGGCACTACACCAGAGCACCAGGAGTTTTCAAAGATCCGTGGCAGGGGCTGGGCTATGACGCTCGCCAGCTCCTTGAGTACCCTGGGGTGCAGATTATCAGGGCCGGCTGACTTGAAGGTATCCAGCTTCTCAAGGTGTTCCTTCACGAGGTCAGCATTGATGGAGGGTAGGGGATCCCCCTCACCCAGATTTCCCTGTCCCATAGCAGGCATGGGCATCCCATGTGACTGATGAAGGACTGACGCAAAGTACCTATTTAATAGGTTGGCTTTTTCCTGGGCGTCAGTTGTCAGTTGCCCCATCTGGTTTAGCAGGCGTCCAACATTGCCCTTGCTTTTCCTCCGGTTCCCCACATATCTGAAAAAGGACTTTTTGTTGTCCTTGATGCCTGAAGCTAGTTGGAGTTCAGTGACAGCCTTGGCTTTCCGGGTTTGCTCCCTGCAGGACCAGACCAGCACAGAGTAATCCTCCTTGGAGGTGAATCCCATCCTCCATCCTTCGTAGGCTTTCCTTTTAAGCCACAGGAGGTCCACTAGGTCCCTGGGGAGCCAGGGGAGCTGCTGTGCCTTCTTGCTGCCTTTCCTCCGTGTTGGAATAGATTTAGCTTGTGCATTGAGGATCGCTTCCTTGAGGAGCAACCACTCTTCTTGAACTCCCATCACCCTGGGGTCATGGTCCCTGAGGGCCTTACCGTCTAGCGTCTTGAGCTTGTCAAAGTCGGCTTTTCTGAAGTCAAGGACTTCCGTATTGCTGACTGACTTGCCAGCTTTACGGCGGATGGTGAAGGTGATCAGCTCGTGGTCGCTGTCACCCAGCTTCCCATCGATCACTAGGTCGCCGATTGGGTCATCCCCCGTAGCCAGTACCAGGTTGAGCAGCGCTTTGCCTCTCGTTGGCCCATAGACTTTTTGAGTCAGGTAGAGGTCATCCACGCATGAGAGAAAGCTTTGCGACCACTTGGATTTTGCTGAGTGATCTTCCCACGAGATGTCCGGGTAATTGAAGTCACCCATGACAACCAAGGTCCTGGAGCAAGTGGCCTCAGTCAGTTCCCGGGCGAACTCCTGGTCAAGCTCGGGACTTTGAGTGGGAGGTCTGTAGTAGACTCCCACCGTTGTGTCTCCTGTGCTGTATTCCCCATGAATTTTTACCCAGAGGGTCTCTAGCTGTCCATGCCAGTCGCCAACATCAGCTTGCAGGGACATGTAGCTTTCCTTGACATAGAGAGCTACACCCCCGCCCCTTTTGTCAACACGATCCCTCCTGTACAGGGTATAGCCCTCTATACCCGTGGTCCAGTCATGGGTGGAGTCCCACCAGGTCTCTGTTATCCCAATGACGTCATATTTCTTTGCACTGAGCAGGAGGACGAGCTCATCTTGCTTGTTGCCCAGGCTCCTGGCATTAGTGTACAGGCAGGCAAGTGTCCCCTTGGGGGCTCTTGCCTTGCCCACAGATTGTGCCAGGGCTGAGGCAGGGGTGGGCTCCCTTAAGTGCCTTGGTCCGCTGGCTTTGCAACGGTCGCTCAGCGGGCCAGCAGTGGCAGTAGTCCCCCCATCCCCCAGCGGGCTTAGTTTAAAGCCCGGTGGAGCAGGTCAGCCAGCCTGGCTGAGAAGAGCCTCCTCCCCAGGGGAGAGAGGTGGAGGCCATCTCTTCCCAGCAGCTCACTGCCTCTCTTGCCAAAGAGCGGGCTGTGGTCATGGAAGCCAAAGCCTTCCCGATGACACCAGTGCCGCAGTCTTTGGTTCACTGCATGGATCCTCCTCTCCCTCCTCAGCCCATAGGCCGAGACTGGGAGGATGGACAAAAACACCACCTGAGCTCCCAGGCCCCTAAGCCCCGCTCCCCACTCCCTGTAGTGCCTCATGACCTGGCTGGGGGTGCTCCGAGCCGTGTCATTGGTGCCCACGTGAATAAGGAGCATGGGGTAGTGGTCTGTGGGCAGTCCAGTTTCCTCAGTCTCTCCTCATAAATCAATGTATTCTCTGTATTGATATCTTTACACTAGTATACTTTTTGCAATTGAAAAGTGAAAAATCAATTTTTAGAAATGAATTTATAGAAACACTTGCATGTCTTATTCATTCAGGTAGTATATATAAAGCTGTTTTAGCTCTTGACTCACCAAAAATAAGGAGAAGCTCGCATCTGTAGGACCATTAATATTTAATTAAACCTCTCTGTGTCACTTTCACATCTGTGAAAGAAAGGAGTATTGTAACTTAACTAGTATATTGTTGAAGCGCTAGTGTTACATAGTATGGAAGACTTTTATATATTAACAACTCAATATTGTCATGGACTTCATTAATAAATTTGAATACAGGCAGCCCTCACACTTAAGACATGCTTTTCAGGTACCGATTGTGTCTTAAGTCGAGACATTGTAACTCAGAACTGATTTTTCACATAGGAAAAATGTTACAAATGGGGGATTGGTTTCTGAACCAAAGCCTGATACTCTATTTTCACCAAAAATACCCCAGAATTTTATACTCAGTTAATTCTAGATGATTAATGTAGCTACATTAATTGTAAATAGCAATGGTATTGATTTGGAAGGACTTCAAGATGACATTGTTGGACTTTTAAGGGTTCTTGGCTGGAGTCTTCTCAGGAGTCTTGGCTCCAGGTTTGTCTGGAGTCTTGGCTGCTTACTTAAAGAAGGTGTCCAAGGCAGTTTGGACAGATGTTCTCCAGGGAGATGGGTGACATGTTCACCAGTGTGGCATGGCATCGGATCAAGCATTGTAAAGTTGAAAATGATGTCAGAAAGTTGAAACAGGGTGTCAATTTATAAAGGTTGTAAGTGCAAAACATTGTAACATGAAACATAAGTCAAGGACTGCCTGTACTCCAAATTCTACATGGCACATTTACATGGATTAGAAGTTGGCTGACAGGCTTTAACATTTTATTGCAAAGGGGTGTTTTCATTGAGTGAGTCCAGTTTTCACTCAACGAAATTATGTAGGATTCTGTAGGAACTACTTTTGGCTGTCTGATGTTATACTCTTTTTGTCAGAGACCAGGGAAAAAAAACATAAAATCATTATTAATGAAATTTACAAATAATTCCAAGATGGGAGGAGTAGTATATAATAAAGTGAATGAATCACTGCTACAGGTAATTTGTATGGCATAGGCAAGTCAAGTATAAGAAGATGTAAGCTCAGTTCATAACCTCGTACAGGTAATTTGGATGGCCTAGTGTAACAGGGGGCCTGCTTGAGGCCGCTTTCCCTACAGCCTGCCCACCTGTTCTTGGCCCAACCGCCCACGTTCTCTTCTGCCATGCCTTGTTGTTATAATTAATTAATGGATGTTAATTAAGCAGGAAGCTGCCCATTTTCTGCCCCAATGTCAGGGGGTGCCATCTGCAGCTCCTTTCCTCCCCTACACTGCAGCCCAAGCCTTGCAGATGGCATCTCGATGTTCACATAATCACCACCTCACCCCCCAGTCCCAGAATCCTACTATTGGACCCCACCTAGATTTCTCCCCTCAGGTGGCCTCTTCCACTGTCATACCAGGCAACAAATCTCCCTGAGCTGGTTCCCCTTCAGGTGTAATTGCCTCACCAGGACCTTCAGTTACTAGCCCTGGCCCACCTCCAGGTCAGTCGGGACCCCAGGCCCTCAGCTCTTGGGCATTCCTCACAGTGGGCCCCTGGCCCTTTGACCCTTCCAGTCCTGGCCCCAGCATGGGCCAGTCAAGGGAAACTCAGACAGGCCTGAGTCTATAGCCCTTTCCTCATTCTCCAAGGGACCACTCTCTGGGCCTTCCAAACAAAGGGGTAATCCACCCAGTCATGGGGGGCTAGGGGTCAAGGCACCCCAATCCACCTTTCACCGGGGTGGTAACTGGCCTGGTATTTCCTGGGGGCTCCCACACCACTGGGAGCCCCACCAGGCCACCTATGCCCGGCAGGGTTTCATAGTTTCATAGTTTCTAGGGTCGGGAGGGACCTGAGTAGATCATCTAGTCCGACCCCTTGCCATGGCAGGAAAGATTACTGGGGTCAAATGACCCTAGCAAGGTGTTCATCTAACTTCCTCTTAAAAACCCCCAGGGTAGGAGCCTGCACCACCTCTCTTGGAAGTTGGTTCCAGACCCTAGCCGCCCTGACTGTGAAGTAGCGCCTCCTGATATCTAGCCTAAAGGGTGCAGTTTTAAGTCATGCCCAGGACCAGGAGACTCCTTACCATCCTCTACAGCTCCTCCCTTATCTCCAGATGATATCAGCAGCTCTCCAGCCAAGTAATGTTGTTGCCTAGCCTCTTGCAGCAGAACTGCCCTGTTTATATGGGCAGCCCTGAATCCAAAATGGCTGCCCTCATTAAGCATCTGGCAGCTGCCAGCTCCAGGCCCTTAAAGTGGCAGGCACACACAGTGCCCTGCCACACATAGGTAAGTCAGGTATAAGAAAATGTAAGCGCAGGTCATAACCTAGGAATGCATAGTGTAGGCTGTACTAACACAATCAGTAGCACAAGCCCTGGAAGTGACAACCACAGAATCAGGAGGTCAGGTAACACAGTGGAACTCACTCTTACCTCAGCCCAAAGACAGGACTCTTCTAAGAGGACAGGTAAGCCCAGGGCTTCTGATCACAGGCTTAGTTGCCTGTATGCAAATGCCAGGAACATAGGGAACAAGCAGGAGGAACTGGCCCTTCTGCTCAGGAAAAATATGATCTTATGGGGTGGTCTCTGTTGGTATGACTGGACCTGGTGAACCTGGTGGTATGACTGGACCACAGGTATTGATGGCTATACCTTGTACAGGAGGGGTTGTGTTGTAAGGAAGGGTGGGGGTGTAGCTCTCTATGTGAAGGAGCAGTACACTTTCCTACAAGCAGAGATTGGCACCCAAGGAGGGCAACTTGACCCTCTCTAGGTTAGAGTACATACAGGAAAGTTACATGACTATGAATGAGGTGGTTCACTCCTTCACAAATGGCAGAATAAGTAGCTCATTTTCACTAAAAAAAGTATTAGATGACCACTTGTCATATCTTACTGTGGGGGTTAAGATTATACAGTATACTAAGCATGCATTCTCAGGAGAATTCTGCTGCTTTCCTTTGCATTAAGAAAATTCAGCTAAGTATTAGCAATATTTTTTGGATATTGGTGCTCTAGACAAGGAGGCAAATCAGACAGCAGCTACCCTTACCAAAAGGGAAAACACTAGGGACTACTGAAAGAAATTTAAAGAACTGCACAGAAACTATAGAATTTAAACAAGACTATATAAGGTTATGTAGTCTACTTCCTTTGCTATTCAGGACTATTTATTCAAATATTTTTAGCGTGTTGTTCAATGGATAGAGCTTCTCCTTCTTCACT
Organism: Crocodylus siamensis; assembly: GCF_052110815.1. NCBI lineage: Eukaryota > Metazoa > Chordata > Crocodylia > Crocodylidae > Crocodylus > Crocodylus siamensis. The sequence continues at coordinate 58,419,508 of NC_143395.1, forward strand.
TAAAAAGTTACATGCAGAGATAACTATGGTAACCATTAAGAAGACATTTATTGGCGGTTAACAGTAACACACTGGCATCCAAGTAAAAAATACTGACTGCAGTATCTCAGATAGGTGTTGCGGCTACAGTGAGGCTACAGGATTGCCAGGGACTTCATCAGACTTGATCAGACTTCTCTACTTTCTCTTTGAATGAACAGAGCATTCTTTTGAGATTTTAACTTAAAAAAATGTTGCAGGTTAGGTGTTATAATTTACAAAATGGAAAATACATGTCTGTGAGCACTTTGCCTTTTTTACTAGTAGCTACTTCCTTTCTCTTGAATTGTACCATTGGAGGATCTATCTGTAAAATTAAACCTGCAATGTTGTCTGTTATGTCCTGTTTGACTTGAACGGGACATAATGCTGTCCTGAATCAATGAAAACGGCCAGAGTGACTCACTCAGTGGAACAGTACATGCATAAACCTCTGGCTGGCAAACTTGTATGTATTTTTATACAGAACAAAACTAAGACTATCCTCAGTTCAAGTGTTTGCTGAAAATCAGGCAGGACAGAATCTGGGTCACCTGCATTCCAGGTGAGTCTCCTGACCAGTCTGTTTCCCCCACTCCTAACCTTTTTCTTGGCATATTTCTGTATCTATAGAAAATTAAACACTTCCAACAGGACATACTGAAAATGACTCTCTACATTAATAACAAGGCTGCTTGTGTTAAGCATTACCAGGTAGAGAGAGGATTTGAATTTGAGTCTCCCATATCTTGGGTGAATGCCCTGAACACTGGTTTTTCTGGGGAGGGGTATTCCATCTCTTGACATTCCATCCTGGACTTGAAAAACTCTCCTGATAAAAGTTTACTGAAACTTAAATGTTTCCATGAAAAGCAGGCATCTTTTCCCAAGGGAAAAAAAAATGTTTTATTGGAAAATTCCCACGCAGCTCTGTACTACACATTGACACTTGTTACCTTGTAGTCCATTCTTCTGTTTAAAATTTAGTTTCTCAAGGTTTTCTGAGTCCACAATTTGTTTGTGAGAAAGAGCAGAGGCTAGTCTTATTCTCAGCTCTTTAGGGGCAGAATCTTACCCCCTGAAGACAGCTTCTCCTGCTTTTCAAGTGGTTATCCTTACTTTCAGCTTTACTCCTATAGTATCCAGTGGGCTTGAAGTCACCACACCTACTTTTTCTTCAAATAAGCAAGTTTACAAAGGAAGAAGGAAGTGCTTGCCAGCGGCTAGGTTGGGTTCCAGAAACCTGTCACTGTGTAGTTATTCTGGCACTCATTCTTCCATCTTAAACTAGCAAATGAATGGGTGAGCAGAGCAGGGAGCGTACTGTTTGATGCTAGTAGCTAGATAGTTAAGTAAAAGGGACACTTGCTGTGGTCTTATTTGGACATTTAATAGAAAAGTCCACACACGTGAGAAGCTAAATCTATTTGATATTTAAATTAGTAAGATTTCTTACTTTAATTATCTCCTCGCAGATATTTTCAAGTTCCATGAACAGCCTACTACAAGATCTGCAAAATGAAGCCCTCTTGAAATGCCCTAGTCATGCAAGTAACTTTTCCTTATACAAACTACCAATAAAATGAAACCCCATTAAGCCTTTGTGATACCATTGGTGAAACTTAAATTATCTTGCAAATAAATGCTACTTTTTCTGACAAACTTTATTACTGCTGCTTGAATTCTTTGTCTCAAGAATTTTTTTTAACCAAGTACATTTATTTCATTGCATTTTCTCCCTGGTAAAGAGATACCCTTACCATCTAACTATGGATTAATCTCTGTATTTCAGTGTTAACCTGAGATGACTAGGCAACAGTTCAAAAACATACAAATATGACAAATGGAAGCATGATTTTTAAGAATTAATCATACATAGATCATTCACTAAATATTACAGTCTGCTAATATAATTAGAGAAATTATTTTTGTACATGTTGGCTTGTAGGTTTGTAAAGCAAATTAAATTTGTGGTCATGTATTTTATATGTTAAAATGTTTCTTTTCTTTCCATACCTTATATGATATATCTTAAAATATGCTTTTTCATTACATTAGTCTTAATTTTCTCAAAAAGTTTCCAGTGGCAAGTTAATACAATTTAAAACAATCTTTTTCCTTTGCATATGTCCTTTGTTTAGGACAGGACTAATGTTTCAAAGGCTCTCTGTGAGCAGCAATATGGAAAACAGAAGCTTCTTGTTCATTTACACTAGTCTTTGGGAAAAGAAAGGTTTTTCAAAATTTCTTTGTAATTATCTCTTCTTGCAGATTATGAATCATAACACTTGATTGCTGGTTTTCTGGCTGGTGGGGGTTGACTTTGCAATGGAACATGACCTTTCCATTCAATTTGTGGCCTGTTAGCAACCAGGCAGCTCAATTGAGGAAGCTATCTGGAACAATATGATAATAGTAGAAAAAAGTTATTTTCTTAAATTTAAAATGTTTCACATTTTGAAGGACATCAAGTTATTCTTAGCTTTTTAAAATATATCTGCACTTTGTGCCTTAGTTAACTTTTTGAGGTTTGAAAATGAAATCTAAATTAAACTCCTAGCTTTTTCCCTCCTTTAGCAAAGATCTCTTCTCCATCCTCTACCTCAAATGGATCTTAAATTAACCTGTTTTTCCCTTCTTTTGTAGCCTCCCATTAGTTAGTCCAGATGAGCATTGAAGCACTTACCCTAAAGCAATACATTGTTTTATGAGCCCTGTATAAATAGTTCTACTTTTTTCTTAGTAATATAATACTGTATTTTTAAGATAAGATACTTTAAGTCCAAATTTAACTACCTTTGTGCCATGGGTGAACACTGTAACTTATGCACATGTATACGCATAACCTTGTATTTAGGAGTCCTAGCTGATGTCTATATATTTAATTTGGGTAACTGCACATATAAACAGATAGCCTACCATTTACCCATATAAAATATATAATTAACCAATTTATGCACACAAACCCTTTGTGTGTAAATGAGAAAGTTTATGAGTTTGCTTTCTGTGACTCACTTATGTTAAGAACTTAAAAAATCGCCCATATGATTTAAAATTAATACTGGACTGGAGGGTGTAGGGAAGTGAAATTAAATAGAAAAACAATATGAGATACTGCAAGGAATAGAGAGAGACTGAGCAGAACTGCCACAAATTAAAGCTTCCGGCTGTCACCCAGGGACCTCCTGTTGCACTGGGCTGAGTCCTGCATGCACAGGCCCCAGCCAGGTTGTTTCTGCTCATGCAGGACCCAGCCTGGCATGACGTGATGCCCATGAATGGCATGGGGCCCCAGATGACAGGCCAAGTGACCTGGAACTGCCCCAAAGCACACAGTGCCATGCTGGGCCAGGCAGGGCCTGCATGATGTGGCACAGGTGCCCAGGTGTTGGGCAGCCAGGGCTGAACTGCGCTGCCCCATGCTACATGGGGGTGCTGTGCCAGGAGGCTCCAAGTACACTAATGGCCACCAGAGATGAGGGTTTTCCAGAAAATTTTGAATTGGAAAATTCCTTCCAGTATGTGAGAGGAGACATAGCCTCTGCTAGGGCTGTGCAAAATGGCACTGTTCCATTTCGACTTGTGTTTCGATGTTTTGATGGAACAGTGTTTTGATTCAAATTTTATTTCAGTTCAAAACCACTGTTCTATTTCGCTTGGTCGAAACAATTTTGCTGTTTCAATGCTGCTTTGATGTTTCACCCTGAGGCTATAATGGGGAAGCACAAAACAGCCTATAACTTTGTCATCTCTGGCCTGATTTGGATGAAACTTGCAGGAATGGTAGCCCCTTCTGGAGGCATGAAGCCTGCGAAGTTTCAGGGAGATTGGTGCAGAGGTTTGGAGAAACTGTACTTCAAAATGTTGAAAGCAAAACTCATGTCACATGTATCTGTTAAGCCACAGTGGGGTCAAAACTGCAGGCTTGCTAGCCCCTGCTGAGGCAATGAAGTCTGCCATGTTTCAAGATCGGTTTAGGGGTTTGGGGGAAACTTCATCTCAAGCTGCGGACAAGGAAAACTCATGACATGGGTGATGCTGTGTGTTAAGGCACAGCAGGGTGAAAGCTGCAGGGATGGTAGCCCCTGTTGAGGCCACGAAGCCTGCCAGCTGTCAAGGAGACAGGTGCAGGGGCTTCTGGTTCTGAGGCCCTGCACCTCTGTCTGCAGACAGGCAAAACTCATGACATGGGTGCTTGTGGGGCTGTCTGTCTTGGGGCACAGGGGGGGTGAAAACTGCAGGCCTGCTAGGCCCTGCTGCAACCATGAAGCCTGCCAGCTGTCAAGGAGATTGGTGCAAGGGAGTCTGGGTTCTGAGGCCCTGCACCCCTAGCTGCTGAGAGGCAAAACTCATGACATGGATGGGTGACACTGTGTGTGTGTTAAAGTCCGCCCTCACTCAATTGACACCAAAGCAGAAAGCAGGGCAGGTCAAACAATGCTGCCTTTTATGCAGGTTTTCCATCCCTCCCGCAGAGCACTGGGATTGGAAGAGACATCAGGAAAGGATGGCAGTCACTGGCCAGCTACATGGTCAATAATGAAAGCATTCCTTCCTTCCCCTTCCCCCCACTTCCCCCTCCCTCCCCTAGTTTCTGTTTCCCTGCAGGCAAGCTCAGCTTGAGCTTCAAAATTTTCGAAACATTTTGAATTGCCTCATTTTGTTCTGAGGTTGTTTCAAAGCTGTCTGTTTCATTTCAATTTGGTTGTTTCAAGCTTGAAACAAGTCAAAACAGTGTTGAAATGAAACTGACAGCGAAATTTTGCACAGCCTTATTTTCTACTGCCTGCCAAATTATTTCTTTGCGCCAAAGGTTTTCTTTTGCATGGTACTCAGCATCATGGCTATTTCATCAACGTTGGGGACATTCTTAACTACTTCCATAACTGTATCGAGAGTAGTAGATAATTCATCTTCTGATAAATGGTGTCCTCTGCGTTAAAGATAAAAATGTTTACTGCCTGATGAACTGGATGAGAGCAAAACTCAAATCTCTTAGTAAACATTTCTTTTACTACTTCTTTTTTGGATAGAGGTGAAGAAGGCAAAAGCTCAATTAGATTTTCATTCAGGTGTCTGACTATCTCTGGAATATTTGAAAGGCTTGGTGTATCTCATTCAAGTTTCTTGATAACCACTAAAACTGGTAGTGGCAAATTGAATGCTTCTTGAACTCAAACCCAGAACATGTCGCTGTTGAGAATCTACTTCCGAATGTTTATGGGAATAATCTGGGATACCGTGTCATCTATTGAAGCACACTACAAACAGTTCTTTTGTGCACAGCAAACTATGTAAACACGTTGGAGCTGAGCCCCATGTAGTTTCTCCTGGCAATAAAAGTGCACTTTACAGAAGAAGAAGCAGGAGAAGCAATTTCTTCAAAGTCTAATTAGCAACATGATGATTGTTGAATACCTTCACAATCACTTTGCAGTTTGCTAATATTGTCTTCATTGTATTCACACTTACTATGTCCTTTGCTAGAAGATTCAACCCATGAGCAAGACAGCCAAATACTATTAAATGAGGATATTTTATCTTTAATATTTGCCATGCAGCTTTCATGCTACTCAGATTATCAATTACAAGGGCTTGTACCCTGGAAGGACCTGTACTTTCAATCCCTTCACTCAGTAATTTGGCTATGTATTCACCTGTATGATAAGAAGATTTGGTAGCAATTGCTTTTAAAAATATTGGTTCAGGTGTTGCTAACATAATGTTCAATAAAGGATTTCCTTGTATATCAGTCCATCCATCTGACATCAGAGTCAGTGATTTGGCTTGACCAATCTTTTGAATAACCACTGTTTGAACTCTGTCTTACTCCCTATCTAAGAAAGAATGTGATAAGTGATAATGTGATGGTAACTTATATGATGGACAAATTAGTTTGTAATGTTCCTTCCAGTATTGATTTTCAGTTATGGAAAGAGGTGTATCACTTACAAATATAGCTCAAACTAATGTCTCATCTTCTTTTTCTTGATCTTCTTTTGACATTTTGTCCACAAATCTTGATAAAAAGCTTGACTGTCTTGGACGGCTTCTCATGTTGGATCGTATATCTGGTGACAGTAATCTTGAAAGCGAGGATCCTATTTCTTCTGCCTCCAAACCTGGCAGCTCAAAATTTTCATTTTCCATTTTTTGCAAATCTATTTCACTTGAGCTATCAAGTTCCTGCAACAAAAGGGAGGAAAAGATTTTTATTTTAGCCTATTCTAGTCTGGCCTCATCCATCAGAAGGAGAAGGGTTCTCCCCTCCCCACCAGAAAGAACACTCTGCTGCTCAATATGCTGCTCAGTTGCCTTGAGACTGTAAAGCCAAAGGGTATTATAGTCTAGACTCTGCCATCAGCCAGAGGACTAAGCTTGCTCTGCTGGGTTGAAATAGTTAACTATTTGTCTATTATGTAATCTTTTTAAAAATGATTGTTAAGCCCAAGCTACTTTGGGTGCTTAGTGCAAGCAGAAAAGCAGGATACAAATATTTTAAATAAATAAATAATAGTCCACAGTTGCATTAACAACTTTAAAAATTATAATGTTTTAAAATAATATAGAGGCTAGTCTATACTGTGTGTTGTTTAACATATTAATTTGTTTACATAGGATTCCTGAAGTAGTCTTTTCTCAGATTATGTTGTTCCACCACTTCGGTATATTAGCCTTCTGTATATGGCCTGTACTCTCTCAGGACAGTTGCTACATGTTATTAAATGTTTCTTCATTCTTGTTGCATTGTTAGCATACGCCTGCCTGCGATATTTACATCTACCAGCTTTCTTCTTTCCTTCAGTAGCTTGAACTTCGCTATAGTAATGCCACATACTAGTTTGTTTGTTTTTTCCTGATTAGGCATTATCATGACTACTTCAAACCAAAAGCACTAAAAGACTAACAGATCTTATGTAAACACTTCCAATGTCCCCAAATCAAGAAAATAAATGAGACACTGCTCTGTGTGTTTGCTGATCTGAAAGTGAAACAAAAATTAATCACAGTTTGCTTTCACTTGCAGTCTGAGATGAAATAAGAATTTTAGCTTTGATTTTGATTTGACCTGCGCAACCAATTAGGTGTATTCATAACTTGATTTTTGGTTTGGATTATTATGTGAGTGTATTTACTCTCCTGTTTACAAATCAATAAAACATATATGTACTCTCTCACATACTTCCTAGGGATAATCACCTGAAAAACATTAATTACAACTTTGAAACTGCCAAGCTTGCCTAATAGTGTATTGGCATCCTTTCATTGTTACTAATGAATTTTTTTAAACAATGAATTCTTAGAAAGGGAAAATTTCCCATGGAAAAATAAATCACTAGTAATTTTTCTGGAAAAATTCCTGCCCCCCGATCCCCTTGAGCATCAAGGACAATAAAAAGTCCTTTTTCAGAAATGTGGGGAGCCAGATGAAAAGCAAGGACAGCATTGGACCCCTGCTGAACCAGATGGGGCGACTGACAACTGACGCCCAGGAAAAAGCCAACCTATTAAATGGGTACTTTGCGTCAGTCTTTCATCAGTCCCATGGGATGCCCATGCCTGCTACAGGACAGGGAGGTCCAGGTGAGGGAGATCCCCTGCCCTCCATTAATGCTGACCTCATGAAGGAACACCTTGAGAAGCTGGATACCTTCAAGTCAGCTGGCCCTGACAATCTACACTCCAAGGTACTCAAGGAGCTGGCGAGCATCATAGCCCAGCCTCTGACACAGATCTTTGAAAACTCCTGGTGCTCTGGCGTAGTGCCTGAAGACTGGAAGAAGGCCAACGTGGTACCAATCTTCAAGAAAGGGAGGAAAGTGGATCCGGCTAACTATAGGCCCATCAGCCTGATTTCTATCATGGGGAAGATCTTAGAAAAGCTTATTAAAGAGGCCATCCTTAATAGACTGGCTGACACCAACATCCTAAGGGATAGCCAGGATGGGTTTGTTGCGGGTAGGTCTTGCCTGACCACTCTCATTTCCTTCTACAACCAGGTGACCTATCACATGGACAAGGGAGAAGAGATTGATATCATACATCTTGACTTCAAAAAAGCCTTCAATCTGGTATCCCATGATCACCTCTTGGCATAACTGGCCAGTTGTGGCCTTGGGTCCACCACGATCCACTGGCTGGAAAATTGGCTTCCTGGTCGGACCCAGAGGGTAGCAATAGATGGAAGTCAGTCATCATGGTGTCCTGTGACCAGTGGGGTCCCCCAAGGCTCTGTCCTTGGACCCATATTGTTCAACATCTTCATTAATGATGTGGACATTGGAGTCAGAAGCAGACTGGCCAAGTTTGCCGATGACACCAAGCTTTGGGGCAGAGCATCCCCACCAGAAGACAGGCAGATGATCCAGGCTGACCTGGACAGGCTCAGCAAATGAGTGGACGAGAACCTGATGGTGTTTAACACTGAAAAATGCAAGGTTCTCCACCTTGGGAAGAAAAACCTGAAGTATCCTTATAGGCTCGGCAGTGCTATGCTGGCTAGCACTACAGAAGAAAGAAACTTGGGGGTCATCATTGACCACAAGATGAACATAAGCCTCCAATGCAATGCTGCAGCTACTAAAGTGACCAAAACACTGGCTTGCATCCATAGATGCTTCTCAAGCAGATCCCAGGACGTCATTTTCCCCTGGTACTTGGCCTTGGTGAGGCCACAGCTGGAGTACTGCATCCAGTTTTGGGTCCCAGCATTCAAAAAGGATGTGGAAAAGCTTGAGAGAGTGCAGAGAAGAGCCACGCACATGATCAGAGATCAGGAAAACAGACCTTATGACGACAGGCTGAGAGCAATGGGGGTCTTTAGCCTGGAAAAGCGCAGGCTGAGGGGTGATCTGATGGCCACCTACAAGTTTACCAGTATCTGGGGGAACATTTCTTCACCAGAGCACCCCAAGGGATGGCGAAGTCGAATAGTCATAAACTACTATAAGACCATTTCAGGCTGGACATAAGGAAGAATTTCTTTACTGTCTGAGCCCCCAAGGCCTGGAACAGCCTGCCATTGGAGGTGGTTGAAGCACCTGCATCGAACATCTTCAAGAGCAAATTGGATGCTTATCTTACTAAGATCCTATGACCCCAGCTGACTTCCTGCCATTTGAGCAGGCGGCTGGACTCAATGATCTGCCGAGGTCCCTTCCAGCCCTAATGTCATGATATCTATGAAAACTCTGATGGCTGCTGCTGCTGTGGGTGAGCTGTGGGTGGTGCAGGGGGGGGCTCTGGGCCCTGCGGGGGGAGGCAGTAGCCTCTGCTGGGGGGCATGTGGCCCCTGTTGGGGGCTATGGCCCCTGTGCAGTGGGCAGTCTGTGAACTGTGCAGGGGGCTGTGCCCTGTGGGGGGAGGGGACCCCCCTCCTGAGCAGCCCCACCCACATGGCCCTCCACACCCACAGTCCCCTCACAATCCACCCACAAACCCCACACCCCCAAGCTACCCCCACAAACCCCTCACCCACATACCTAACCCTGTGGGTCAGGAGTGAGAGGACTGGGGCAGGGGGCGGGATGTAGTTTGAGAGAGAGGAGCAAGGGCAGTTTCAGGGCACTGGCATGTCAGTACTGCTCAGTGCTGCACACCCTGGTGAGCGAAGGTGGTAGGGGTAGCTCTGATTTCCTATGACAAAAGGGCCAAAAGTAAATGCAAAAGTGTATAAATATTTAGAATTTATTTTATTATGATTACAGAGGCACTAGTAGGTTTCTAAATTGCTTTAAACTTGTAAATATATAAAAAAAATTGCTCAACTGATCTCTCTCTATATATAGTGGCATTTCATTTTAATAGCAAAAGAACACTATTTTGGGGATTTTAATTTTAATTTATTACAGAATTTTCAATTTTTAAACAGGGAATTCCAGGATGTCTTCTGGTGAGACAAGTGGCTAGATCTGGGCAGAGGACTCTGTCCAAGGCCAGCACTGGGGACCCAGCTGGAAGGCAGGCAAGGTGGCAGTCCACTTTTCCATTTTGGACCAAGAGGATACACTTGGACAGTTCAAAGTGGGCCACCACAAGGAGCACATCTTCTGGGTGATAGCTGGCCAGATGGCAGAGCAGGGGCACCCCATCCAGGTCTGGCAGATGTGCAGCCATGGGGCCGCAGGTCCAAGAGGGTAAATTCTGTTGTGGCTGGCAGCAGGTTACAGCCAGGCAGCAGTCCCTACTGCCAGACTGCAGTGGGTAGAAGGAGCAGGGCCCACTCCAGGTCAGGGCTGCTTCAGCAGTCGAGGTGGCACAAGGGGTAGTGTCTTCAGATACCAAGTGGCTGAGCCTCAGAAGCTCCTGAGGGGAAGTAGCCCTGAGCTACTCACCAGAGCAAGTTTTTATACTGCTGGGGCCAACATAGGTGCTGGCCCCAGGTTGTAGTTCCTCCTCGCTGCAGATCTGAGAGGAGCTGGGCCAGGTTATTTTGCCCCAAGTGGCACAACTTGCCCCACTGAAAAGTGCTTGTATGGGCATGTGTGCTGAAGCAAAAATCCCCTTCTCAAATTTGTGCCACTCCTATTTGAGCTGCTGTAAGCACTCATGCCTGCATGTGTGGACGTGCCCTGACAGTCTCTGTTTATTCTTAACTTGGTGTTCACAAAATGATAAATATAATTGACAGTCACCTATACTTGAGGTATTATTGTACTGTTCTAATCTTGCTAAGTTTCTTAGAGTATTTGTCATTTGAATACTAGTTATACATCATATAAAAAACATCAGCAATCCTTGTGGGTATGGGTGTGTATTGCACAATTACATAGTGATTAATGACAACCTTAACTTCAGGGGCTGACAACATTCTGCCACCACGGGCTGCTGCTTGTGATCCAGCTCCTGCCAATCTTTTTTGTCTTATTTACATGACAATAATAGTTCATTTAATATTTTGTTTTAAATTATACTATTCTTCCATAAAAAATACCAGTTAAAGACCATTTCAAGACTATTTGCAATCAAGATATTTTCAATCATGTTACCTTAGCATTTGACTTGTTTGTTAGGAAAAGTGTGTATTCTTTCAACAAAGTAAGGTAAGTGGGTATAAAGGCTGTCATGATACCAATGAACTGTTTAATTGGCCAAGCAGAAATCAATATAAATGGATGAAGAAAACTGGTTTTTGAAGTCACTGAAACATAATTTTTATTATGGAAATAATAAAAAAATAACCTAATGAAACTAGTTTTGTACAACTATTGGTAAATCAGTTGCATTGTATATGCATACTATATAAGTAGTTTAATAGGCTAGAAAATAGATTAGTCATTTCTTCCTCTGAGATTAGAAAGTGATTTGAACATGAGTTATGGTTAGTCCTTTTAATACCATAGGAAAATATATAATGATCCTATTCTAAACTTAGGCACCAGTTATTCTCAATGGATTAGAAATAGTGGTTGGTACATCTGTATAAACTTTTTAACTTGAAAGGTTATAAGCTAATAAGTTAAGAAAAATCCTGCAGAGAAAATCTCTGAACATTGAATCATATTGAATTAAACCTATTTTAAAAGCCTGTCAGTCAAAAGTGTGACTAAATCCACTTTAAAGTACTCGGACCAAATTAACCTCTGATGTAATCACTATTGTGTCAGTGGAACTACGCCAGGGATGAAGTTGGCCCTTTGTATGTGGGCATGTGTGGCCTTCCTTTCTAGTTTGGCTACAGAAGCAGATCCAGGATTTTGCAAGGGGGGCTGTGAAAGCAGCAACTGGTACTGCAGGTGTGCGTGCACCCCCTATTGCTACGCTCCTTCACCTCCCAATGGGACATGCCACATGAAGAGCAACTGCAGACTTTTTTAAGTCCCCAAAGCAGGTACGAATCCCCCTTCTTTACCTCCCTGTTCAGAAGCACACCCCCAATCCTGCTGTTTGTTGCTGCTATTCCAGAGGTGAGGAGAACTCCAAAGCAGTTGCACTTGGCTGCTCAGCCTGAAACAATGATTGTGGCAGCAGCAGGGCAGGAGGGTTCACCCTCCCTGTGCCTACTCCCAGGCTGGAAGGCACCAGGCAGAGAGGAGAACCTGGCTGCCCAGCACCACTACTGCTGCTGTTCAGGTTGAGACCAGCCCCTGCACAGCCTGGCTAGAGTGGGACAGGACAGGAGCTCCCCTTGCTTCCAGGACAGCAGGAAGAGTAGCAGCAGTTGGCAGAGAAAAGGGAAATGGTAGAGAAGGAGTGTGCCTCTTAGCATTCAGGGGCAGGGAAGTAGGGATTCTTATTTTCTTTAACTAGTTTAAAAATGCTTGGGCTTCTGCTCTTGCTGTGTGGTCAGAAAGTGGGGTGCAGCCATGGGGGTGGATCCACCCCTGTCTGGCTGTGATCTTGAAAGGAGCAGTTGGTTGCCCATATTTCCATAAATGTAAATGATTATTCTTTAAAGAGAAAAATAATAAGCTGAAATACCTTTGTATATGAAACATATTAACACAATCCTGATTGTTGAGGATTTACTAGAGCACCAAGAAGCAGATGCTGACTGACATCTAAGGTGTCCACTTAGGCACTGCACTATCTACAATTTAGGCACCTGGCTGTGAGAGGAACAATCCTGACTGACGGGATTAAGTACCTAAGCTCCCTAAACACTGAGTGAAGAAGCCTGTCTACATCACTTAGTCCAGAGGTGGGCAAAATGTGGCCCGCAGGCCAGATAGGGCCTGCCAGGCCATTGTATCCAGCCCGTGGGGCCCCTACAAAATTTAGAAAAGTAATATTTATCTGCCCCTGGCTGCCCATCATGTGGCCCTCGATGACTTGCCAAAACTCAGTAAGTGGCCCTCCACCCAAAATAATTGCCCGCCCCTGACCTAGTCACTCACTAGGGGTGTGCTTACAGGTAGCCAATAAAGGCACCAGACACAGGGTTGTATCGGAATTTCCTTTGCTCCTTGGAGGGTATGAGCCTGACTTAGAGCTGCTTAGATCTGCTATGTCACCAGCCAAGTGGCTAAGAAAAGAAATGCTTCCATCTTTTGGAGAAGCAGATTGTTCAGAAGAGACAAATCCGCCTGAATCAGAATGTCTGGAGAGCAGCATTGACTTCAGTATAAAGCAGTGGAACAAGAAGGGCCCACCTTTTGCCCAGTAGTTTAGTGGCAAGAGAAGTTGTCTAGAAAATGGGAGACCTGTGTTATAAGGCCTATGCAAGTTGAGGCACTTCAGACCCAAATTTTCCACCTCCCTGAAAAGTGCCTTCACTGTAGTCTTGGCAGGGTGAGGAGCCCATCCACCCCTCCTATTGATACTAAGCCAGAAGGCAAACAACATTCAGGGTCTAGTAGGAAAGATTCAAAGTAAGATTCAGGGGCCAATGGAAAAGCAAGCAAGAAGAAGGCTCAGTCCAGTGGCCAGCATGAAAAATAAAATCTCCCGGGAGTTCTGGTCCTACCTACCAAGGTTATTTTCTGCTTTTAACCAATGAGTGTGTAATGAGAAGTAGATAAACACAACAGTCTCCCAGGTGGAGATGCAATGGATGGAGCTGATACAAAAAATAAAGTTCTTGTACCAATAAGCAGACAATACATTAAATGAAAGAAAAAAAACTTCCTACTCTATCAGTTTCTTAGGACTTTAAGGCTTGTCCCAGTTATTGTTTTGGTAAAGGTACTCACTGGCCATGTCTACACAAAATGCTGACATCACATGGCAGAAAGCTTTATGTGACACTACTGCACAGAAGTCTCGGGCTGCTGTACAGTCAGCATCATGAAAAGCTGCTCAGCAGCACTACTGGAGTAACTGGCGTTACTGCACAGTCATTTAGTAATGACTGATCAGTCAGCATCTCGTGTAGATGCAGCCACTGTTCTATGGTAGCTGACAGTCTGCCACGTTTAGATTTCAAGGATTGTGGGATTTTTATGGTTGAGATTTGGGATAAAAGGTGCTATGTCTTTTAGGTAACTAATCAAAGGTAGTAAGTATGTGTATGTGCATGGTCTCTCCTTTAAAATTCCTTTATCACTAATTAAGTGCAAAGTCAAGATTTTGTGGTATTTTTTTACACTAAAGCAACATTTGTGCCTCCTACAGGTTGTACTTTATGTCTGAACCTATAACTTGTCAAAAGTAGTGTAGGTATAAGACGGAATTTTAAACATTTAAACTTGATAGCCCAGAGCTCACTACTGTATAATGGCAATAGCAAACACCATGCTTCACAATTTTTTCTTGGATAAATAAATGAGCTGTGTAGTTGGCAATCACAGCATTCTGAGCTTTGATCTATCTGGTGCCCTGCCATAGTATAGTGCAGACTGCACGCAAACGTGTCTCAGCCTCTCTCAATTTGATCCAGGGTGACTGATGCATGGCAGACTGTGCAGGAGTGACAGTACCCCCCCCCACCTCTGCTCCTGAGCATGTAACATGACCTAATGCTCACTCTCTTATACTGGAATCATATTTCCAGTAATTCCAATTACAGCCCTTATGTTTGCTAGAATAGTCACAATCACAAGGTCCCGGGTAATGTGGGGCCCTTGCAGGACGCCATGGGAAACTTGGTCATCACACCAGATGGCAAAGCTAACATATTTAATGATTTCTTTGCCTCCGTCTTCCTAAGTAGGGACCAGAACAGCCACCTCCCTGCTGGGCCCCCCTCAGGCCCCGGGGGAGGCACACCTGGGCCACGGGTTAGCGAGGATTTAGTTAGGGAGCTTCTGGAGGGGTTGGACGTCTTCAAGTCAGCCAGCCCGGATGATCTCCACCCTAGAGTTCTAAAGGAACTAGCCGAGGTCATTGCAAGTCCCCTGGCACGGCTTTACGAGCACTCGTGGTGCTCTGGTGAGGTACCGGAGGACTGGAAGAGGGCCAATGTGGTCCCCATCTTCGAAAAAGGGAGGAAGGAGGACCCAGGAAACTATAGGCCAGTTACTCTCACCTCGATCCTAGGCAAGCTGTTTGAGAAAATTATGCTGGCACACATCCAGGAGGGGCCAACAGGGGACTGCATGCTTAGGGGCAACCAACATGAGTTCATCAGTGGCAGGTCCTGCCAGACCAACCTGGTGGCCTTCTATGATCAGATTACCAGATCATTAGATGCAGGAGTAGCAGTGGATATAGTCTTCCTGGACTTCCGGAAGGCCTTCGACACTGTCTCTCACCCGGTTCTCATTAAGAAACTTGGGGGCTGTGGTGTAGACACCCACACAGTCAAATGGGTTGCCAACTGGCTGGAGGGCCGCACCCAGAGGGTGGTAGTGGATGGGTCCTTCTCAGCTTGGAAGGACGTGGGCAGTGGGGTCCCGCAGGGCTCGGTCCTCGGGCCCGCACTGTTCAACATCTTCATCAGCGATTTGGACGAGGGGGTAAAAAGCACCCTGTTCAAATTTGCTGATGACACTAAGATGTGGGGGGACGTGGGCACACTGGAAGGATGCAACAGGCTACAATCAGACCTAGACAGGTTACAAGGGTGGGCGGATGAGAATAGGATGGGTTTCAACACAGACAAGTGCAAGGCGATGCACCTTGGGAGGAACAACCGGCGCCATACCTACAGGTTAGGGAACTCCCCTCTTGTCAGCACGGAGGCAGAAAAGGATCTGGGGGTCATCATTGACTCCAAGATGAACATGGGCTGGCAGTGTGGGGAGGCAGTTAGGAAGGCCAACCGCACCTTGGCATACTTCCACAGATGCATCTCAAGCAGGTCCAAAGAGGTGATCCTCCCCCTCTATGCAGCACTGGTCAGGCCGCAGCTGGAGTACTGCATCCAGTTCTGGGCGCTGCACTTCAAGAGGGATGTTGACAGCATGGAGAAGGTCCAGAGGAGGGCCACTCGCATGATCAGGGGACAGCAGGGCAGGCCCTATGAGGAGAGGCTATGGGACCTGAGCCTGTTCAGCCTCCAAAAGAGAAGGCTGAGGGAGGAACTTGTGGCCTGTTATAAACTAGTCGGGGGGATCAGCAGGCACTGGGGGAGTCACTGTTCCCCCGAGCACCGCAAGGAGTGACCAGGAATAATGGTCACAAGCTGGCAGAGGGTAGGTTTAGGTTAGATGTCAGGAGGTGCTACTTCACGGTTAGGGCGACTAGGGTCTGGAACCAGCTTCCAAGAGAAGTGGTGCAGGCTCCTACCCTGGGGGTGTTTAAGAGGAGGTTAGATGAACATCTAGTTGGGGTCATTTGACCCCAGTACTCTTTCCTGCCATGGCAGGGGGTCGGACTAGATGATCTGCTCAGGTCCCTTCTGACCCTAGAAACTATGAAACTATGAAACTCATTCCGTTCTTATTTTTCCCTGTACTACTGTGTGATATGGAGGCTTGATGTTTACAGTATAGTAACTGCTTGTTTAAACAAGAAAACTCCAGAACCCAAAAAACAAAAGTTTATCTTGTTTTTACTTTGCTTTACAGCTAACTGTTCCTGCTGTTCCTTCTTTCACTACTTCTTTTAGGCACCTTTTGCACTTTGGTTTTTTTCTTCTACTTGCTATTCAGTTAACAATCAGTCCAGCTGCACATCTGAGGTTAAACCCCCTCTATCTAACGGCTTTGTCAATCTGTACTTTGTATGTTATTTGTCCCCTACCATGTTACATGACACCTAATTTCCATGGAAGTCATGGGAGATTTGTGTGCAAAAGAATTCTCACATTATCTTTTAGTGTGTGTATATATACACTCTTGTATAAATATGTACACATACTTTTCCTCTTTCCCTCCCTCACTGTTGGCTGCAGAATTTTCTTGCTTCAGAAAGATTTAATCCTAATATAGTTATAAAATATTACATGTTCAACATAGGTTTCTCACTGCACTATTATCCCACCGTTGAAAGTGATTTATATAGCTTCAAGTAATACTTGAAGATTTACATCTTAAACTCCTAAAATTGGTGTTACCATACACCACAATTCAGACACTGCTTTGCATTTTAAATGGAAAAGGAATGACTCCTATACTATACAGCAATATGGAGGCACACCAGACACCAAGTGGACTAACTCTGTGATGTTAATAGTGAGGCAGTAGCTATATTGAACTTGAGAACAACAGAAATTTTTCTAAAGTCTACAGAATTCACAAAAGACTGGTATCCTTTCTATAGGCTTATTTTCTAACCATCCTATTAGAAATCTACAGAGGAGGTATTGGCTGCTGCTATGTACCATGGACTATTTTGTGCCATTGATTTTGAAGCCAATTCCTTGTTAGTGGTACAATATAAATCCATAGTATTGGTGAAAAAAAGAAAAAAGAAAGAATGGAGCTGCTTTTTCCAAAGAACTTACATAAAGATAACAAGTGAAATATTTTTTTCTTTTTGCTATAAATGTGCATTGTAGCAGAATTCAGTGCTATGTGGGGTATTTTTGAGAAAATGTCTTTATCCTACGTGACATTACTGTCTTTGCTGGAAGAAGGGAGTAGAAAAAATGAGAGAGAGTGATGGTAGATTTATATTGAGGGCATTTGATCCCACGGAGGAAGGAATTCTGGGTTCTGGTCACTTCTTCCAGAACTGTTTATGCATTTTATATTTGAGACCATCATTGGGTAGAAACCGATAATAACTGGCAGGAGGAACCAGAACTCACTCCCCACCAACCATACTGGTCAATGAAGCCAGGCACCCTCATGGTTGCTCTCTTGGTCCCATGACACTTGTATTCTTTTTTCTTGTGCACTGATCCAGGTTTAGCAGAAGGAGTGGAGAGTGCTTCACCCAACTATTCCCTAACTTGCAAGTTCAGGAACTTTCTTCTAATGTGGACGATGTGGGTTGTTAGCCCTCAGGCTAAGAAGGACCTAGAATCCAGGTCTCCCACTTTCTTAGCAAGTACTCTAATCATTAGATGAGAGGCAAGGATTTCTTAGGGTGGCAAATAAAGATTAGCATAAGACAACTTGCACTAAAATAGATAAATAGTAATTAAAATATTGATAATCAGCAAGAACTGGTGGAAAAAATAGTAAATTCAATAAATCGTTTTATAAATAAGAGTCAACATACAGAATTTAGACTGTATAAAGTGCTGCACCAGTGCATGCAAACTATGCATATCAAAATATGTGGTTTGAGGCCAGATGTAAACTGTACAGAAGATAGTGACCATAAATTATTAGATTAAAACCCAACCTGAAATCACTGAAAATCAGACATTGCACTGTAAGTAAAGTAATATTTAAATATATGCTTCAAAAATGAAATGTCTAAATTTAAAAAAGAATAAACTTTCATGAACTAACCCTTAAGTCTTGGACAATAAAATCATTCCATGAAAACTTTGTCCATAGGAACTGAAAAGTTCTATGTCTGAACCATATAGATAATTAATATAAGATGAAGTATTTTGCACATTATATTCATTAGGTTTTCTTCTTGTAATTAAAGGGACTGCTTATGACTATATAAGGTTGGGACCCGTAATCTAGACACTTTTTGTCACATTGGGAATTTAGGGCTTGTGTCTTGTTTCAAATTACTGGGGAAAGAAAGAGGAATTCTTTGTCTGTTTATATATATAAAAACCCCACCAATCATAATACCTCCTTGGACAAACCCTGTAGATACACCACCATTAAGATAATTTTGAATGTTTGTCAAAGAGAAAAAGTTGGATTAGCAGGAGGAAAAAAAGAAAGTTTCTATGGAAATGAGAGAAATCTACAGCTTTTAACTAGAACAAGTGTTTGTAACTCTATTTTAAATTTGCATTATTCAAAACATAAATTTTCAGTACCCACAGTTGGACACAATTTAGAAAAATCTATATTTCTACTTAATCTACTTAATCATATTCTTGATCATTATGGGCAACCGACTAACAGGAACATCATGATGGCTATAATCCAAACTGTTATTTCAAGCTTTTCCAGTTTGAACAGAAGAAACCTTATTTCACCCATTGACGATTGATGTAATTGTCAAAATAATCTATGTAATTTCATAAGATGATAAAATGAGATGGTTCCAGCAGCACTGGATAGTTTCTATTTCTCCAGCCCTTACTTGTAATTACAATAATTTATAAACCTTTTATAAACTATTTATAAATGTACCATCAATGTACAGTTTGTGAAATTCTTTAGTGCTGTCTCCAGATATAATCCAGCAAAGGGTTTCTTGCATTAGTCGATCTAAATCAGGAGTGGCCGATCTGCAGCTCACATGCCACAGATGACATGGGCAACTGCTGTGTGTGGCGTGCAAGCCTCGGACACTCAGTAAAGGGAGGTACTGGAATGGAGGCAGGTATGCTCCAGCTTTTGGCTGCACAAAGTAGAGCAGGGGCAAGATGCTGCTGCGAGAGGGGTGTCAGGGTGTCATTACCAGGTCAAGCCTTTCCTGGCATTACAATTGCCACTAAATGTATCGCTTTGGATCCTTGTTTGCCATGCAAAATTGTGGTGGGTTGTGAGGTCAGGGAGGGGTTAAATTGGCACACCTCTCACAGCAGCATCTTTCCTGCTCCCTTCTGCATGTTAGAAGCTCAACCCCCCCGCCTCCATTCCAGTGTTCCAGGGTGCAAACTCGATCAGGTGTACCTCTCAATCAGAACACCACTCTGGAAAATAACAGAGCTTAACTTCTGGTGCCTGCCAAAAAGGATTGCTGTCATTGATCTAAATTGACACAAGTAAGAGTTTGAAGAATCATGCATGTAAGCTCCGAGATCATTTTTTTCTGGTAAGTCCCTTTTCTTCATTAGTAGAGACAGGGCTAAAAACACTAAAAGGCAGACAAGTCAGATTCAGTCCAGCACTGAGATCTATTTCAGTTTACACCCATATGCACACAGATGATTTTTAAATTTGGGACCTTAATAATTTGTGAGACAATATGACCCAATATATCTGTCTAATTAGACATTACATTTTAGGGTCTGTAGCTTCTGCTGGCCTGAGCACAACCCTGACTACTGGCCAGTATGCACATCCAAGACAGAGAAGCTAAAAGTGACACTGGAACACATGCTCTAGGCCATCCTCAGGTAGCTCCATTGCCTCACTTTAGGATTTTATAGCAACTGAAATGGTCATGCTACTCGGTGCTTCCAAGTGCTGCCTTAAGACAGTGTTGGTATGCCTATAGTTTGAACAGAATAAGAACTCTTGATTTATTTTATTCTATTAGTTGAGGTCTATCCAAGAGACCTTGTTATTTTATTTGAATTGTTGAATACCATGAATTTTCATATACAAAACCTCCCCAAATAAGATATGCACCTTTCTTTTGGAAGGCAGAACTTGGAAAAAAAAATCTTTCTATCTCCAACTGTGTGAGTTAGAGTTAGTCCTCCTGGAAATATAAAGATATAAAATATAAAAATATATATAAATATAAAATAACAGGTACAGACATTATACTGGTATAAGGGATTGGAAATCGATCTGTACCCATAACAGAACAGAAGTTCAGTACATACAGACTGATTTAAAAATGGCAAAACCTGGTCTAAGATTTACCCCTCTCCCCCACATATGTGTTCTGTTCACTATGGCTAGGTACAGACAGTCAAAAAGCCCAAGGCTGAATTGATTCAGTCCTTGCAGTTAGTCTAAGCTGTACAGATTACATTGAAACAGAAGTGAACAGACATTTACCTTTAATTCAGGTAATGTAGCCACATGCCTGCAGTGGCTCAGGCCAGAAGCTGTGTGTTCACTTTCTCTTCCTGCTGCCCCTAAGGTCTCTGGCATGTGCTGTCCAGGAGGCCGGCAGCAGGACTCTGCAGGGTTTGTACATTACTTCCTCTTCCTGTTTCCAGGTGCCTCCGGGATTTGTAGTCCACAGTTGCAACCAGCAGTTCCTATAAATTCCTATAAATAAAGTGTTGTTTGCACATCACAAGCTTCTTCAAGATACTAACTTCAGGCACAACCTACAGTGCTCAAGCAATAGCTAGGGCCGTGAGAGGTTTAACACAGTACTCTACTCTTTCAAATGCGTAAACAAGACAAGTGCCATCCTGGCAGCTGCATGGCATGCACAGTGTCTCCAGGGTGATTTCTTTTCCAATGAAGAAAACCGTTTCCCTGCTTCATACATGCACCAAATTTTCAGAGACTGATTTTGGGGAGAAAGGTGCATGTAGAATGTGAGACAATGTGGTTTTTGAGTAACTACATTATGAAGCTCATATTTATATTTTTCCATAAAATGCCTGCGCAAAATAAGGCTCTAAATACTGTATTGTACATGAGTTCTAGGTGAAATGCACATGTAAAAAGCTGAGTGAATCATTTATGTTAAGCATTTATTTGAGTTAAAGTTTACAATTAATCTTATGCTGCATATTCATAGAATAGTATGAGTTGAGTTAAAAGTAGCAAGCATATTACTTTTAAAATTTAAGATGTATTGTAGGGTTTTATCTGGTCATCTCTGTAGCATCTGAGCACCAAATCTCTATCAGAATGAAGAACCCATTATATCACTAGTTATGTTTGTACTAAAAAAAAGAAAGAGGGAAAAAGGGGAGGCATAGATATATAGTGATACTCTGTGCATCAAGCTAACCTGCCTTTCAATTCTAAATCCATTGTACATTTCTGTACTAACAGTTACTATTATCCAGCCCACAGACTGACTCTAGGTATAACTGATTCTTGCTATTGTCATTATCTTGAAATGTTGAACAGGGGCATTTCAACAAAAATGATACATTTATTGTTTTGTAGATCTCTTCCTCTCTCCTTTCAACATTCATCCGAGTAATTGTATCCTCTGCCTTTTCTCCAGGAAAAAGGAAATCATATCTGTATGAACCCCAGGTACTCCAATGATAGGTTCAATAATGAAAGTATAGGAAAGATTGCAAAAGCCAGGATTTTTTGGATAATACCTTTTATTGGACCACCTGCATAACTGGGAAGCATTTTAGTTTTTAGGCACAAAGTTACATCTTCTGTTTTGGCAAAGAGCGTTCTATAGTTTCTGAGGAACAAGACCTGGCAATGAGTACAGAGTAAATTTTGGACCCAGAAAGTCTTGCCACTAATTTTAATGGGGTCAGGCCTTAGCATATATCTTTGGTAAGTAAAGTATTTCCACTATTGTTTGTACTGTGGTAGAACCTGGCAGCCTCAAACAAGTTGTTGTTTTAATGTACTAGCTCCTTTATACGTATAATCATAAATAAGAGCCACTTCCCTAAGAATTTCAATCCACCCCCCTTACCCTACTCCTCTTAGCTTTGCAACAAAACTAATGGAAATCACCCCTTAAATCTTTGTGAAGCTTCACTGACTCCAGTTCCAATACAACTTTAAATTTGTGTTTGCTGAAACTGCTGAGTGCAGGGAATGTCATATGAGAGCTTCTGCAGTTCTTTGGCCATGAGTAGATAATCCTTTCTCTTCATTAACGAATATTTTCCTGTGTGGCTATTTAATAAATTAGGTTTTTAAATAAGTTAGTTTCAATCAATACTTTGTTTTTGTTTTGGGGATGTGACTTATTGTTAAAACTGTATTTTTGGGAATTGTAGTTAAAATGTCACAAAAGACTTTTTGAAAGTGAAATGAAAATTAAATACCTGGGTCCAAAGACTAAATACTGTGGGAAATTCCACAATTGGTGAAATTTTCACTGAATCATCCAGCACGGCTGACAAAGCAGAATAATGTAAACCAGACTTCATCAGGCAACACTATTTATCTTATCATTATACCCTACAATGCCTGGGGACCTTCATAGACCTACAGACTAAAGTTTGGCTTCTTTAGGGTCTGAGTCTCTTTGCAACTATGTGACCTTAGGTCAATGGGTAATTGAGTAATATTTTACATCTCAAAATCCCCACAGATTTGCTGGGGCAAAATATTTTGCATATCCCCAAACCAAGATCTGTCTTACCTCACTTATCAAACCAACAGCCTGGAAAAATTAGAAAGAACGTGGAAGAAATGGATGTTGCTTCTTTGGTTTACTCACCCTCTTGTTGACAGAATATGGATCAAAAAGTATTTCTTATTCTTTTCATCCCCTTAAAAAAACAGAAAACAAAAACAGGGAGATTACTTAGGTCCAGTAATTTAGGATTCAATCTTAAGCAAAAACTGAAGCAAGAATTCAAATATTGAAATAAGTTTTTAAAAAATCAGTGCACAACATGGTGCACAATTTAAACAAAAGCTTCTCCTATGTGGATTTGCAAAAAGCAAACTAAGCAAAGAGAAACAGTTTCATTTCAATATTAAAAGATTATATTTTTATGAACACAGAGATTTTACTAGTGAGTGAAAGTACATGTATTTTTTTATCTCTTAATGCCCAACACACTAAGTGTGAAGGAATCTACTCTTCTGTGCTTAAAGCCATAAATCCCAGTAATACTAATGGTCCAACTTAGACATATAGTGCCAATGAACTGAACTACTCAAAGGATATTAATAGGTGGGTTTTAGAGTGATGTTTTAGCTGTGATGGTCAGGGAATTAGGAGAGAGTTAAGGACTTGTGGGGTGATATTTTTTATTGGACCTACTGCATAGTTGGGTTAGGGTTAGACAACCTTTTGAATACTAAGCATTCTTCTTCAGGTCAAAGAAGGAAAGCCTTGCATTCAAAAGCTTGTCTAACTTTATCCCAACTATGCTGTTGGTCCAATAAAAAATATCACCCCCCAAATGCTTGCTTCTTGCATTAATAAGCACAGCACTTAGCAGCCAACTATTATTGAGATTGTCTGTGCCTGTGTAATAGGGGTTTTTTGTCTGCTCATAACCTTGACCGATTTCTAAATGCTCAGGTTGGTATTTTCTTTGCCAGGTGTCTTCTTTAGGCTGAATTTTTATTGAAAACTTCAGCCAAAACAGTTCCTTCATTACAGAGATTGAAGCAATGAGAGAAAATTATTTTGCTCATGTTAAACAATTCTGGCAGCCTTTACTTTAACAGATCTAGCAGGGACTGGGACTGGAGCTGAGACTTTACTTTTCAGACATAATTAAGGTTCCAAATCAAGTGCTCAAATGTCAGGAAATGCCAGAATTAACCTTATTGATACAAGTAAAATTTGGTCCCTCGTGTGTACTGTGCAGTTTTTAGTTACATGATGCTTCTCTTCCCCCCACCCTGGATCTCTACTTTATTCAATGCTCAGGATAACCTGCTCTGCAGTTGCATCAGGACTGAATTGGAAATACAACTATTGTCTGTAAGATCCTTCACTTATTTGTTGCAGAAGTCAGCTAGCCTCAAGAGAAGCTGTGCACTGTACACATAAAGTACTATAATGCTAGGTATTCAGAAAAACAAAAAGACTAGACCCTAATCAATATAGATGGGACACTTAAAAATGAGTGGCAACTTTTTATATTAATCACCATTCCTCTGCTCCCAATTTGTACATGTCTTTGCCTCTCAGGAATGCAGTAAAAATAAATCCATTAATGTTTATGAAGCCTTTAGATACTGAGGTTCAGAATGCTGTAGAAAAGTAATAGTGGTATAACTCAGAACAGAGTTTGAATATTGGGCATAAATAAGGCTTGGGTCTTCACTTTGCAAATTAAGGATAAAAGAAAAGATTGAATAGCTGCTAATTAGGTGAGCACCACCTGTCCTGTGCATTAAATAAGATAAGAGATCCCACAGAAAACTATTATGCATCATGTCATTAAGGGCTGATTATTATGCATGTGCAAAAGGGGGGCCAAATTAAGATTGCACAGAAAACCTTCATCATTATAAGGTTATAAGAGCAGTTAGAATAGGAATACAGTTTTACTGTACAATAACATTAATAATACATAATTTAACATTATAGACATAATCATTGTTTTCTAGTTTTAACTAAATGGAACCTCTCCAGCAAAGTTGAGGAATTGCATTAATAAACTTATGGATATCATCAGTAATTAAGGAAAGCCAGTTTTGTGGAGTTGCTTCTTATTTTCTAGCATGTTCATTAGAAGTGTACAGTGTGTGGGAGTACTTGGCTTTACTTAGAATCTAACAGCTTTGTATAGCATCAGTCCTAATAAGCTGTGCAAATATATTCCTTGTTCATTTGTTGTTAGCAAATTCCACGAGTATCATTTAGCAGGTTGTACATTTTGTAACGACACAACATGTATTCTTTCTTCTAAAAAGATCTGAGGGAACAACCAGTCTTGCACTTAAACAGGTTGAACAAAATTATTGTATCAAGTAATATATTTTGTGTATATCTAAAACAACTGCTGTCTTATACTCAGGGACTCATTTTTATATGAATTATGGATTTATGAAGCAACATTTGTTAAGACATAATGGATACAGATTCGTTATCATGACACACACGAAGGTAAGAAAAATTGAACTCTGTTAGCATACAGTAATGAGATAATTAATTGGAGTCATTATCCCTGGATTGCTAAATACAGTTTTACTGTAGGTAGTTCAATAAAAATAGAGCTTCAGTTAGTAGATACCCTTAAACTATAAATAGGTTGGTATTATAGATTTCTATCAGTGCTTTTGTTATAAGTGTTTAGTTCTGTTGCATCATTTAGCTGATTAGCATTATAAAGATGATGTATTTATTTGGTTTTTAGCTTCATCATTTCTCTTAAATCACTTTAGGGCTAGGTAATCCCACATCTCTATGTCACTGAAATAGAAATATCAATATCTTCTTAATGTATAATTCACCAGATGTAATATTTTTAGAACAAATATTTTTAGTCCAAGTCATGCTTTTATACTACTAGTGGCAATGTAACTCTTTTAACCAACTACATGCATATCTTATAAAAATAATAAAATGTGCAGTAAAAAGAACTGTATATACAGACTATAAATTAACCAGAATGTGTTAGTGACTTTATCTTACTTCGAGAAAGGTACATTTTTTCTCTCTGAAATAGTAATATATATTACAGTCATGTGAAAACACTTTATTCTGTCTAAAACCTGAATAAAAGTTTCCCCATGTTTTAATACAAAAATCAACCAGAAATCCAAAAATAAGAGCAGCTAATGGAAATGGCAAGCTGTGATTGTTCATAGTTCTACTAAGTATATAGTAATACTATACCACAAGCAAGAACCAAAGGAACGGGATAAATGGTAAAATCAAAGAAAAATTCCAAGATTTGGTTCTATTCAAGCAAATTGCTTTAATCTGTAGGGAAAGGAGTTGATGCTTGTTCCTTTCTCCTCAAGCAAATTGATGTATTATTAATTGGTATAATGGTGCCCATGTGTTTTGAGGTCAAGTATTTTAAGAATACATAATAATAACGTAATAATTATAGCAGTCAATAACTGCTATGTAGCTATGAATACAAATGATCTAAGACAAGAAATATATTAAAGGGCAATGTGTCTACATGTTATAGCAATAATGTTACCAGAACTGATTTGGCACACTCTACCGAATACAACACAGCCAAATGGACCGTTTGCTATGGACTGGCCACCTGCCCAAAGTGCGTCATCCTTGAGTCAGATGTTGTGGCAATATCCAATAGGTGGCCAACATTTATGAACACCAAAAAATCAAATGTATTACTAGAATCATATCATATCTGTAGATTTTGCAATACAAGGAAAATATAATCTGAATAAACTATGCTGCAGTAAACATCCCTCAAGAAAGGTCAGATCCAGAACTCATGGAAACTGATAAATCTCTAAAATATGAGGTGTAAAGAAGCAAAAGCAATGAGCAACTATGCAGTGAAATGCCTAGGGCATGTTCACAGGAAGTAATCTTAACCATAATAACTTACTGCTTTACTAAATGGAGGACCTTCCACTAGGTTGATAAAGACAGAGGGTAGATCTAAATCAGGGGTGGGCAGTTATTTGGGCTGGAGGATCACTTAAGGTGCTTTGGTGAGCTGTTGCAGACCAGGCCAGGTGTGGGGAGGGTGCTGACCTGGCCCAGAGCAGGGGGCCGGAGGAAGGGCCGGTGCAGTTGATCCTCTCCAGCCCCAGGGGCACTAAATGGAGTGGAGGGCAGACGGGGTCTCCATGGAGATCAGCCCAAGACCACTGCGTGCAAGGAGTGCTTGGGTGGGTGGATGGGATGGGGCCATGGGCAGCATGGAGCAGCGTTCAGGAGTGGGACAGGGAGGCAGGGCTGAGGCTGGGGCTGGGCCTGGGGCCAGGACCAGGGATAGGATCATGGGTCGGTTACAGCATGAAGCTGGGAACCAGGGCACAGCTGCAATCCACTCCCAACATGTCTCTGAGATGGACACCAGTTCCCTGCCTTGTGGTTCCCTGTGAAACTGGCACCCATCGCAAAGATATGCAGGGAGTAGATAATGGCTCTACACTGTCACTGCCCCATGACCCAGACCCCACCTGCCCATCCCACTCCTGGACACTGCTTGCTGCACACCTGCAGCCCCCTCCCATCCATCTGGCTGGGCACACCTTGCCCAAGAGGGTCCTGGGCTTCAGTCAGTAGAGCTCCACAGATCCCCTGCCTGCCTGCTGCATCTCATGCCTCTGGCAGTGGGTGTGGGGTGGATGGGCCTGAGGTACCTGGGTAGCAGAGCCAGGGTCATAGTTTTCATAGATTTCATAGACATTAGGGCTGGAAGGGGCCTCGGGAGATCATCGAGTCCAGCCCCCTGCCCAAAGGCCAGGAAGTCAGCTGGGGTCATAGGATCCCAGCAAGATAAGCATCCAATTTACTCTTGAAGGTGTTCAATGTAGGTGCTTGAACCACCTCCGCTGGCAGACTGTTCCACACCTTGGGGGCTCGGACAGTAAAGAAATTCTTCCTTATGTCCAGTCTGAAACGGTCTTGCAGGAGTTTGTGACCATTCAACCTCGTCATCCCTTGGGGCACTCTGGTGAACAAACGTTCCCCTAGATCCTGGTGGTCACCCCGATAAACTTATAGGTGGCCATCAGATCACCCCTGAGCCGATGCTTTTCCAGGCTAAAGAGTCCCATGGCTCTCAGCCTGTCATTGTAAGATCTGTTTCCCTGACCTCTGATTATGCGCGTGGCTCTCCTCTGCACTCTCTCAAGCTTCTCCACATCCTTTTTGAATTGTGGAGCCCAAAACTGGACGCAGTACTCCAGCTGCGGCCTCACCAAGGCCGAGTACAAGGGGAGAATGACGTCCCAGGATTTGCTCGAGAAGCATCTATGGATGCAAGCTAGCATTTTGGTCGCTTTACTAGCCGCAGCATCGCATTGGAGGCTCACGTTCATCTTGTGGTCAATGATGACCCCCAAGTCTCTTTCTTCCGTAGTGCTATCTAACGTAGCACTGCCGAGCCTATAAGGGTGCTGCAGGTTTTTCCTCCCAAGGTGGAGAACCTTGCATTTTTCGGTGTTAAACACCATCAGGTTCTCGTCCGCCCATTTGCTGAGCTTGTCCAGGTCAGCCTGGATCACCCGCCTATCTTCTGGCATGGATGCTTTGCCCCAAAGTTTGGTGTCATCGGCGAACTTGGCCAGTCCACTCCTGACTCCAATGTCCACATCGTTAATGAAGATGTTGAACAGGATGGGTCCCAGGACAAAGCCTTGAGGGACCCCACTGGTCACAGGGCACCACGATGAGTGACTGCCATCAATTACAACCCTCTGGGTCCGACCACGGAGCCAGTTTCCCAGCCAGCGGATCGTGGTGGAGCCAAGGCCACAACTGGCCAGTTTGGCCAAGAGGTGATCGTGGGATACCAGATCAAAGGCTTTTTTGAAGTCAAGATATATGACATCAATCTCTTCTCCCTTGTCCAGGTGATAGGTCACCTGGTCATAGAAGGAAATGAGATTGGTCAAACAAGACCTACCCGCAACAAACCCATGCTGGCTATCCCTTAGGATGTTAGCCTGGGCCAGTCCATCAAGGATGGCCTCCTTAATAAGCTTTTCTAAGATCTTCCCCAGGATAGAAGTCAGGCTAATGGGCCTGTAGTTAGCCGGATCCACTCTCCTCCCTTTCTTGAAGATCGGCACCACATTGGCCTTCTTCCAGTCTTCGGGCACTACACCAGAGCACCAGGAGTTTTCAAAGATCCGTGCCAGGGGCTGGGCTATGACGCTCGCCAGCTCCTTGAGTACCCTGGGGTGCAGATTGTCAGGGCCGGCTGACTTGAAGGTATCCAGCTTCTCAAGGTGTTCCTTCACGAGGTCAGCATTTATGGAGGGTAGGGGATCCCCATCACCCGGATCTCCCTGTCCCATAGCAGGCATGGGCGTCCCATGGGACTGATGAAAGACTGACGCAAAGTACCTATTTAATAGGTCGGCTTTTTCCTGGGCGTCAGTTGTCAGTTGCCCCGTCTGGTTTAGCAGGGGTCCAACGTTGCCCTTGCTTTTCCTCCAGCTCCCCACATATCTGAAAAAGGACTTTTTGTTGTCCTTGATGCTTGAAGCTAGTTGGAGTTCAGTTGCAGCCTTGGCTTTCCTGGTTTGCTCCCTGCAGGACTGGACCAGTGCAGAATAATTCTCCTTGGAGGTGAATCCCGTTCTCCATCCTTTGTAGGCTTTCCTTTTTAGCCGCAGGAGGTCCGCTAGGTCCCTAGAGAGCCAGGAGGGCTGCTGTGCCTTCTTGCTGCCTTTCCTCCATGTTGGAATAGATTTAGCTTGTGCATTGAGGATCACTTCCTTGAGAAGCAACCACTCTTCTTGAACTCCCAACTCCCTGGGGTCATGGTCCCTGAGGGCCTGACCGACAAGCCTCTTGAGCTTGTCAAAGTCGGCTTTTCTGAAGTCAAGGACTTCTGTGTTGCTAACTGACTTGCCAGCTTTACGGCGGGTGGTGAAGGTGATCAGCTCGTGGTCGCTGTCACCCAGCTTCCCATCGATCACTAGGTCGCCGATTAGGTTGTCCCCCAGTCCAGTGAAGGCAGCTGTGGCAGGGCATGCATCTGCTCCCAGGTGTTAGCAGTGGAGGCTGCCAGGAAGCTGAGCCCACCAGCCAGGCTGCCCCCACTACACTGCCTGGCCTTGCAGACTATAGCTCCTGCCATGCTGTGCCAGGTGGCACCTGTGTGCCTGAGGGTGACAGGACCAGCCACATTCAATGGGGCTGGGTGGGGCCAAGGGACTCACCACGGGCTGGACTGAATCCCTGGGTGGGCCAGATCTGCCCCACAGGCTATATTTTGTCCATCCCTGATCTAACTAAACTTGCAGAAAACAATAAGTCACATTCCACACCTCATTCTTTCAAACATTGAATCCTCGAGGCTCAATGCAGGCATTACACTTCTATCAGGAAAACTGCTCCTCTCCCAATAGAAACTAGGAGGACATAGTGATTATATGTTGAGATACAGACAGAGATATAAGAATAAACAAACAAAAGAAAATATCAGGATGATAATTTTATGTTATCCCAGCACCCTAGCCTACTAAGCTGTAAGAATGAAACAAGCTCTCCTCCTCAGCCCAACAGGTTAGAAAGCAGCTACTGCCTCTGTCCTTCCCCTCAGGGCTTTCTGCAATTTCTCCTGTCAAAGCGAATATTCAGCCTGCTGGCCTAAAGTCATTCTCTATGTCTGGGAAAACTCAGGACAAGCACTTGCTCCTATGGTAAGGTTTAAATATTGTTTCTTTTCTGGCCGTTTACGTACAATAACACTGTTTGGTGCTACTTGTACCTAGAGACCAAACATGCCATATTAGTAAAAATGAATTCAAGAAAACATTCCACGATCACCTCAAAATATTGTGGGTTTATGACAACGGTTAGTCAACTCAAAGCCAAACTGTACTATATTCTCTTTATAGTGTTGCAAAGCGTAACTTCCATTAACATATCACTCAAAGAATATGCCAGCCATTCTGTTAAGTTTGATAGTTGTTAACTGGAATATGGACTGGTAGCCAGGAATCTTGGTGTGTTCATAGGATTCCAAATTTGCTTTACATCATTTCCCAGCTGCAGTAAAAACATCAAATTATAGTTTAAGAAATGCTGCTGAATTAGCCAATATATTTTTCTACCTGATTTATAAAATTTTTCATGCTTTTAAGTTTTCTCTGCTGTGTAATGTTATAATGGCCTTTTAACAGGCCCATCTAATTAATTTACTAATAGGCTTCTGAGAGTAAAAAACCTAAATGACACATTGAAAATGCCAAACTTAGTAACCTCACCACAAACATCACCTTATTTTTAGTTTCACTTAATTGCATCTGCCTGTAAAGAGAAGACTGATTTATAAAAGCCTCCTAACATTCAAGGTTTATACAGTTTAGGTCCATATCTTATTTTGATTTATATCCATAGATAGTGACCTACACATTTTATACTCACAAACCTGCTGTCTTTGATGAGTTATTGACAAGGTCTTCTTGATATGACTCACTTTTCTGTAATATATGCTACTGTTGTTTAGGAAGTAAATATGCTCTTGACTTTTAAATGGAGATTTAAAACTTACTGTGTGTGTTTTCAGGGCATTTCATTAACACATTTTGAAAATTTTATTAATTGGCACTAGAGAAGTGAGATTTTACTGAGTATGCTATTTAACATTATTGTACTAGATTATGTAGGATTGAAGCACTACAGAGGAAGTTTATGACTACCAGTAGGATTTTCATTGTGGTCATAAATTTATTTATTTCTGTGCTTCTGCAGCTGGTTGATGCATGGGGCTCAGAGGAATTCCCCCTGCTGCTACGTCAGGGGTTTATTTAAATCTTCCTCAGAGGCATCAGATGTTGGCTCAAGTCAAGGCTGGAGACTGGGACTAGCCCATGCCAGTGCTCTTGCTCTTGCTTATACTGGAGTTTCCTGACTAGATGGTCTTGCCCCTCTGCTCAGGGTCAGACCAATAACCATATCTAATCACCAGGAAGGAAATTAAATGCATGGTCAAATATTAGTATTGACTGTGGGGATTTTTGCCTTCCTCGGTAGTGGGGAGCATGGCCCTCTTCCTGGGATCTTTTACAGAAGTAGAAGGTTGGCTGCTGTGCTCCCCCTGCTTTACCTGTGGCAGGTTACAGTGTTATGTCTTATGTTGTTATGTTTTGTCGGGGCTAACTGTGTATTTTTTCCTAAGAAGTTAGACAATGGATTTTTATGGGATGGTTTGAATAGGGATGATCCTGCCTCAGGCAGGAGGTTGGACTAGATGATCAATAAAGGTCCCTGCATCCCAACTTCTCTATGATTCTGTGATGAACTAGGTGAAGATTATGATTCTATGATTCTTTAACTCTATGATTAGCTTTATATTATGCCCTATCGAAAAGGCTTTAATATGGATGATGAAAGGAGAGGAATAGCATTAGAGTCCATTTATACTGTAGGTCTTAGAGAAAGCAACATATTTTCTGCTACTTGAACAGAGCTTTATGGAAGAACTAGGCAGAAAAAGAGTTCTTTAGCCACTTTGATTCAGAAGATGAAATGAGAAAACAAGCTAGAGGGCCAGACCTAGAACATGACTGTAATATCAGATTTAGTTCTTAGTATCTCTTCAGTAGAATCAATTATCCCTTTAATGTTCATGCATAGCAGCTATTAGTGTTCATTTTTGGTCACTGATTCTTAGCAATGCTGTGTTCTTGTTGGATGATAACAACTGCGCACAAACTTAAAGCAAAGATGTAATTGGGACAGCATCAATGAAAAAGTGTGCAGATGAAGAGGAATGGTTAGCCATCCCTCACTCTATTTTACCCCACTTCCATCTTTAGGCTGGAGCCACTTTCTATACCACAGAAACATGGAGGTGAGAACTAGAAACTTATTAATTGATTTCAAAGTACCTCTAACAGTCACATATGACTTTATCACTTGATGGTAAATAGATAAATTAAAACTTTTAAGTCCCCAATATAGTATCGACAGGTAACGTACTGTTTTTCTGTAAGAAATCTCATATTATTGCCTTTTACAGCATATGGGTTAAAAACCAATATCACACCAAGCATACTGACAAAATAACCTTCTTTGTTTTGTAAGAGGTGTTACTATCAAAATGGTTATCTGTCTCTATGTATTCCAATGTATATATTGCATAAAGAGAGCATGCTAATAGAATATCTTCTTCTTGGAGGAATGTGTGGGATGAAACCACCATTTGGGATAAACATCAAATTTCTGACCCAACAATAAAGCCTCCTGGTGTTGACCTTCCACGAAAAGCATGGAAGGTTCCAGGGCATGGCCACTGTGGTCACTTGGCCCAGAGTCCAGTGTAGGGCTGCAACTCTGCACTTGCAGAGGGAAAGCTCAGTGCTGGACTCTGTGAGGAAGGAGGGGGCAGAGCTCCCTCCACTCCTGGCACAGTGTGGGACCTGCACAGCAGGGAGTGGGGGAAGCAGCTGGCTCCTGTGCAGGGCTTCCCCCTGCAGCAGGCTCAGGCTCAGAGAGCAGAGCTGTGAGGATAAGTCAGGCTCCACTCCCCCCACCACACAGAGTTGGCTGGAGCCACGCCTGTGCCAGGCGCAATTGCCCTGACCTCCCCGCCTGCTGCTGCGGCCAGCCAGTGAGAGCTGTACACCATGGGGGGAGTGTGTGGAGGACCCGATACCCCCCCACCCTTCCTCACACCCACACCCTGCCCCTCCAAGCTCTGCACTCCCACTGCCCTTCTGGGAGGAAGAATAGGAGGGGCAGTGGGAGTGCACTGAAACAGCATGAAACAGAGCCTCCCCTGCCCGCCACCCCTGCTCCGGGGCCCAGCAGCATCAAATGGAGCCCCCCCACTCCCAGCTCTGCAGTGGCAGGGAGGAAGAGAAGGAGGAGAAATAGTCCCTATCCAGTGCCTCACAGAGTCCCCCTCCCCACCCTGGGAAGAGGAGGAGGGGGAAGGACCACCCCCAGCATGGAACAGAGCCCCTCTTCCAGCCCTGTGGAACAACCTACCCAGTATGGCCCCATTAAGGTGAAGGGGGCAGAGAGAAGGGGTCCCTACAGCGGTGCAGCTCCAGGGGCCACCGCTGCAGCCCCCTCCCCTCTGTTCCCTGGCAGACAGGCTGACCACAGCTGTAATGGGGAAGGAAGGAAGAATTAACCCCCTTCCTGCCCACTATGCCTTAATGGGGCCATGCGAGCTGGTGTCTCTGCTAGGGCAGGTTCCTGCTCTGCTTAGAGAGTGAAGGGGCAGAGTTAGCCCCATGGCTGGAGCAGAGAGAGCCACTCAGCCCAGAGAGCATGCTGGGATGCTGGGGGTGTCTGGGACAGACATTGCATAAACTTGTTTGAGCCAAATCAGTTAAGTCTGATATTACATTCAACCAGGTTTATCTCAAACTGGTTTTGGCCATTTTGAAACTGCTTTATACGCACTAAATGTCTGTTCTGTTACAGGTTTAAACCAGTTTCTGACCACTTAAACTGGTTTATGTGTAATGTCAGTTCCTAGCCTTTATGCATAGATGGTGTGTCGGCAGTTCTGCATAATATGTCTGTGGCAACCCTGATCAAACTAGGGACCACATAACAACACTCTGCTCTCTATACAAATTTGATGGTGATATTGCAGAGATACGTTCCCTTTCCTCAAGAAAATTAGTCTGGTTAACTAACCTCAAACTGGACTTATAATTGTTGCTTCAAGTCATCCATATGAAAGAAGCAACACTGAATTTAACTTTCAAAATGTGGGGAAAAACTGCTCGCTTATGTAAAATAGATATGAGATTCACAAAGTTATTCATATATAATTTATTCTGAAAAACTAATAGGTAAATCTGTATATTTCTTCTGCAGGTCTGCCAGTGCTATATATCTTATATGTAGACACAAATACTGCAATAGAAACATATAAACACACATGAATTTACATAAATTGACCAAGATTTTCAAGTGATTTGTGATATTGGGTGCTACATTTTTGAGTGTCAAATTTAATTTGCCTTCTTGCAACCTGGTTTTCAGAGGATGGGTTTATAGTACCTTCAGAAAGTCAGGCCTTTTCAAGATGTTGTAAGTTGGGCACTGCAAAATCTAAGGAACTCAAAATCACTTGTCTTTTTAAAATTATTTTTTGTTGATTGTATTGAACCTTTTTTTCTTTTGTTGTTCAGGCAAAATCATGTATTTATGTATTGTAGATACAAATTTATAGTATTTCTCAAAGTGTCTCAAGAAACCCGTGTGAACTCTCTATAGTCTCTGATCCTATATGCTTTACTTGCGGAGTAACAAAAGCAAATTTAGCCTATATAAAAACAGAGTAATTATTCCATATTTTAGGTAAATATAGGGAAATAATTTATTTTGCTCTTCCTCATTTTCTATCCTCTCATGCCACATCTAATCTCATATGCCTAGGTTGCATAATGTCATCTTGCAAATACACACTTTTTGATCAGATTGGAGCAAAAACCTTTTCTGCTTACTTTCTCAATATTGTGCATGATAAAACCAGTTCTGCAGTGCTGGGTGCCAAGGCCTTTTCTAGTTACCAAGCAGGATTACCAATGAATTTGTTGTTATTCTAGAGCAACACATGAGACTTTTAAAGAATGGCTGGTAATAGCTTTTTGCAAAGCTTTGAAGTTTCCTGGCTGAGAGAGCTTTTCTGGTGAGCTCATCAGCGTAAGAACTCAATTTGTAAGCATGGTTAGTTCAAAGCCCACACCGTTCTTTATAGTTAAATGTGAATAACTAAAGAAACAGACTGGGCAAATCAAGTGAGTCATGCTGGCAAAGATTGAAATGATTACAGGTATCCCAGGCTCAGGCAGCTAAGTGACAATCTCTTCTCCAATTAAACATTTTCTTGCTACCACATGCCCCAAAATATGTACCCAGCTGTGTAAGCAAAATTGAATATATTGTTTCTCTAGTGGGTGAGTTCATATAACCAGAGGAAGAAGTTCTCCTCTCTTCAGTAACTTGATTACCTTTTTCAGGTCTTGAAGGTCTGTATTTTCCTTAAGTTGTAGTTTAGTATATTGATTACCATGATTTTAGGTAGGGTAATTTTACCTTATGAATGCCATCTATTGAAAAGAATTAATCTTAGAAATGGTCTGATGCTTAAGTACAACATAAAATACAAAATTATTGTACTTTTCATGGTTATTATTCTACCTATTCCTTTAAATAGAAAATCTAATACAGAATGTTTTAAATCCCATCATAAAAATTGCAACAGTTTAAAAGTAATCAGCCATGGGTAGATATGCTGCTTGTAATCTTTCCCTAATACACATAAAGATTGCATCATATCGGTGGCAACAGATAAAGATTCAGATGCTTAGCTGGTGTAAATTGCCAAATTAACATCTGGAACTGAGCTTGTTTTGTATTTTGCTTACTTTGCCTTTGCTGGCTGACAGAGCAATTAAAGTAACACGTTTCCTTTGCAATATTATAGCAATATTACAGCTCCAGTGTTTTATCAGTGTTTGCTGCTGCCAGAAACTGAGCAACTAAGTAGCAATTGCAGGAGGGGTGAGTGTGATGAGGATGTAGGTTCACTGGGGAGGGAGGGTCAGGGGTCTAAAAATAGCGCCTGGTCACCTCAAGCCCCCCCGAGCATCCTATGAACCCCCCTGATACCACCAAACCCACCCAGACCCCAGAAATGCCCCATGGATCATGATTGTCCTCCCACACACACACAGATCGCACCTGCCTCCCCGTCCCCCCATGGATCCCTTCTGGCCCCCCATCACTCCCACGGATTATGCCTTCTCCCCTAATTGTTCCTGCAGATGCTGCCTGCCCCCCCCATAACTCCTATCACTCCCTCAGATCCCATGATCCTCCCATTCCTCCTACAGATCCTGCTTGTACTCCTGATTGACCCACAGACCCCTGATTTCCCCTACCCTGCATTAGTCCTGCCCCTTCCCCAATCCCTCTTGCTACCCCCCATGCCAACTTACCTTAGATCAGTTGGCCATTTTTAGTGTAATTTAATCTTTCTCTAACACCTCCAAATGTCTGTATTTAGCCTTAAATGTAACAAGCTATGGTCCCTATCCAGCTTCGTCTCAATCAGTGATAACGTTTCGCTTGACTCTAGGATTTCTCTCTTTAGAAATTATATTATGGATAGTAATAAGGAGAGAGTATACTTCCTATTTCTGCATGTCTCCTAACATACCTTTGAGCCCAGGGTATCCCACATTCTGGGTTAATGCTCTAATTATCACTGACCTGTTGGACAGTAATGAAACTTTCCATGTTTTCCTTCCTTCCCTTTCCATGTTTTTGAACAAAAGTAGTCATGGCCATTATGCTTTTTGTAGAGATCAGCTTTGCCAGTGTGTACTGCTGGATTGGGTCCTTCGAGAGACTTAGAAGAAAACCTTGTTTGACAATTCAGTGAGGCTTCAGCATGAAATAGTTGCTGAATTTTCCAGGCCTACCAAGATGGAGGCATTTCTGGGAATAAGCAGAATATTAGACACCTAGGAAACTTTACTGAAAACAATTGAATTACCTAAAGTTGAGATGGGGGATTTTGAGGATCACACTCTTGAACTAAGGCTCCTAAATTCTGCAATAATCCCAAGCTGGATTGCTGAAGTCTTTTGGGGACATGAGTCCATGTTCTCTATGAAAACATTTAAGAAATCTCTCCTTTAAAGCCATGAGGCTTGGCTGAATTCAAAACAATGAAAGCAAACTGATCATTTTGCTTTCCCAAACATCTGTTAGTTCAGACAGCAAAGTATTAGTATTATTATCATGAGCACTTAAATCATGAGCATAAAATCAAAAAGAATCCAAATGGAATGTTAAGTTCCCATGGGGACTAATGCAGAGAATAAAGTATGTTGTAGATTATCATCTGCAATAGGCCATTTAAATTGCAATTCTGGAGTATGTAGCAAACAAAGTAGCCATATATCTTAAGATAATGGATCTTAATGTGTTTATATTTTAAATATACCACATTTTTATATCAAGATTGCTATAAATTTAACCTCAATGTTACTGTTTAACAATCCAGATTTTGAAAGGCAATCACTTGGGTGGAGTTTATCCTTAATAGAGCAAGAACTGGAAAAACTATGGTAGCCATTGCTAAAGATAACTAGCAGCAATTACTCTGGGTAAGAGAGTACCACCACTTTGTCGTGGTCCAAGAAATGGCAGAAGGTGAGAATACTTCATTGGTATCACAGTGGCAGTTAGCAAGAACATTACATTGCAACAGGCTCTCCTAATACATAGCATGTTTCTCAGGATTCAGTTACATCTTTCCCTTTTAATCAACAGTGAAAATATATATTTTTGAGCCAGGTCTACAGAAACAATTTGTCAGAATTTAACTTATTTTATCCAAGCTGTCTGGATGGCTAGAAGGAGGCAATCAAGGGGCTTCTTTAATGTGTTTGCTCCTTCATATAACCTCAAATCAACTTCCCAAGACCTACTATATATCTTTGTATTTTAGAATATCCTTTCTTATCACAGATGAGGTTTACTCTATAGACCCTGGTAGGGGTGTGCAAAATGGGCCCTATTCAATTCAGATTTGGATTCAGCCTGAATTAGGGACAGTGATTCAATTCATTGATTCAGATCACTGTCCTCAATTCAATCTGGCAACTCTGAATCTGAAGATTCAATGACGATTCAGAGAATCAGCGATTCGGCCATAGACGCAACTTGAAATGTCTTTTCTACATACCTTGAGGTACCAGGTGCGGCACGTGAACACTGCAATGCTGGGGCAGATGGAGCATCCTGCATGCTGGGTGGTTAAGCCCAGAAGTAGACTGGAAGTACTTCTGGTCCACTTTCAGGTCTGCTGGGGAGCACACAGGGGGCCCCCTGTACCTCCCCAGCTCAGCAACTGGCCTCAAGGGACCCCAGGGTCCACCCACCAAACCCAGGAGGCACCAATCGCCAAACCAGGGGGTGCAGAATTGGACTGGAAGTGCTTCTGGTCCACTTTTGGGTCTGCTGCTGAATGCACTGGGGACCACCCCCCCACTCCTGTGGGACACTCCAGGCGCTCCAGCACTGCAGCATTCACAAGCCACCTGGTACCTTGAGGTATGTAGAAAAAACATTTAAAGCTGTGTCTATGTTCAAATCACTGAGTCTTTCTGAATCTCTCCAAATCGATTTGGAGGGTTCCAATTCAATTTGAAGAGATTAAAGGGTCTCCTGATTTGATTCAGATTCAGAGATTTGGCAACCAAATCAGGCCAAATCTCCACTCAGTCGAACCAGCGACCAAAGCTTTGCACAGCCCTAGTCCTTGGTCCGTAGCAAGCTAACCACCTTCCCTAGATTAGGTATAGGGATGGAGCAACTCAGAACTGTGGCCAGACTTGTATTCAAAACAGCTTGATAGCATTTAATTAAATGATTGACTGATTTGGTGTATAGTATATGACCACAGCATCCAGAGTGGCAACAGCTTCTCTGAAATTCCAGTGATCCCATGACAACCATTAGATTGTGCCAGATGCTTTTAAGCTTCCAATACAGAAGCAAGCACACTGGTTTTTGTCATTGGGCACACTTTAGTGATTAAGGGTATAAACAGGCATTACCAAATAAAATGGATCAGCTGTGGTGGAATATGTCCCATCACAGCAATCAACTTAACTCAGCAATACACACCTTGCCTATTGTCCCACCTTGGGCAGGGGTCCGATCCTGCGGAAAAACAGGCAACATGTTCTCCAATTTTAGAAATGCGTCTCAGAGATTGTCTGGGGCCTATCTCTAAGTAGGGAAACCTAGCTTTCCCTTATTACAGAAATGTGGCCAAGGAAATATCCGAGACACGTCTCTGTAAATGGGAAAAGATGAACTTCCTCGATTACAGACACATGCCCCAGGGGTTGCCCAGGGTGTGTCTCTGTAAAAGGGGAAAACTGTGCTTCCAGGGCTTGAGAGCACCTGCTATGTAGGAATTCCCAGGGTATGCAGTATCATCCCCCTCAAGCCCGGGGAGTACCTGCCCAGGGTTGCTGGAGAGCACAGACAGCTCCAAGCTGCCCGTGCTCTTGTACCGTAAAGCAAACAGATATTGGCCTCAATAAAGAGACAGAAACTATTACCACCTCTATCATGTTGTACATTTGTGGTGCAACAAGGGGCAGGGACATCTCTTAGCTTGGCCTTTGTGCCACCATAACACTTTTTATGGTGGCACAAAAGCAATGCCTATTACCACCCTGAGAGAGAAAGAATTATACTCTTCTGCTATCTTCTTTCCTCATATTCTTTTTCCTGCACCCAGTTTATTAGTACAATATTATGGCAACCACCAACAGTTATAAGCTAAAGCTTGGTGATGAGGGATGCTCCTTCTAAAGGTAGCAAAAGTGTTGTTTCATGAATTGGGGATTCCTCTGATAAGGCTTTGCCTTTGGTTGGTAATCATTTCTCTAATTGAGCATTCTTTCTGCAGTGGTAGATCTGGGGTCCCAAGAGACCTGCTGAACTATCACATACCTCTGGTTGTATGAGTCAGAGACAGCTGAAGTTATTTAGCTTCATCTTCTGTCTGTGAATTCTGATCCTGTAAAATGAAAAAAAACAGAGGTAGGAATGTTCATTTTAGGGGGACACTATCCTGTTTTGTTGTTGTTGTAGGTTGGGTTTTTTTGTTTTGCCCTGTATGCTTTTTTAAGGCAGGGTTTTAATAAAATTGGAATTGATCTAAACAGTCCAACTGCAGATACCCCAAGTCTGAATGGAGTTTTTATGGCTCAATCATTTCAGCAAAAATTCTCTCTTGAGAACTGACACCATTTGTACATGCTCCTAGCACATATCAAATAAAAACTGTGATCATCTTTGGGGAAAACGTCTAGACTTCATGGAAATCCTGTTCATTTCGGACAGCTCACAAGGAAACAAGGGTGTCTATTTGTCAATTTACATCTAAAACTGTTAATTTAGTGACAAGTTATGTTCCCTATAATACACTGCTTCTTTAATGTATGTCACCAATTAGCAGAATTAGCTAGGACTTAGTGCTAACTTTCCACTCACTCATCAAACTGTGGTATAATTTATTCAAATCTTGACACGTAACATCTGGGCAAGAAAGTCTCATTAGAAGTCCTGTGTACATAATAATCCATAACCTTTTTCCTATTATCACACACTACTATTCACAACTTTAAAATTATTGCAGCTAGAAGTGGTAGGAATAGACCAATTCAGAAGATGTAACTGTTCCTCTGGGGAATAGCAGTGAAAATAGAACAAGCACTGTCAGCAGTTTAGATTTCTGTTTGGCCTTTCAGGTGTTTCTCCATATCTGGTGGAATTCTGCAAATTAGCTGCTATTTTTTAAATAGGCTTTGTCCACCTGGGCAGCTTACAACATGAACAGAACAGAAGAACATATGTTGTTTATTTGAACCCTTAAAAAGTGTTTACTGATTTCAGCACAACTGAAAAATAGGGTTTTTAATATTTTAAATTGAATACTTTCTTACAAGAAAAAATTATATGGATGCATCTCTACACTTTTACACAAATTAGTCTTAAAACGTGTCTTATATGCAAGATAAATTTTCAGTAAAAACTAAATGGAGACGTATTGAATACAATAAGTCCTGTATGTGATATAAACTATGCAGCCACTTCAACAGGAGTCTTACACTGGCTTCTTATGACTGCGGCTAGAAACCCTGAGACAGGGTTTCATTATGCTTCATTTTTTTTCTTACAAAATTCAGCTGTACAGGATACTTACTTAAAGAAATTCATCTTGAAATTGAAACAAAGGGAATTCAGAGTGTCTGTGTAAGGCAGATTATATTTAGCAAAAGAAGCTG
Organism: Crocodylus siamensis; assembly: GCF_052110815.1. Lineage (NCBI taxonomy): Eukaryota > Metazoa > Chordata > Crocodylia > Crocodylidae > Crocodylus > Crocodylus siamensis. The sequence goes on from NC_143395.1 coordinate 58,461,150, forward strand.
TTAAAAATACTTTTCAAGATAATTTCAAGACACATGATGTTGTAAGACTGAAAATATTGGTGAAATGGCTTTAGGAAAGAGCTGAGTGATGGTAGATAGAATTTGGAACATCATTACAGAATTTAAGGGCTACAAACAATTGAGGTATGAATATGAAACAGATGGGGCTGTAGAAATAAAGCAACAGGGGTAATCATTTATCACTTCAATTCTGTAGCTCAGTGATCTTTTATTACATGTTTTCATGCAAAGAGCTGTGGTCAACTGTTTCGTGAATTCTTAACCACAAAAAACAAATAAATGGGAAGACTTAATTTGGCTTCATCTTTGCTGCTAAGCTAGCAGACAGGAATAAAAAAAAGGATATGGGTTTAGACGAGGGAAAAGGTAGCACTGAGGACCTGTCTTTTTCTTCAAAAAGCCATAGGGAATCTGGCTTTTAGAAGTGGGGATTTCAAAGAGGAGGTGTTAAAGTGATGTTATAGCCATAATGGTCCAGGAAATAAGAGGCAAGAATTCTTGCAGCTGATATCTTTCATTGGAAAAACTGCATGGTAGGTAAACTCAGACAAACTTTTGTCTATCAGAGTTCCCAAAGAAGCTCACATCAGAACTTAACACTTCCAAAAGTGTTTCTACACTGTGGAGAGCCATTCTGTCCCAATATTGCAGCCCTAGAAGTATTACATTTTAATAATGCATTGCTGTTTAGAGCATCTTTCTATTTTTCCATATGTTATCAGAACCTGAATTAAAACAGGTTCTTCCTTCATTGAAATTATAGGCTGCAAATAGTAATAAATAAAAATGAACAGTTGAACTGTGAAAACATTAATGGAAATATCTAAAGGTACCCAAGAACTGCAATTCACGTGGAACTGATATGCATCTATTAACTAGGATTTTTTGTACATATACTTTTACACAAGAGAAGATCATAGACCTAATGGATTTATTTATTACAAAATACAGTAATAAAAAAACCCAACAAAAATAGTTCACATTGGATTATTTGCTTCAGATTCTATTTACATTTTGTAACTATGAATGTATGCTTCATTTCATTATTGTGTATTTTCTTTAGGAAACAAGCTTTGCAAAATACATAAAAATGGTACCTATGTTCAGATACAGTGAGAGTAGATTTTTAAAAATAGTTATCAATACTGTTGCATTATGACTCTTCTCTGTAAATACTAATTTTGTGTTAGTACATCTTGGATGAAACAAGTTGAAGTTACTTGGAACTTTGGAATGAAAGGGTAGAATTTGTTACAGATTTTTAAAAGTTTCTGCTTGACACATATATGGCTTATTTAGATAGAATTGGTTGTCATTTGGAATGGCTGCATACCTCATAACTGTGCAGTGCCCTGTAGTGGTAGAACAGGAGAGATGAAGGCTATGACTCCACCAAGAAGAGTAGGAAACAAATGATCTGAATAACGAGAATGGATGCCAGAACCTCAAATTTGGCTTTCTACACCACCCCTCCACCCTTCTCCCACCTCCCCCACATCATTAGTTTTTATTAAGATGAACTAATTAATTGCTTGGCAGAGGCATAGCGAGCTCTTCTTTCTGTCACTTCTTCCTGGGAGAGCCAGGAGGTCAGGATTTAGAAGATAAACTGAATCTCACAGAATATTTCAGTGAATCTAGTACTAAATGCAAATGCATTCCAGCATTTTAGACAGAAAGCCATTATTTAAGTGCTTGCAAAGTTCCTGTAGCATACACACAGGGAGGGATATGTGCCCAAAGGCACATTTGCAGTTCCTTGAAATTATCTTCATTTTCCTCTATAACAAAGCTTCCCAATGGGATGAATCATGCTACTACGGTATTTAACAATATGGTTTCTCTTTGTTTCTTCTTTCATATACTATATAATTTGGGGTTATATAAATAGTGTCAGTAAATGCTATAATTCTGTTTGACTGCATCAAAATTTAAGTTATTCAAGTATCCATTTGGAGTATCTCTCAGAAGCACATGACTCACAAAAAACTAATCCATTATGGATGGAGCTATTCTGATCTCAATAACTGTGCATATAGGAAACTGTTTTAACCATAGACCCAAGCAGGTAGAAAAGGCATAGTGTCATTTCAAGTCAAAATAGGAAGACTATTTACAGGGATGTCCCTGACAGCTTCAGGCTATTTCACGTAAATAGACAAACATGTTCTGAATTGACAAAGAACAGAAGAGGTTGGTACAATATCTATGACAGAGTCACTTCACCTAGATCAGTCAGAGCATAAAATTGTGATAGCAGATTTTCCTCAGCTGGCTAGATTTAATGCTTCTCTAAGCAATATGGGATAATAAATATGTTAATTGCTATAGGCAGAGTAAAAATATGATTTATGAAAAATACAATATTAAGAATAATTTCAACTGGTTTTTTCCCTAAAAAAATTGGCAGCATTATTTTAGGCAACCCTGTATCTCCGTAAAGAAAAAGACCCTGAGTAAGCACTAACAACACAAAGAATATAGTAGCTAACGCACGGAGTGGCTTCATCTTAATTTATATCTCACTTTTGCAAAAGTATTGTGGTAATAACTAGAGCATGCCAAATTGCAATTATAACACAGGGAAAGGAAAGTTCAATATATTAACTTAGAATTATTGTATGTCAGAGATCTTGTGCATATAATACTGTTTAATTAGTTCATCATCACTGTTGTATGAATCTCTGTAATCCATAGTCCCAGCTCAATAAAGCATATGTATGCATATATGCACAGTGGGAACTGTGTGAGGACCTGTATTTCTAAAGGAACAAGAAAGGAGAAAAAATGGTTGCCCATCATTCATAGTGTCCCTATGGCACTGTTGCAGGCTACCAGCAGCAGCAGTACTATTTCTTCCTTTTTTTCCTTTTTCCTTCCTTTTCCTTCCTCCTCTTGAATCTCAGACCTAGTTTGTGGCTTTTGGGAGCCATATGAGACTCTTGGCAACTGGCAATTTGTTAATCTTACATTAGTTAATTCAGATCAGTTACTTCTCCAAAAGTTAAAAACTTTGTTATTTCTTTTTCTCAAACTAGAAAAATGTTCTAGGGGCTAGTACACACCATGTCAGTGTAGTTAGACTATTACACTGCTTCCAGCAAAGGCTGGATTCACAGTTTATAAGACGTCTACTATTATGATTTTGCCACATTATCTCTGAATTCCATAAGCTTGGACATCACCAGGTAAACCAAAGAATTAAGTAACAGATCCTAGTGCAGTGGTTCAGTAGATTTTTCACAGAAGGGTATCATAGTCTATGAAACTTGTATTGAGAAAAGTATGTCTGGCCAGGGAGAGATTGAGAGAAAGATCTCCTAGAAGATAAATGTAATGGTTAGGACTTCTACTTGATATGTTGGAAACTCATGTTCAACTTCCTGATCAGCTTGGTTCATCACTACGTCTCCCACACCGCAAGTGGAACGAACACTATGAACACTAAGTTGTTCTGGTAATGACAGTTTTTCCTGTTGGAGCTGCTTCACTTTATATACCTAATTAAATATCCATTTGGCTGTAGAGAGGCTAATGCCATAGTCCAGTGCTTAGAGCACTCACCTGGTTTGTTATAGACAGTGGGAATTGACCTCTGTCTTCGATATCACAACTGATTGACTTGGCTGTAATTTTAATCTGTCTCTTTCTCTGTGGCAAAAAATAATTTAATTGAGTAAGTTAAGTGATACAAACTAGAACAGCTCCTGTAGGAGTGAATAAGGCTGCTTCTGCAAGTTGAATTCCCTGTTCCTTGAAACAAATGAAAAAGGGAATCTGGATCTTCCTGCTCCAGGTATATGCCCTCACTCCTGAGCTATTGGTTATACTGGTTGACCTTCTCTCTCTCTTTTTTCTTTTCTTTACTTTGTTGTTGTTGTTATTATTATTTTTTGGTTTTGTTTGTTTGAAAACATTGAAAGTTCAAGTTTTATCTTGATGTGGGAAGGGAATAATTTTTTAATCCCAAAACATTTCAAAGGATAGACTACTTCTACCACTAAGGGTGATCTCAAAGAGACTGGACTATACATATTAATATAATGTAATTGTCCCCCTTATTTTCTAGCTAAGCTTCCCATCACATTGTTAAGACCTTTTGATAACCTGACTATCATTCATTTTTTCTGTGATTGACTCATAGTAGATGTTTACTCTATCCTATTTCCCTCTTGTGCACAGAGTAAATAGATCCCATTACATCTGTTGTTATGAGTGTATTGCTTAAGGGATTAATGTGGGACACAAGTAGGTCTATTTACTCATTATCTGGGACAAAAATGAGGGTATTTGAATCACAGCCTCACTTCCTGCTGCTTTATGTGAGGGAAAGAGCAGACATGGGACTGTGGGAATCAAAGAAGATTTGTGAGTGACCCTAAGCCTGGTTCACAGATATGCCACAAATTAGAGATACATAAATCTCAGTGTTAACATGGTAAGGACTTCATTTGTAGTGAAGAAGAGGAGATTACAGTTGTCAGAGTGAACAGGGAATTGCTTTCATGAATTAGCTTATTGAAATGTAGGTGATCAAGGACCAGATCTAAAAAAATTCTCTCTCTTCTTTTTTTATGCTGTTAAAATTGCAAGTAACTGTAGTCCAAATCAGGTGCTTAGACATTCAGTGGTACTGAATACAGGCACAAAAAACCTGACCAAATAATGAAACATTTGGAAATTTTTGGGGGGTAGACGGAGGTTGTTAATGAGGCTTCTATAGATGCAGTGGATTTTTTTTCTGGAAGTCTCTTAAATCTTCCACATACATTTTAAGACCCCTATCTTGTGCTGTTATCCAACTCTCATAGAGAGTTTTAAATACTAAAAAATGATAAAATCAGTCAGACCATAGATCCTTAATTCTGTTTGTGAGAATTTAGGGAAATACCTAAATTGCCATATATGTTAACAGAGTACTTTAAGGCTAAGTACAGACATTCAAAAAGCCCAAGTCTGAATGATTCAATCTGTGCAGGTTAGCATGCTGAGGTGTGCCTGGAGGGGGACGGGGGAAGCAGCCCTTGCCAGGTTTGACCCTGAGTGGCAGGGGGCTTGGCCAGATGCTGACCCAGGCAGCAACCAGAGGTGAAGGGAAGGGGATTAAACCCCCTGCCTCCCCTCTCCCACTGGCATCAGACCCCAGACAGGATCTGCCCAGCTTTTCCCTCCTGCTCACTATTCAAGTGGCAGGGGACATGGCCAGATGGCAGCCTGGGCAGTGCCTCAGTTAAAGGGAGGGGGGAGAGAAGGATTTAGACCCCTGCCTCCCTTCTCCCACTGGCACAGGAACCCAGCTGGGGTCTGCCCAGCTTTCCCCCTCTCCACCCACACTCACTGCTCAAGTGGCGGGCATATGGCAGGATGCCAGCCCAGGCAGGATCCCCTGCCTCTCAGACATTCACTTTTGATTCTGGAAATGTATCCACATGCCTGTAGTGGCTCAGGCTAGAAGTCAAAGCAAGCCCTCCCTTCCCTTTGGCCGTGGCCAATCACTTATTATTTTAATCTCTATAGCAATGTCTCTTCTCCCTAGAAGTCACACATTAACTTTGAAACCTGTCTGATTTCAACAACCAGTAAAACATGGGATTTTAATTTAATATATTTTTCCCTGTTTTAAGTATCAAATTGTGACTGACTGGATATGGAAGTACTGGGGACATGGAGCCTTCTCCATATCTAATGTGTCCTCTCAGGGATAAATCACAATCATTGTCTGCTGTACTCCCTGTCAACAAAGATTCCATGGGCCAGATTAAATCAGAGCAACTCTGTTGAAATTACGGTGATTTACTGCAGCTGAGACTGTGGTTCTGCAAGTCTAGTGCTGGTTCTAGGGAGGGAAGAAGCTGCTGAGAATGTTTTAGCTATTTGTTTTGAGATATATTTTTAACCAGTATGATATCTCAATTTCTCTCTGTTTGACATCTTTCTGCAATACTTTATTAGTATGTTTTGTAAACTGATTTGGCCTTCGTGGGTGGGTTGTGGGTGGATAGCATTCTCTGTGACTTATTTGGCCTGACATTACTAAGTTAATTTTATCTTCCATGTATGGATGATGCATAACCTTGTGCAAACCCGAGATGTTAAATTCTAAGGACATATTGTAATTGCACATTTGATAGAAGGATTGTGTGCTCTCCACCAGATATTACAGTTATGGCATCTGTGGTGTATGTAATCTAGTTAGGATGTAGGGAGCCTGAAGAGTCATGATCCAAAGGGGCTCTGTTTCCAGCCACAGTTGTATTCAGACTCTGAAATATCATCAAATTTTAGTTCTATGTATTTGTTTTAGTAACAGTTTTTGATCTCTTTTCAGAAGGTTTCTCCTTTATATTTATGAGATTATCCAAAAGTACTTTGTAAATGTAAGGATCAGGAGCCAGTGCTGCAATAGATACTGCATCATCTGATGGTTTCAGAACTTGGTTCTATTTTGGCTTTCCCCATGAGGTCATTGTGTGACCAAACATAAGTAATTCAGCCTTTCTTGGTCTCTGTTTCCTCTTCTATAACTAAGACCTGAGCTATACTTAGATACAAAACACAACACGAAACAAATCAATCATAAAATAAATTAATAAAAAAGTATATATACCCCAAGCAGAGCTTTTATCTCAAAAGGAAAGTAGTGGCAGAGGCTACATGAAATCCGATAGTGCTGTACAAAATACTAAATGAAATTTTTGCAAATTGGTTTACCTCTGTAAACCCCAATGCCCAGGAGCAGCAGGGGTGGTGGCAAAGAGCTGTGCTCCCTGCTGCGGCTAGGCAGGCAAGGGGTACCTCTCTGTGGTGGCACAGCCAGTACAGGGCTTCTAGCGGAAGGGCAGCGGGGCAGGGAGCCCCAAGCCCACAGAGGGCAGCCCGCATCCGTCCCTGCCCTCCATGGGCTTCACTTGGATCTGGTCCAGCTGTGTTGCCAGGGTGGGCATCATGTTAATGCCTACCCCCACAGCAAGAATAAAAGTTGGCACCTCAGTCAGTGCCTAAGGTTCCATGATTAAATATGGTAGTACTAGTTTTAAGGATTCATAAACAGTCATGTTTTGTTTTTTGTGCAAATTTTAATTGTGCGAATGCAAACTGCTTTTCTGTACTATGACTGGTTTCCTGGGTGACTTTGGAAAAATCAAGTCCCTTCCTTCTGTCTCAGTTTATATACCTCTAAAATGAGCATACTGATACTGACTTCCTTTGTAAAGTGCTATGAGACCTGCAGATTAAAAGCATTATATAAGAGTTGCATATTATTTATCATGAGTTGGGAGAAAACATTACTAAACATGCTGAGACATGTATCACTTATCTTTCCAGGAGAAAGAATGAAGTTCCTGGCTTATGTCTTGAACAAATCCTTTTTGCCTTTTCTTGCAGTATGGGCAAAGTAGCAATGTAGTTATTTCAGCTAATGTTGTGCTCATATGTAGCATATTTAATTATATGTATATTGGAAAATCATGAAAAAATTCTATGCTACATAGCATTGAATCATAGAATTGCTGTACTGCTTTTTAAATGCTTTTTCTTGTCTGTTACCTGTTTCTTGCAGTGGCCAATACCACATGCTTCAGAAGAAGGATAAGAAAATTCAAAAATAAAATTAGATAGTAAACAGTGTGTAGATTTTTTCACCTAAACTTCGTCAGTTAGTGGTTTGCTTATCCCCTGAAGCAAGAGTGTTTCTGTCTTTTCACGAACAAGGTTTACCCTTTCTAATCTAATGGTGGATACAATATAGTCCTTGGTATCCAAGCCCTCATTTATCCAAGTGACAATTTTGTTCCCCTGACTTTTAACTGTTAGTATTATATACAGGAGACCGTTGCTATTTGCAGGGGATACGTTCTTGTATCCCCTGCGAATGGTGAAATCCGTGAATAAGGTACTGCGTTTATGAATGCCATCTGCGTTCATGAACGCAGTGCCCCCCAGCAGCTGGGGGTAGTGGGGGAGCATGGCGGCAGCAGTGGGAGTCCGGCAGCAGGAGCACAGCGGCAGGAGCCCAGCAATAGCATGTGCAGAGCTCCCAAGGAGCTCCTTAAGTGTATTTAAAATGCAAGTTCAGCATTTGTGAATATTTGAAACTGTGAATGTTGAACCCATGAATAGCAAGGGTTTCCTGTAGTAAATTATTCTCTTGTTAAGCTTGATTTAATATAGTATATAGCATCTTTCTTCTGAAAAGTGTGTAACTGGTAATGTCCTTATTGTATATTATAAACTCTTACATGGTGATCTTCCAGGCGTCAAAGTGGAAGATCAGTATGGATGGGTCATGTTCCCTTTGCTGTAAACTGAATGAACATATACACTGGAATTTTCAACTGGGAGAATAGTGATTCCCCTGGTAGAAATGTAACATCAGTATTTTGCCAAAATAACTATTTTTAAAGGTGTGGCACAGACTGAAAAAAATTGAGAGCTCTTTTCAATTGGCATGTGTATGTAATATATATATGCATGTAATATACAACCTATTTTATCTGGCTCCTAAAAAAAAAATCAAGAAAAAAACTACCGTGTTTACTGATTCTTCTTGGGAACTGACAACTGAATGTCCTTTATATCTTTCACTTTCTAGCCTTTTAAATTAAATGTATTTTGCTAATTTTGTCCTGGAGGAAACAATTTTTATTCCTTTTGTGAATTTCTATTTAACATTTTCATTACATAATCAATAACTTAAATGTGGATACTATAAACATAGAAGTTGGCTGAAAGAGCAATAGCTGTTAATGGAATAAATCCAGTCTGTTGAAGACATAGGTTTATACAAAATAAAAGCACAGTTTAATTCACAATCTCTTTACATTCAATAAACCAATATTGCATTTTTACTTAGAAAAAATATTATTATTATTAATATTATAAATTTATTGAATGAAATTTTTTTCTGAAAAAAGAGAGCAAAAATATTTCTTTCTTTTTATTTTCAATATAGCCACAACTATGTGACCAAACTGTGGAAACAGTCAATAATTAAAATATGCTTAGCAGCTTGATGGATTTCAGTATCATATGTTATGAGACTTGCAATCATCTTGATGTGAAACATGTGAAAAATAGTCTGTCCCTACTTCTTAAATCTAATACATGAGTTTTATATTCACCAGAATATTAGTATTTTATTTTACAAAAAAAGTGGCTATATCTATTGAAACTAACAAACTTAACTCAATAAACCTGTCAACAAAATATGTAGGTATATTTGAGATCCAGCATAACATTCCATATTTATTAACCGTATTATCAAAAAATGTTCTAGATATAAATTTAGCTGATGGCCTCTGTTATAATGATAGTGTCATCCAAAAGACTGCGTATACAATGATGTCATGTTCTGCTCTGAGATATACTTGTCTGACAGTCCTGAGCATAGACCTGTACAGTATAGACTTGTTCTTGACCTTTTAAACTATTTATAAGTAATGTAAAAATATACAACATAGCAAATCATGGGGGTCCTAATAAGGTTTTATTCTGTTTTTACTCAGACAAAGCTTTCACTGAAGTTCCTGGTAATTTGTTTGAAAGAGGATTGAGTATAATTCACTGGCTACCTAATGACTTCTATCCTGGGGAAGATCTTAGAAAAGTTTATTAAAGAGGCCATCTTTAAAGGACTGGCCAGTGCCAACTTCCTAAGGGATAGCCATCCTGGGTTTGTTGTGGTTAGGTCTTGCTTGACCAATCTCATTTCCTTCTACGACCAGGTTACCTATCACCTGGATTGATGTCATATATCTTGACTTCAAAAAAGCCTTTGATCTGGTATCACACGATCACCTCTTGGTGAAACTCATGCCACCAACCAGTAGCCCAGCCTCACTCCTGGGACTGTCAGTGGGGGAAGGAGGAGGAAGGGGAGGGAGCAGCCAGCATGGATCTGCTGGCTGCTTTGAATGGCCAGAGCTGAGGGGAGGGGGGAGGGTTGGAATAGTGCATGGAGACCCCTCACCTTGTGCCCCACCCCAGGCTACCCCATCTGAAGTAGTGGGGGAAGCCAGGCCAGGCCTTTGAGGCAAGGGAGGGCTCCCACCCAGGCCTCCTGACAGTGGCAGCATGGAGCTGCTGACTGTTTTGAGGAGGGAGGGGGTAGAACAGAACCCCCTTGTCTCACAGGCCAGGCCCAGCTCCCCACATTATCCCAGCCAGTGTAGCTGGGAGGGGGGGGCACAATTTGAGGGGGCTCCATTCTACCCTCCTCCATCCCCCCAGCTCTGACCATTCAAAGCGGCTAGCAGCTCTATGCTGCTACTCTCCCTCTCCCTCCCCTGCTGACAGACCCAGAGCTTGGGGGGCAGGGGGGGCACAGGGCTGGGAAGAGGGTCAGTTTGACAGCCTCCTCAGAGGCTGCTGGAGTGCCCTTGCCTACTGGTCAGGGCCAGTGCTGGCAGGCTCCAGCCCCGCCATGCCCAACCCAGTAGGCAAACATCTGTTGGGTCAGGGAGGCTCTAACTCATGTCACTTTATGTATAGTGCCATGAGTAGAGCGGGGCCCTAACATCCATAGGCATCCTAAGTAATAAGAGCCTAGGCTCCATTTTAAAAAGTGATTTACTTGCCTGAGTCCCACTGAAATTTCACTGAAAGAATTTGGGTTCTTAAATCACTTAGGTGCTTTTATGAAGTCCAGTCCTACACCCAGTTACAAGTGGTTTCAGGTTTAGTTTTCTATCTGTGTATTGAACTATCGTAGCTGCTATTTCTCCTGCAGTAATTCTGGTATACTCAGCAATGTACGAAAATAACATTATCACAGATTTAATGATGGAAGAGGAAGTGGTCATTTAAGATGTTAAAATATTTAAAGGGATATGGTTGGTTGTTTCTTTTTTTCTTATTGGAGTAGCTTTGAAATACAGTTTGTACTGACTTGGGGCATGTGCAGACATTCCCAGGACCCAATCTATGATCACATGGCTTACTTTAAAGACGTGCTTTAAGCCGTGTGATCATACAGGATCCCTGCTTGTGTATACATTTGCCAGTGCTTGGAGCCAGGCCAGAAATGCCATCTAAGTAAGTTGGGGAGGGAGGAGGGGCAGGCAGGATTCGGAGGGCTTACAGGTCCACAATGGGGGCTGATGGATCTGGGGCATGGGGGTTGATTGGATATGGGGGGACTAGTGGGTCCACAGCAGGGTCATTGTCCATCGGGGGTGGGAGGCTAGAGGGTTAAAAACAGCCTGGTTGTGAGGGAGGGAGAGATAGGAAAAGCATAGCCCTGGAGCTGTAGTGAACAGCTGGGGTTCCCAGCCTGGGAGCTGCAATCTGAACTTGTATACATTAAATCAGATTAGGCGTGAGTTAGTTGGGTCTACATAGTTCACCTCCTCAGGTGATTTAAATAGATTGGGCCTACCATTTTTTGCTCAGTCTAAATTCTGAATATATGTACCCTAGTTAGGTCACTCTAAGTACTGAACTGTACATATATTCAGAATATAGTTAGGTCAACGTAAGTGTAACATCTACACATATTTTTGGGTTAATGCATGTGGATTGATGAGAGAGAATTGGGGCATTGTTTCAGGGTTTTATAGTGACACAGCAGAGGGTGTTGGTGAAATATTGAGCAATTTGAACTCCGCAAAGCATTTGAACTTCACTAGACTTTGGGGAATAGAGCTACAGCCACATGTTGCAGAGGTTCTTGTGGTAATTTCTGTAAAAATGTTATATTCCCATTGGAACTTGTAGCATACAATGTTCTTGCAAAAAACTTCACATGAGTACCAGGCTCCAGTCATACCGGGCCCATTGCAGGGTCTGGGCCATAATTTTCAATCACAGATAACTGCAAGTGCTGTTTTGTGGCTGCAGTGAATTACAGGCGCAAATTTGCAGCTGCTATTATTAATATCCTCAAAATGGTTGAAGAGATTTGCCTTAAGCTTTTGATCTGGGAAGGAAGTATTGGTACCACTGGCTGTGTGGTTTCTCCTGCCCATCACTGTGATGTGCCTCAGTAAAAAAAGGAAGCTTGAAATCTGGAAATGAGATTGATCTTTTTTACCTCTGTTTCCCAATATGTAAAATGGCAGTAGAACTTGTGAGGTTAACTTACTGATATTTATAAAGGTAGTAGGGGGATTCCTAGGCAAAAATCACTACATGTTTAAAAAGGGCACACATTTTGTGTGCTATAGAACAAGTTTAAGTAATTAAAAAAGAAAAAAAATGACAGTAGAGAAGTTGAAATCTTCCCTTAAGACTCATATAAGCAGATGCTTACTTTTAGAATACAACTAATCATATTTCATTGGAAACAAAGAACCACTTTTAGAATTACAGTAATTAATAAGGATTACAATTTACCTTCCTATTTTATATATTTTTCACATGGACCCTGCAGAAGATAAGAAAGCTTAAAGGAAAGGAGGGAAAGGGGAAGGAGATGTCAGAAGCATTTTAAAAGTAGATAGAAAGTTAATAAGGTGGGAATCAACAGTATAATCAGTAATTCTTTTCTTATAAAATTATACATATATAGCAGTCCTTTTTCCTCTTACATTATTCTGTTGGAGATTTCCACTCGCAACTAGCCTAACCTGCAAATTGCATTTACAAGGATTTCTGTCTAAAGCTGTTTTTTTCTCTAGATATGTAGCATGTGCTCTGTTGTTCAGCTATCACAGCACTTTGTTCAGATGGAAAAGAATTAAAATAGTAATGAACTTACAGCCGAATTTGGAACAATTCTTTAATATTGAAACATAAAGGTTTTCTTCTCTGTACTCAACTCCATACTCCACATATTAGAGCTATGGCTGAGGCATCATTACTATGTCCCTTGAAGTCAGTGGAAGGATTCCCACTAAGTTCAATGGGCATTGAACTAGGTCACGTATCAACCACATATCCTATCCTAAAAGAACTTCCATCCTTACACAAAAGAAAAAAAATACACTACTAACAAAACAACATGCTGCCATAGTAAGCAGTGTTGGAGAGGGTTGTGAGTGGTCTTCAGTAGGAAGCTATTAGTGCTGACCATGCCTCCTACTCATTCTGTGATTTTTAAAAATACAGTTTGCTAAAAGAACTGATTTCAGCAGCCAAAGCATTTATACAGAGGTAAGGAAAGTAACAAATGTAATTAAATATGTTGTTGAGTGTGTTACCTGAGCGCTAAGTTCACTGTTTGTCAGAAATCCATTATCCAATGATTAATTAACAACAAAAGAAAAAACTGCTATGCCATTTTATGATTCCTGTAATTTTCAAATAGAGCTTGGCAGTAAAAAAAAAAGAGTGGGTAAAGTATGATATTTAAGAATTAATTCATAGTAAACATCTTTGCTAGTAAGCAAAGCTCAGGAACAGCCACTGAATTAAATAACAGATGACCAGTTTCTTATCATCCTAATATTCTTCCAGTATGAGTGCAATTTCCTAGTCCTGGTCCTCTCTTAGAGCATTCTCCTAAGTAGTTGCATTTCTGCAATAAGAGATCAGATTCTTCTTTCCTTCCAGGCTGTGAAATATTGTTACAGTCCCCATTAATGAACCAAAAAAAGGGACTATTACCATCACTTCAACCCATGTAATCACTGATTTCAGGAAAATTGGTATGGCAAACATTTCCAAGCTGAAAAAAAATCACAGTAAAATAGCTTTTTGGAGTTCCGTGTATATCATCACTCAGTAACTCAGATATCTATTTTCTCCAGTTTACAAGAGATGTTTATTTCTAACTGCCAGCCCTATATACATAACCTACAGTCTGAAAGTCAAACTGAATTCTATCACAAAATCCATCATTTCCCCCTCATCTTTGAACCCTTGACTTATAAAGTCAATGAGAGTTCATGGGTGTAAGAGAGGACAGAATTTGGCCGAGAAATGTAAAACTCGGATAAAAATAAATAAATATAAAATATCTTGATAATGTTTGTGTATCTTGAGAGAGCCCAGCTCTGTTTCCCATGCTGGGTTTGGTTCTGCAATGCTGAGAAGAGAAAAGAGCTAGTGAACCCAGCAGATGCAACTCAGAAGATACAGTAGTTCTGTAGAAAAAATATTTGGTTGCAAGAGAGGTCTGCCTCACAGAAACTGCTTTCTTTTTAATGGAGGTGTAATTTCATGTAATAGTCACCTGTCTGACTACAACTGCTATTTAAAAACAGAACATATAATCTGCTGCTGTGTGTTGATCCTGCGCACAAAAGATACGGCTATTCAATAGGTAAAAAGGGAGCTAGAGAGGCAAGAGAATTCAGGAGGATTTGCACTATAGCCTAGGCAATTAGAAGTTGGTATTGTTAGAAACAGACTTTTTCCTCTTATTGAACCAATGACCAGTTTTTAATAGCATATTTTGCAGGAAAAGAGAGAAAGACCAATACAATTGGTAGAGAGGTAGAAATATGACATAGTGGGTACATCTACAAGTGTGCTTTAATCCGCATTAGCCTATTTTAATGTGCATTAAAGCATCACAAAAACCTGTGCTCTTTAGCTAATACACATTAAAATAGGCCAATGAGCATTTTTCTAGTATTTCACAATGGAGATACTAGATTTAATGCACATTACCTAAAGCGCATTAATGAATGTCTAGACACACCCATAAGTGCTACAAAGTATACATTTAAAAATTATTATCAAGACATAATCATCTTATACAGCTTTCTTAGTGGTCCTGTACCACTTATGCAGTGTTCCTATACCACCTCCATAGTGCACTGAGAAGCAGGGCCCTGTCTACCTGCTCCTGGTCTGAAAATGAGGCAGTGAACCCACTTCAGGTGCATCCCCTACCACAGGGGTGGACAAAATATGGCCCATAGGCTGGATCCAGCCCTCCAGGCAATTTTGTCCAGACCATGGGCACCCCACAATTAATTGTACCCCATACAGCCCACTTGCTTCATTCCCACCATCATGCATGGAAGGGTCCTGCCCCAGCCAGCATGCTCAGTTTCCAGGTGGGGCTGCTGGTGCCACTGAAGCCACCACCAAGGAACCTGCTCAAATTTCCCAGCCTCCAACAGCTCCTCCTCATGTTCCTGCTGCAGCGCTCACTCTGGGCAGCAGGTAGGGAAGCTGCAGCTGGCTGGGAGTGCGGCACATGTGGCTGGTGGGAGTGCAACGCATGGGACATGTGTCCAAGGAGGTGCCAGGCGCACAGAGTTTGAGTGGGCAGGGTGGGGGTGTGAGGGAGGGTAAGGGGGGTATGGGACCCACCCTACATGCCCCCCCATGGAACACAGCCTCCTTTGGTGGTGGCAGCAGTAGCAGGTGGTAAGCTGTCAGGGTGCACATGGCCTGTGCAGGTACATCTACCCAGTAGCCCACAGATTCAGCATGTTCCAGGAACTGCATGTGGCAGCAAGGAGCTAAGCCAGGTCAGTCTGCCTGTATTACACAGGACTCCTGTGCAGTTCCTGGGACTCACACACCAGCAGGGGGAAGCCCCGTGCAAAGGAGCCAACTGCTTTCACTGATCCCTGCTGCCATGTGTAACTCCTGGGCCTCTGCCAGAAGTGGCAGACAGCCCCACTCCTTGCTTCCAGGCAGTTAGAAAAGTTTATTAAAGAGGCCATCCTTAATGCACTGGCTGACGCCAACATCCTGAGGGATAGCCAGCACAGGTTTGTTGCGGGTACGTCTTGCTTGATCAATCTCATTTCCTTCTACAACCAGGTGACCTATCACCTGGACAAGGGAGAAGAGATATCTTAACTTCAAAAAAGCCTTCAATCTGGTATCCCATGATCACCTCTTGGCAAAACTGGCCAATTGTGGCCTTGAGTCCACCACGATCTGCTGGCTGGGAAATTGGCTCCGTGGTTGGACTGACAGGGTGGTAACTGATGGAAGTCAATCATCATGGTGCCCTGTGACCAGTGGGGTCCCCCAAGGCTCTGTCCTGGGACCCATACTGTTCAACATCTTCATTAATGATGTGGACATTGGAGTCAGAAGCGGACTGGCCAAGTTCACTGATGACACCAAACTCTGGCCAAGTTCACCGATGACACCAAACTCTAGACATCCACACCAGAAGACAGGCAGGTGATCCAGGCTGATCTGGACAGGCTCAGCAAATGGGCAGACAAGAACCTGATGCTGTTTAACACTGAAAAATGCAAGGTTCTCCAGCTTGGGAGGAAAAACCTGCAGCATCCTTATAGGCTCGGCAGTGCTACACTGGCTAGTACTACAGAAAAAAGAGACTTGGGAGTCATCATTGACCACAAGATGAACATGAGCCTGCAATGCAATGCTGCAGCTAGTAAAGCGACCAAAACGCTGGCTTGCATCCGTAGATTCTTCTCAAGCAAATCCTGGGACGTCATTCTCCCCTTGTATTTGGCCTTGGTGAGGCCACAGCTGGAGTATTGCATCCAGTTTTGGGTCCCACAATTCAAAAAGGATGTGGAGAAGCTTGAGAGAGTCCAGAGAAGAGCCATGCGCATGATCAGACCTTACAGTGACAGGCTGAGAGCTATGGGGCTATTTTGCCTGGAAAAACACAGGCTCAGGGTGATCTGATGGCCACCTATAAGTTTATTAGGGTTGACCATCAGTATCTGGGGGAACATTTGTTCAACAGAGCACCCCAAGGAATGACTAGGTTGAACGCTTATAAACTACTGCAAGACCATTTCAAGCTGGACATAAGGAAGAATTTCTTTACTGTCCGAGCCCTCAAGGTCTGGAACAGCCTGCCAGTGGAGGTGGTTCAAGCACCTACATTGAACACCTTCAAAAGTAATTGAATGCTTATCTTGCTGGGATCCTATGACCCCAGCTGACTTCCTGCCCTTTGGGCGGGGGACTGGACTCGATGATCTTCCAAGGTCCCTTACAGCCCTAACGTCTATGAAATCTGTGAGAGTCCCAGGAGCTGCATGTAGTGGTAGGGAGTGGGGAAGGCAGCCAGCTCCATCATGAAGGGCTGCCCCCCCAGCGGCGCGCAAGTCCCAAGAGCACGTGAGCCCCACATGGTAGAGGCAGGTCAGCCTGGCTCTGCTCCTGGCCACCATGTGCAGCTCCTGAAAGTGGATGGAGCCATGTGCTGCCAGGCTGTGCTGGTCACCACGAGGGCCCACCGCCTGCTGCAGCTGCCACCATTGACAGCAGGGGCTGTGTGGGGAGGCACACCCTCCACCCTCCCTCACACCCCACAAACACAACATGCCGCCACCCCCCACATCCCCACATATACACATATCCAAACACTTCCAACATACCTATACCCCCCCACACACAGAGCCATACCCACCTCACAAATCCCACACACACCTCCCACACCCCATCCCAAGATGGTGAGCAGGGGGTGAGGCACCTATCAAGGGGCGGGGCTACTGTTGTGGCCCGTGACTGCTCACCAAAACTCATTAAGTGGCCCTCCAGGCAAAATAATTGCCCACCCCTGCTCTAGCACTACTATCAAGCTCACTCCATCAGGTGTGCCTAAGAGTGGTGGTAGAGTAGGTTATATCCTCAACATGATTCCACTGGATATCAAGGAGTTCTAGTTATTTCCTCACCAGGATTTAAGTTTAACAAAAAAAAATTGCCCATTATTCCTTCTCAGAATTTGCCATGAACCCAGTAAATGTGGCATGACATTAGGAAGTTGGTTGGTGTTACATGGATTATCACACAATCCAGATAAGATTAACAAAGTTTGTAGATATGCACCTCACTGTAAAGTCTCAATGGTTTAAGGAACTCCTGGATATCTGTGGGTATAGGATATTGCAGTTTCTAAGGAACATAAAATGAAAATGCCTGTGAAGGAATGTGATACAACCACTAATTAGAATGAGCTGTTCACCTACTTTCACACAAGTCAAAAGGAAGAAATAATTATATATTTTATTCTAAGCATGGAGTTAGATAGTGAGTAAGGGCACAGACATACCTCTGAAAAGTGGTTTACTTTGTGAAGTATTTTGATCTAAAGCAGAGAAATGTAAAGGCATACTCTGTTGCTTAGTAAATAAATTGGTGGTCTCTAGACTATCATATTTGATCTTAGGCAGACAAGGTTCTTTGGGTGAATCTGATATCTTTTATTAGACCAACTTAAATAGTTGGAAAACAATTATTAAGCAAGCTTTTGGGTTCAAAAACCCTTCATCAAGCTAAGGAAGTTTCAGCAGTTGGTGTGTGCTCTTCCTGGATAGAATGAAAACTAAAGAAGCCAGAGGCTGGGCTGGTCTGCATACAAGACAGATAGTGAAAATGTAGATTGAGGAGTCAATGGGTGAGAGACAGGTTGTGGGGGAGAGAGAGAAGGGGGATGAATAGTGGAGAAATACCTGGGGAGTCAGATGTCAGGCAGGTTATAATGTGTCATAAATCCAATGTCTGTATTTAGTCCATGATTTTTAGTATCCAGGAGGCTGATGAAGTGGAGTTCATAGGCTCATCTCTGGGAAGTGTTTTGTAAATTTCCTTTAAGGATCAGGACTGAGAGATTGGATAAAGAGTGGTTTTCTTCTGAGCAATGTGCCCCCACAGGTAATTGGGTATTCCTGTCTTGGATAGATTTCCGGTGTGAATCATAGAATCAATGAGTCGGAAGGGACCTAGACAGATCATCTAGTCCGACCCCCTGCCATGGGCAGAAAGGAGCACTGGGGGTCACAGGGGTCATAAGACCCCAGCCAGATGCCTATCCAGTCTCCTCTGGAAGATTTCCAGGGAAGATGAGAGCACCACCTCTCTGGGAAGCCCATTCCAGGCTCTGGCCACCCTTACAGTGAAGTAGTTCTTCCTAATATCTAACCTAAACCTATCCTCCCTCAGCCTGTGGCCATTGTTCCTGGTGACTCCAAGGGGGGCCCTGATGAACAGACTTTCCCCGAGTCCCTGCTGGTGGCCCCTGATAAGGTTGTAGGCAGCCACAAGATTCCCCCTCAGTCTCCTTTTGTGAAGACTGAAGAGATTCAGGTCCTTCAGCCTCTCCTCATAGGGCTGGCCATGGAGGTCCTCAACCATATGAGTGGCCCTCCTCTGGATCCTCTCCAGGTTCCCCACGTCCCTCTTGAAGTGCGGTGCCCAGAACTGGACACAGTACTCCAGCTGCAGCCTGACCAGTGCCACCTAGAGGGGAAGCAAGACCTCTCTGGACCTGTTAGTGATGCCCCTGTTGATGCATGACAGGGTGCGGTTGGCTCTGCCTATTGCTTCATCGCATTGGCGACCCATATTCATCCTGGAGTCAATCCTGACTCCAAGATCTCTCTCTGCCTCTGTGCTGCTGAGAGGGTCAGCCCCTAACCTATAACCATAATGCTGGTTCCCTCTCCCCAGGTGCAGCACCCTGCACTTGTCCTTGTTGAACTGCATTCTGTTCAGATCCGCCCACTTCTCTAACCTATCCAGGTCTGCCTGGATGTGATCCCTGCCTGCCAGTGTATTCACTGTACCCCACAGCTTGGTGTCATCAGCAGACTTGAACAGGGTGCTCTCCACACCCTCGTCCAGGTCGCTAATGAAGATGTTGAACAGCACCGGCCCAAAGACCAAGCCCTGGGGGACTCCGCTGCCCACACCCTCCCAGGTCGACATTGACCCATCCACCACCACCCTCTGGGTGTACCCCTGGAGCCAGTTTGCCACCCATGTGACTGTGCATTCGTCAATGCCGCAGCCCCTCAGCTTGCCCACCAGCATTGGTTGGGACACTGTGTCGAAGGCCTTCTGGAAGTCCAGGAAGATGATCTAAGCTTTTTGTTACCTGGTCATAGAAAGAGACCAGGTTAGCCAGGCAGGATCAGCCTTGCACGAACCCATGCTGGTTACCCCTCAACATCACTTCCCCTGCAGGGCTCTCACAAATGTGGCCCTCCATAATTTTTTCTAAGACCTTCCCCAGGATAGAAGTGAGGCTGACTGGCTTGTAGTTGCCAGGCTCTTCCTTCCTCCCCTTCTTGAAAATAGGGACCACATTGGTCCTTTTCCAGTCCTCAGGGACTTGGCCTGAGCACCAGGACTCCTCGAACAGCCATGTCAATGGCTCCGCAGTGACACCAGCCAATTCCCTCAGCACCTGCGGATGAAGGTCATCTGGAGCCACTGACTTGGATGAGCATTCATTCTGTTGCACAGTTGTTGTTTGGTCTCTCCTATGTATTTCCCATCAAGGGATTTGGTGCATTGGATGAGATGTATCACATTTTTGGAGGTGCAGCTGTAAGATCCAGGAATGCTGATGGCTCTGTTGTGGGATTAACAAAGAGTAGTAATTGTGGAGGTGGTGGAGATGCATTGGCAGGTTTTGCATTTCTTGTCATGTCATGGTCTGGATCCATTCGGTGTGTTCTGGGCTTGAGGAAGTTTGCTTCTGGCGATGAGGTTAGCGAAGTTTAGTGCTTGTTTGAAGGCTAGGATGGGTGGCTCTGGGAAGATCTTTTTAAGAACAGGGTCTTTTTCTAGTATGGATTGCAATTGTTTGAGGATTTTCCGTACAGGTTCAAGGGAGGGGTGATATGTCATAACCAGCAGTATGCAATTTGATCTTATACACCTAATCCATCATCTATACTGCCCTTACTACTTACCTACCACATCTGAAAGCTTATCTGGTTCCACAAAACAGTCACTATCCTTCCCATATGATATGTATTATATCAGCTACAAAAAAGACTGGTAAAGTCCATGTTTAATCATCTTTATATTTTTCCATTTAAGTTACGAGTCTGAAAAAAGAACCAGCTTCACAGTCATGGTAATAAGACAGAGGTTGGAAATGTAAAACCCAAGACCAGCTCCAGCTAGCTAGATGAAAGAGTTTCTGGAAGGTTTCACCTTGTTTAATCACACTATGTAAGTTTAGAGCCTATATTGAATAGCAATGCTTTGAGCCTCCTAAATGTAACTGAATTTAGCCTCTGGTGAGAGGCCAGTATTGCTATCCCTTTTTAGCAGGCAAAGATCCTGACTTACAGTGAAATGAAGTTTTGAACCCAAACTCCAATCTGATTAACATGTGCTATGTGTCAGTGTGTAACTTCATTAAAGTCATCTGATTTCTATGAGGCTCAAAAGGCACACCCAGACAAGCGTGGATATGTGATATGTGGTGCCGTGCAACCATCTGCAATGCTGCATGCCACATGTGCAGGCATTCCCCACACTACTTTGCAGTGCATGGGTTTTTTTGATTGTGGGAGATCCCAGGAGATCCTGAGGTCAAAAAAACCCATGCTGAAAAAAAAGCCAGGTGGCGCACATGGTAGCAGCATGTGGCACCTGAAACTGGAGCCTGGCCAGCTGGAGCCACACTCCAGTTACCATCCAGGCTTCCTACCATGGCTGCAGCTCCCAGAGGCCCCCAGGACTCCAGGTAAAACTGCTGAAGCCAGCACAGTTGCTGGCCCCAGCCTCCCCTACCCCATCCAAGAGGAAACTGGATAGGCACCTGGCTGGGGTCTTATGACCCCTGCCACCCCCAGTGCTCCTTCCTGCCCATGGCAGGGGGTCGGACTAGATGATCTGTCTAGATCACTTCTGACTCATTGATTCTATGATCCAGGGTAACCTGCCGTACACCGGAGTACAAGATGTGCAGCTGCTTCTTGTCCCTGGGAAAAGAAACATTCCCACTCATCTGGATGTGCCCAAAGAGATCAGAATCAACGTGTCTCTTTATAGATCCCTAACATTTTTGTTGTGATTGTCTCTTTTTATTTTCTTCTTTTCTGGCTTATAAACTTTGCTTTATGGTAATTGGAATTGGATATGGTAGCTTTCAGGTTATCTATTTAGTGTGTCTCATTGAAGTAAACTGAGGAGATAAAAATACATGTCCTGCTCCTTCAAATGGTGATGTCACTTAGCTGAGATCAGCATGGACAGGAAAGGGAACTTATATGAAAAAGATAGTTTAAGGTTAATTACAGAGTTGTGCTAGAATGTGTAGAACAGGCTTTAAAGGAAGGCCAGATAAGAAACACAGTAAGATCACAAAAAACATCTTGGAATAATGTGATGGTTTATTTCCAGAGGCATAACGACATGGCTGGGTGCCTGGAGCAGCAGCCACGCAGAGGAAAAGCTGTGTCTGCACCTGCAACCATCTTTTTTCTGCTCCCTGCAAGTTGATGTTCCCCTGCCCTAGCTATAACACTGTTTACTTCTCAGACACAAAGTGAATTTTTCTCTATGCTCAACTTCATGCAGCAGCAGTCAATCAACAATTTAAAGTATTTTTGTGGCAATTGAACATGAATGACATATCTTGCAGTAGGATATGGTTGAGAGGTGTGCCGCTAACAGAAACAGAGGACAGAGATTTAAAAAGTAATTTAAAGGCACAGCCATAAACACAAGAAAGGATCTTTTGGGATTTTATCTTCATAGCCTCAGTGTAAATATGTCTTAGGGTATAAAGGAAATACATTTATTTCTTTGCAGTGAATAGATCCATTACCATAGCTGGCACTCTCTGAAAATATAGTATATGCTTGAATAATTTGTGTATTTCTATAATCAGGTTTTTTAGAAGCATTAATGAGAAAAATATACATTTGTGAATTTATCCTGTAAATCACTGATGAATTACCAGCTGGTGTTCAAACACTCTACTTTTATTAGTTGGTTATATAAATGTACACACATACTAAAAAATATTGCAATTTTTCATATTTGTTAGATAAAAAATATCCCAGATTAGACCCTGGTTAATTAAAATGGAATACATCTGCTTTGTAGTTCTTGCTTCCACTTTAGCGGTAGGGTGTCATAGCACATACAAATGAAGTGGCTATCTGATCAAAAGCAATCCAAATATAGTTCCTGAATTAGGGAAATTACTTAAATTACTATGGAACTAAGGGAAATACAGCTGTCCTAGTTTTAACAAAGTTGTTGCTGAAATGGAAAGATAGTCAGAAGAGGAAGTGGGATATTGTAGTTAAGGCCCTGTGTCTGATTCTTGAGAGCTGGGCTACAGACTTTCTTTCTGATAGTGAGCACGTTATGTAGGAGCAAATCCTCAGCTGATGTAAAATACCCTAGCTCCACTGACTTCATTTAATCATAGTCTCACTATGGCTCAGTCGCATAGTGAGTATGTCGCAATACACAAAGGAAATGAAGTCCTTCAAGTTCGTGAACTGCTCAAGTACTATGTGATAGGATCATATAAGAACCTAAATGGATAAAAATACATGCAAACACAGAAAGAAAGTTTCCATGTGAAAAATATTTGTAAATCACAATTTGGGAGGATGGCCTGCATTTAATTAGACTCCCACAAGCAACTTTATTAAATCATGGTACTCACGGATATTCCTGTTTGAATGATCAGAAACTGGGCCATATATAATATATATCTATATATAGTAGAAAATTTCTTTGGGATAGGGTAGCTATCTTACTACTTGTTTATGCAGTCTCTAGCATGATAATGCCCTTCTCTTTGAGGGGTGGGTTTCAGTTTTATACATATATTTGGCCACAGATCTTCCACATTAAAGTGTTCTTAATAATTCAGTTAAACAACATAGTCTTATTTTCAAAAATGCTTTGTGTACTCTGCTATTAATGTAGCTGGGAAGTCTTTTTGGCAACAATTTCAGAACTATCTCTTCTATGATGAAGTCAAGCTCTTCAGCCTGAGAGTGAAATTCATCTTCTCTCAGGTAAAAGATGCCAATTGGCACTAACAGAAAATACCAAGACTCAAAGATGGCTTATGAGGCCAATCTGAGATCGATAGACTGCTGCAACTCAGGCATTTGTTTCCATGCAGAGAGGTAGCTCCGGATTCTTGAAATACTGAGATCTTTGCAACAGAGTCTTCCTTCACTTGGGGTGGTCCCGTGCAACAATCTCCCATGAGTTGATGTTGATGTTGCTTATTTTCAAGTTGACCTTGAGAATGTCCTTGAAGCACTTTCTCTGCCCTCCTCTTGAGCGTACACCTTGAGTGGGCTGGGAGAATTAAACTTGTTTTGGGAGCCAAGTATTCCCATTTAAAAATACTGTTAAAAACTTTTTAACACTTATTTTTTTAAATTTGCACTACACAAAGGTTTTATTCAAGTAGCAATTGTTTCATTGATAATTATTACTCCTTTCTTTCCAGAATAACTTGTAGTAAGAATGATTACTCTGAGCATTAGCAATTTAGAATTAATATAATTCATTTATTATTTTAATAGAGCAAAATAAATGTACTGATTCATGAGCAGCTGAAGTACAAGAGACTATGCAGTTCTTTGCTGAGATGGATGGTAGATAGTAATTACCATCACTAGTAAGGAAATCAGACTGCAAAAGCACTGAGGTCAAGACCTAGGAGTCTGGCGAAGACCTGAAGTTTAATAAAGGAAGCACTGAATATATTCTTTATTATAAATTATTTGAAGTAAGAATCAATTAATCTAACTTTATAGTCACATTTTTTCTGAAAAACCTTTATGGTACTTTTTCTAAAAGTAAGTTTGATACCTCAAACATATTTCAGGGGTATAGGTTGTAGCCATGTTGGTCTATGGACATAGGTAGATGAGGTTTTTTGGGTAAATCCCATACCTTTTATTAGGCCAAAGTTCATTTAAGTAAATCATGTCTATCACATGTTCCTCATCCAGAATGGCTAGTTACCTGGTCATAGAAGAACACAAGGTTTGTCAGGCATGATCTACCCTTGACAAAGCCGTGTTGATTGCTTCTTAACACCCCATCCATTTCCAGCTTGCAAATGATGGCCTCCTTAATACATTTTTCAAAGATGTTACCCAGGATTGAGATCAGGCTGTCTGGCCTGTAGTTTGCAGGGTCATCTCTCTTCACTTTCTTGAAGATAGGCAGCACATTGGCTCTCTTTCAGTCATCCAGGACCACTCCCAAGTTCCACAATTCTTCAAACAGCTTGGCCAGTGGTGCTGCTATGAGTTCAGCCAGTTCTTTCAGGACTTTTGGGTGCAGGTTGTTGGGCCCAGCAGACTTCAAGACATCCAAGGATTGCAGGAGACCCCTCACCTGTTCAGGACTTATTTTGTGCAGTTTGTGGTCTTCCCCATGTTCCCGGGGCCTCTGGTCAGGCAGCCCATGTTTGATTTCAGGAATATCTTGACTTATTAAATCATTGATAAAGAATAAACTCATTTAAATGATTCATTGTATATACTGCTGCATTAAAAAGGCTGCTAAAGGAGCAAATCAGATGCAGAGATTTTGTTTTATATGTATATTGTAGTTTTCCATCTGTTTCTTTCTGTCAAGAACTCTATCCTGAGTTGATTAATGAAGCAATGTAACAAGCATCCAGAAGGAGCAACATGAAAAGGCCTTGTTTGAGGACAATACCTTTGGATTACAGGGAAAAGAACAGAATCTACCTGCCAGTCAGCTTGCCCAGAAAGTCTGGGTTTGTACTTTGGATGAAGCTGATGATTTTGGTTGTGGGGAACATTGGGTCACATTCTAGTTCAACAGGAGACTGTCCAAATAATATGACCTGAATTTTGCAAGAAGGAGTGCTAATCTTCTTGGTTGGAGGCATCTAAAACAGCCAAAACAACATTAAATTAGCAATTCCAAAGCTAAGGTAGATGTGGTACAGATTCAAGCCCAGCATGTTGTGAATAAATCAAATCAATTTAGGAAAGAAGATAAAGAGAAGAGGTTTTTAACTTCTTGTTTCCCTCACTTTATGCTATACTTGTGTTCCTGAAAAATGGTGCATAACTTGAATTCACACAAAGGGCACCCACTTTACAATGTAACAAATAGGGATATGTTCCATGATCTCAACTGTACTGACCCCCAGATCTATTTTTACCACTTTTACAAGACAATTTTGGTACTCGTCAACAGCAGATAGTACACAGAAGCACAGGGTGGTGGTGAATGTTACCATAATGGGAATGGCAACTACAGAAACACACGTTGCAGACAACAAACAAAAAGCACAGATCCACACAGGAGACTATATTTTGGTAAGCGTCACTCCCATGATGCACCACACAAAGCAGCTGACTGTGGGCTTCCACCGCACTGATCGCATAAGAGTGAATTTACCTTGCGTACAACAAAATTTTGGTATAAAAAGGGTCATTGCATAAGACTGAATTCACACATACAGAACCTATATAAAGCTAGGGAAACCTGTATCAAAACGAAGGGTCTGGATAAGAAGAAATTCTTCTCTCATTCAAGGAAACTAATTGGTTAAAAATTATATTACTGAAACCTGATTACACCTTGTTATATAGACTCTTTAGGAAGGACAGAATTGGTAAATGAGGTGGGGTAAATGTATGCTGAAAAGCCTATTCACTAATAAACCATTATTAGCATTTCTAAAAATTATAGGTGATATTTTAATACTAAATATGTCATACCAAATACAAAATAACTATTTTGGTTCTCATTATGACAGATACAGATGAATTAGGAATTAGTCACTGGACTGAATTTGATCATTGCTTAGAAACCTGATTATATCTGATATGGACAAATAGAAGACAGTTTCAAATGGTAATATAGTTACTTGCTGTCTCAAAAGACTAATTTCCTGAAATTGAGAAAAATGATGAATGAAAATTAATGTAAGAATAGCTTTGAACTGAAAAATGTGAATGCAAATTGAGAGTTATTTTAGAAAGAGGGCAGCTTTGGATAAATATCCAGACTGGTTCAAAAGGAACTTTATAGAAATCAATATAAATTTATAATATATTAAGTATAAAACATTGATATTTTTAGCTTTCCTTTTAAAAAAAATCCATCGGTGGCATGGAAAATCTGATGTAGGATTCAAATGAGAAATAATTAACGCCAGTTAATATGTTTTATGGAAACTGTCTTGTCAAAAGTAAAAACTAATTTTATTCTTTAATAAGATTACAAGTTTGGCTGATAGTCACAACCATATAGATATAAAGACTTTGATTTTGTACCTGACAACTTTCTGATAAAATCATTATGTAGAATATCAATAAAGCACACTTTACATGCTTTGAGAATGACTTAATTGACAAATCTCAGGAAGTACATAACCAAAACAAAAGAAAAAGAACATAAGGAAGAATTTCTTTACTGTCCGAGCCCCCAAGGTCTGGAACAGTCTGCCAGCGGAGGTGGTTCAAGCACCTACATTGAACACCTTCAAGAGTAAATTGGATGCTTATCTTGCTGGGATCCTATGACCCCAGCTGACTTCCTGCCCTTTGGGCAGGGGGCTGGACTCGATCTCCCGAGGCCCCTTCCAGCCCTGATGTCTATGAAATCTATGAAATCAGTGAATGTCGTTTTCCCTAGTGAGTTACTGCAGAAATTAGTATTAATATTAGTGTTATTCGACATTTTCATCAATGATAAAGAAATAAATATAAAATCATTGATAATAAAATTTGTGGATAACCCTAAGACTGGCAGAATCGTAAATACAAGTAAGGCAGAAGGCCAGGTAGAACAGTCAAATAGAGAAACCTGGATAAAATAGTAAACTGGGTCTGTTCAAAATAAACCATCTTAGAACAATGAAAGCAAATCATACCTGCAGAATGGGAAGCTATATCTAGAAAGCAGTGACCCTCAATAGGGTATAGAAGTCATAGTGGGCAAGTGGCTCTACATGATATCAAAAGGGCTAATAGGATCTTTGAATATACTGTATAACCATAGGACTAGTAAGTAGAAGTAGAGAAATTATTCTCTCCATTTGTCCTGCGGTTGGGAGAACAGTATTAGAATACTGCATCAATTTTTGGTACTCAAGTTTAAAAAGAAAGAAAAAAAAGATTTTGAAAAATTATCAGGAAAGAGCCACAAAAATTATTCTGAGGCTGAAGAAGATGTCACACACTGAGGCACAAAATCAGTCTTATTTTATCAAAAGGAAGACCATGAGGTAATTCAATTATAGTATTTAAGTACTTTCATAGGGAGAAGACACTGGCTGCTAATCTTATGCAGAAAGGCATATAGCAAACTCTATAGCTGAAAATAGAAATGAGACAAATTTAAACTGGAAATAACACATGTATTGTGTGTTTGGGGAATTAACTATTCCATAACCATTACAGATGCCTTCAGATTAAGAGTGGATGCCTTTCTGGACATTGTGTTTTAGATGAACAAAAATTATTAAGCCCAATAGACAAGCATCTGAATGTGCTCTGATATACTATGCTCTGATATACAAACAGCCATACCTCATGCTCTAAGAGTCTCTTCTAACTTTAAACTGTATGAATCTGTGGTACCATGAATGGAGTTAGATAAATGCATTTATCTGTTCTTTTAAAACAATGCCATACAAAGTAAAATTACAGTCCCCAAAGACCAGGGATTTATTAAAGTATTTCAAAAGACATTTTTTTTAAAATTAAGTTCTATAAATTAAGATACCATCGTTGTACCTGACAGGCCATATTCTGTCAGGTATATGTTATACATATTCTGGGATTTATGTATTACAAGGAGAGCTTTTTCTTGTTATAAGTGCCAAAATTGCAAAGGAAGCTCACAATGAACTTGGTTATGTAGATATCCAGTGTACCCTATCTATTGTAAATCTATTATTTTTTTAAGCCAGGGAATCCTGTTCCAACACTCTTGTGGGGGAAATAGTAAAACTGCTTACATAGTAAGTTTTCTTCCAAAAGTCAGCTGTAATTTATTACTGAGAAAGGCAGTATGTGCAATGACTTTAATAGTCTTATTAATAACCTTACTGTATTTTTGCTTAATCATGTTAGTTAAGCTTTTAGTCATATTTCCAATGATTTTAATAAGAATAGCAATATTAATTGATTACATTTAAATGAACCTGAAAAACTCAGGTCATCTTATATCTTGCTCAGTTAAGATAGAATATCTCACTTCTGACATCAGACTTCAACTTTAACAATTACATCTCTACTAATTAAAGTTTTTTTCAGTAACAGTTGCAGTGTTCGGTGTAAGCATGTAAGTGCAAAACCTAATCAGTGTACACTGCACACCTACTGCTTTGCAGTAGTTACTGGCTTTAAGGACACAAACACAAAAAAAGATAACAGGGCTCTTATACACTGTACTTTAATATTCATGCAGTAATATTTGTCCAGCTGAGGGAAGATTTATCTCTGACATAAGCCCATCCAAGTTTGAACCTAGGGAAGTTATACTAGGGATGAAAGCAGCCCTAGAGGTCCTAAAATTAAATAGACCATAAATTAGTCCTTATTTTCAAAAAGAGATATTTTAATCATTGTACCTAACAGGAATTTCTCCCATTTCTAGGGTCAGTGTGTGCATCTACACATGCAATTAGCATGTAGCACTTATTGAACCAGAATGTATTGCTCCTGGGCATAGCATTTAAACATGTGCCTGAGACTGCAACAAACTGAACCAGGGGGAGCAGCCCCAGCTGGCAGGGAGTCTAGGGATCTTCCTGCCAGCTTGAGTTTACGCTAACCCAGGTCAACATGCTGTGGATGGGCTGGCTGGAACACAAGGGTGCTACAGTGCAGGGCTAGCCAGCAGACCTGGTCACCATCTACACGTGCATTTTTACACATGGAACTACTTCACTGTAGGATAGTTCTTGCACCCAGTCAGTACTAATCTACAGTAGAGTTATTTAGTTTACTGTGCCCAAATGTGGGCACATGTGTAGATGGTGATGCTTTACTACAGAGCTGATCAGTCAGCTCCACAGTAAAGCACATGTGTTGATTCACACAGTATATTTAAGTGGGTGCTTTCTTCTTTAGTTTTAGCTCACAGATGCACTAAGGCTAATCTCTGAGAAATTCAGAGGCTCAAATCAGTATTAAACAAACTAACAAAGTCAAAACTCCTGCTACAAACCAAAATAACAGGTATTTGTATTTGGAGAAACTTTCTTTGTTACTACTTTTACTAAGTCTTGCACATCTGATTGTTAGGGACAGACAAGTTGGTTTCAATGAAATGACCAATACTCAGGCAGGGTGGGGAGCTGCTCCAGAGCTAGACTGGGATCTTGTGGTGGCGACAGCATGGTCCAGAACCAAGGCAGAGCTGTGATCTGCAGCCTGCATGCTCCAGGCAGGTGTGTGCAGGCAGCGGATCACAGCTCTGCCCTGACTCTGGACCATGCTGTCAACACTGCAAGATCCCAGCCTGGATCCAGAGCAGCTCCACGCCCTGCCACACACCCTGCCAGCACTTACAGGGTCAGTCTCCATGGAAACCCTGGCCTTGCACTGTCACAGGCTGCTGCTGGGGTCTCCATGGAAAGTGGCACCGGCCATGTGGGCAGGGGCTGCTGGGAAATGGAGTCTGGCCACCGGTCGGATCCACCATTTTGCCCACCCCTGCAGTAGACCATGTAAAAGATAGCTGCTAGCCATAAATAAAGCATCAGATAATACAAGAAAGGAGTAAACAATCGTGTCAGATGTAAATGGATTTATAAAGCAAAAATTGAAATTAACAAAGATCAGGAAAAAATTTCAAATTGCAGTTAGAGGTTCAGGACTGTAATTCTCTGATTATTTTCATAGGTTCTCAAGGTAATGTTCTTTCCTTTGTGTATGAGCACATTTGTATGTTTTTGTTGCACACGTGTTTTTAGGATTGTAGCTTTTGATAAAATATTCAAACATAATTTCAGGATAGACAAGTCATTCGTGTGTGTAATTGCTACTGTACTGAAACAAAGTGGCTATTATGCTTTGATCCATTCTCTCTCCTGAATTAAATAAATAAGGATCAGTTTTTGTGTCATAAGCCATGCACTTGTTAGAAATGGAGTGTTGTTAGAAATGCACAGTTTGCATCTCGTACCTGATAAGAAAAAACACTGCCAAGGACTTTTTTTTTCTTGGCCAGCCTTGCCACAGTTCTTCTTATACTAAATCACACTCTCCCCCAGCCTCCCCCTAGCTTTTCTCATGCAGATTACAGAAGCTGGAATTCAACTGACTGTGTCCTTGAAAGGGGAGGAGTTTAAACTCTTGATAAACTAAAGAACTTTCTGAGCATGCGCAATTAGCTGATGCATATTTACTTCTCCGCCCTGCATACTTAAGTAGTTAATTATAATGGATGTAGTGATGTAACCACACATATGTTTGTATGAAACGGAAATAAGCTGTAAGAGTTCCTGTTTCTGCACACATGCCCAGGAGGAAGAAGGATAAATACAACCTGCAAAAATTCCTCAGGAGTTCGGAGTAATCTGAGTCTTTGACTCTGCTCTGACCCTATTTGCAAATACACCTTTTGTGCTGCTAATAAGTGTGTGTCTGTGATTTTGGTGGCCTCCAAGAAACGGACCGCAATCTTTTGCAACACACTGAAAGAGATTCTCATTTACTGTAAGTTAAGTGATAAAGCCCTAATAGCTCAAAAGAATCTGATGGCACTGTAAGTTCTCAGAGCACATTGTTTGTGTCATAGTTTCATAGTAGCTAGAGTCGCAAGGGACCTAGGTAGATCATCTAGTCCGACCCCCTGCCTTGGCAGGAAAGAGCACCGGGGTCAGATGACCCCGGCAAGGTGCTCATCTAACTTCCTTTTAAAAATCCCCAGGCTAGGAGCCTGCACCACTTCCCCTGGAAGCCGGTTCCAGGCCCTAGCCACCCTGACTGTGAAGTAGCGCCTCCTAATATCTAATCTAAACCTACCCTCTGCCAGCTTGTGACCGTTATTCCTGGTCACTCCTGGCAGCACATGGGGGAACAGGGACTCCCCCAATACCTGCTGATCCCCCCTGACCAGTTTGTAGCAGGCCACAAGGTCCCCCCTTAACCTTCTCTTGTGGAGGCTAAACAGGTTCAGGTCCCGTAGCCTCTCCTCATAAGGCCTGCCCTGCTGACCCCTGATCATACGAGTGGCCCTCCTCTGGACTCTTTCCATATCGTCCACATCCCTCTTGAAGTGTGGCACCCAGAATTGGACACAGTACTCCAGCTGCGGCCTGACCAGTGCCGCATAGAGGGGGAGGATCACCTCCCTGGACCTGCTCGAGATGCATCTGTGGATGCATGACAGGGTACGGTTGGCCTTCTTGACTGCCTCCCCACACTGCTGGCCCATGTTCATCGTGGAGTCAATGACGACTCCAAGATCCTTTTCCATCTCCATGCTGGCAAGAGGGGAGTTCCCCAACCTGTAAGTGTGGTGCCGGTTCTTCCTCCCCATGTGCAACACCTTGCACTTATCAGTGTTAAACCCCATCCTATTCTCATCCGCCCACCATTGCAACCTGTCAAGGTCAGCTTGTAGCCTATTGCACCCTTCTAGTGCACCCACATCCCCCCACATCTTAGTGTCATCAGCAAACTTGAACAGGGTGCTTTCTACCCCCTCATCCAAGTCACTGATGAAGATGTTGAACAGTGCAGGCCCGAGGACCGAGCCCTGCAGAACCCCACTGCCCATGTCCTTCCAGGTCGAGAAGAACCCATCCACTACCACCCTCTGGGTGCGGCCCTCCAACCAGTTAGCGACCCATTTGACTGTGTGGGCATCGACACCACAGTCTCCCAGCTTTTTGACGAGGACAGGGTGAGAGACAGTGTCGAAAGCCTTCCGGAAGTCCAGAAAGACTACATCCACAGCAACCCCTGCATCTAATGATTTGGTGACCTGATCGTAAAAGGCCACCAGGTTGGTCTGACAAGACCTGCCACTGATGAACCCATGTTGGTTGCCCCTGAGCATGCATTCCCCCGCAAGGCCCTCCTGGATGTGTGCCAGGATAATTTTTTCAAAGAGCTTACCCGGGATTGAGGTAAGACTAACTGGCCTGTAATTTCCCGGGTCCTCTTTTTTTCCCTTTTTGAAGATAGGGACCACATTGGCCCTCTTCCAGTCCTCCGGCACCTCACCAGAGCACCACGAGTGCTCATAGAGCCGCGCCAGGGGTCCCGCAATGACCTCGGCCAGTTCCTGTAGAACCCTAGGGTGAAGATCGTCCGGACCAGCGGACTTGAACACGTCCAGCCTCTCCAGAAGTACCCTAACTCCTCGCTAACCCCTGGCCCAGGTGTGTCTCTCCCGGGGCCCGAGGCGGGGGAGCCACAAAATCGAAATTAGCTATGGACTTATTAGAGTATAATGATTACAGTAATTTGTAGGATTAGGACCTAATTAATCAGAAAATAGCAGTCTTCAAAACAATTAACCTTCTTAAGACTGGGAATTCTGGTTCTACAACAGACTGAGCTAAGAAGTAGATCGATCAGCCTTTTACAATTTGCCATTTTTCCCAACCTTTTTCCCAAAAAAGGAAACTCCCAAAAAGAAGTCTGCTCCATGGCTGAGAATTGCTAGCTTTCCCAGTTACAAGAGAGTTCATACAAATATAAAGTTATGCATTGAAAAAATAAACCCCATTTTGTGTACTGAAATAATAGTCAAAGGTCCCAATAAGAGTTCAAGGTACATTAATGTAGGCATTGACTGACTCAGATATGCTCCCTGCTTTAAAGACCCTATTGTTTCTTTTTTTTTTACTTCAGAATGCCGTAGGAGATATTACTCAATTCTCCCA
Organism: Crocodylus siamensis; assembly: GCF_052110815.1. NCBI lineage: Eukaryota > Metazoa > Chordata > Crocodylia > Crocodylidae > Crocodylus > Crocodylus siamensis. The sequence continues at coordinate 58,494,637 of NC_143395.1, forward strand.
ACAGTATCCTTTGCAAGAAAATGATCAAAAGTGGCCTAGCTTCACTACCTTCCTTATTCAACTCTATATTGCCTCCATTAGGAATTCCAGCCTTCCATCACTTCCTTTAAGCAGAGGGCAGGGCAAGTGGCACCTTAGGGTGTTTATACACATGCTCTGGTAGTAGAGACACTTTAATTAGAGCAGCTCTGAGAACTGTTCTAACTAAAGCGCCCAGAGCGGCATGTGTATCAGCGTGCCGGCACTGAAAAATGGTGGTAGGAGCGCTTTAACTAAAGTTCATCAAATGAGCCTTAGTTAAAGGGTCCCCACTACCATTTTTCAGTGCAGGGACAGTGATACATGTGATGCTAGAGTCTGCTGCAGTCTGCTAAATAGCACACTCCTTCAGACTTGTAATTACAGCATATCAGAGTGAAGTGAGCATGAGCACTAAATAGAAAGAAATAAAGTAATTTAAATATAAAGGACAGGGAAAGGAGAAGGAAAGGATAGGGGAGGAAGCATTGCTGAGAGAGGTGAAGGTAGGTTGAAGAAATCAGTGGGATAAAATAAGCAGTTAATCCACTGAGGGACATAACCATTAAAAGCTAGTAATGGGATAAGAATCTAAAATCTGTTGAGACTATAGTCAACATAGTCCAGTCTGTAGATGATTTCTTGTTCTGCAGTTTTCCATTTAAGTTGGTTTTAAAGTTTTGTTGTTTAAGACCAGCTCCTCTGAGGTCAGTGATAGAATGCCCAGGGAGGTTAAAGTATTCCACCACAGGCTTGAGAGTCTTTCTAGAATTGATGCCAAATCCATATTCATTCTTTCTTTCATGTAGGAATTATTCTGTCTGTCCAATGTAGACAACAGAGGGTCACTATAAGAAGGTGATGGTGTTAGTAGAAGAGCAGGAGAATGAAACTTCGATGTTATAATCCATGTTGTTTGGTCCAGAGATGATGTGGTCCTGTGTTAATGAGAGGTCACAGCTGACATCTGGATCTGAGAATAGACTTGAGAGGCATTGTTTAAGGTTGGTTATACGAGCCTTTGTTTTATTTGAGAGACATTGTTTGAGGTTGGTTATTTGAGCCTTAAAAACAACTCTTCTTTCATACAACAAAAATGTCCGTATCTTTATCTTTGTGCATTTTGACATTTGTGTCAGTTAGGGAGCTTTTGGCCATTAGAGACATTACTAGGGACAACTACATAGAAGTGACTCTTGTCAATCCCCAAAACAACCCTGATGTGTTTTTACAAAAGGCTTCCATTGGACCTGCCAGTTATTTGAAGGACACCACAGATTTCCTAAAGAAGCTAGGCTCCATTGACAACCTTGCAGCAAACATGGTATTCACTACCATGGATGTGACATCTTGAGGGCGAGTCCAGCACCCCTGCCAGTGGCTCTATTTCCCAAAGACTGCAAACCGCAGAGGTACATCTGGAGCCAGGGTTGATGTGGGATATCTTGGGGCAAACTATGTAGGGAGCAGGTGAGGAAGGGCAGACCCGCCACCACCACCAATGTCCAGGGGAGCTCTAGCCTACTCCTGCCTACTCAAGGCAAGGACTACGAGAAGCAGCTGCCTGAGGTGTTGGGCTCAGCAGCAGCTCCCTGTGCCTGTTCACTGTCCCCTCCCCTGGGTTTCCCCACACTGGCCCAGAGCTTCCAGATACAGGGAGTGGCTACTGGGGGGGAGGGGCAGGCTGGGCTGGGGATGATGATGGTGTTGGTCAGGCCCCTGTTGCTGCCCATCAGGGGATACCAGGGGGACCAGACAAGCAGGAGAAGCCTCTGTTGGGGAGACCCACGAACCACTGCCCATCTTGCAGAGGTGACAGATGAGCCCATTGCCCTACGCTGCCACTTGCAAAAGCCCCTGGCTACAGTGGGGCAAGAGCAGCCCAAGGGCTCCTCCTGCTCCCGGGTCAGCTGGAGACAGAGGCAGCATTGGGTGGATCCATTTTCCCAGTGACAACCCTAGGCAAAACTTGCTTGAGAGGGGGAATGGAAGGGGGCAGAAAATACTGCTGAGTCCCAAGGGATAGGGGCTGCTGAGAGCTGGGCAGGCAGGGGAATCATACCTGATTTGCAGACTCAAAGTCCCTGGCAACTGCGGCCACTGCAGAAGGGAGGGGGTTGGCTGCAGCCACCACTGCAGCACCAGTGTCAGCATCTTTCACACCCACATTTTAAAACTCTTAAATCCACCCATGTCACCTCTCCGCACCCCAACATCCCCCCAGGAAGATGGATTACAAGCCATAAGAAACAATATCCCTGACAATGAAACTGGTTCTACCCTGCCCTGTCATCAGACTAGCACAGCTAATCATCCCCTTACCTATCCTTCTTTTTACAATCTTTTAGCATCCTCTACCAACATATCCTATTACTGCACAAAACATCCACAACTGCCCATGTTCAGAGACTATAATCTGATAAAGTGTTTGCAGAAGACGACAAGGGAGACAGTATATATTTTGTGTATGACAGCAATGGCTGATAAACTATACACTTCTGAGTAGATTAGCAGAGAATGTATGTTGTTAAATGTTTTATTTTTTATTTCCTTACCTTGTTGATAATTAGAAGAGCTCTGTCTCAAAACAAAGTTTTGGTGCATTAATACTTATATCATCAGAATGATATTTTAATAAAAATAGGGAAATGCAAGAGTGCAAAAAACATGGCATTTTCAGTATTTTCCATAGTTTCGTTACATAGCAAAATTTCAGGGAATCCTACTGCAAAGTGGTTATTTAACCTTAAAAACATGTAAAAATAATAGTTTTATACTGTCACTGTGGAAAGTATATTGTTATTGAGTATACCCACTGCAACATGAAAGATCCACAAAAATTAAAATGGACTTGAATTTGAATAGACAACATGAATACAAATCACCTCCAATTATTCACCCACCAGCAATGAAGCAATGATATAGTATTTTGTCTCGTATTTTAATCATATTATCATGTTTCGTATTTATAAGCAAATGATAAATGTGCAAACCAACAGAAGGAACAAAGAGATATTTTTGTATGCAATAACAATAATGTTTTCTTTTATTAGTGCTGTTGAGAGCTGCTGTAATACTTTTAACTGTTCCATTAAAATATATTGTTATCATTCATCATATGATGTCTCTTTTTGTAATAGAATGACAGTACAGTCCCAATTTAGCTGAGACTGAACCTTTCAATTTTCCTTGCATTCCTTTTGGATTTCCCCATGCTGCTTATACAGTAACGCTATAATATGCAAATAGGCAACATTATGTGAAGGAAGTAACATATAATACCGCACTTTGTGTTTTGATAGGCTAAATAATGAGACTTTTCTAATGACAGTTCCCAGTGTTCCATCCTATTAAAAATAATGCTTATGAAATGTATACTTATCATAGCTATTCTGGTTGTAGCCCAATTTAATTTTTTTAAAAGGCTTGTGCTATTTTAGATGTGTGTAGGCAATGCCTAGGAGTTTGCACCAGGAGCTTAGCATTGCAATTGGAATATACGTGGCTTCAAGACTAGTTTGCATATTTGGCAGTCACAGCCTGGGCATCAGGAAACACCCTCTAAAACAATCTGTACTTTTACGTGGAAGTCACAGATAGTCTTATTTTTAAATAGACTGAGAATGCAAATTCCTTTGAAATCAACAGAAGAGCCAAATATAATAACGTCTAGGAAACCAAACAGTCCATCAGCAGGTGACACCCTCAGTGGGAGTACAAAATACCGCTATAAAATTGCTTCTAAGTTTCGTGGAATGAGTTATCCCTGCTGCATTCATCTCTCTCAGTCCTCGGCTTCACAGTTCTATTCATGTTAAGGTTTAAATTAAGTATTTTTTTCTCTAAAATGAGGTTGTGTGCTTTGGTTTGTACATCCAAGTTTTGAATTTTTAAGCAGAAAGATGCTATAAACCTATTCTTAATCATTAACCACTGAGGGTACATGGGTAGGTGAGAAATTTGATAATATGGTGGCAGAGAATATCAGAATTCTCAAACAACTTAAAAAGGTCCTCTGTTGTTTCACCATTGGTGCATATGTGTGCAGTATTCCTACATAAAGGAATGGTCTGTTTTCTGCTAAATCCTGATTTTTCCCTAGCCTTTTTGAAATTAGACTCATTGATGATAAGGTGCTCCACCTTCCTGAGGAAGAAATTTTATCCTTAGAGTCAGCACACCCACAGAATTCTACAGAACTGGTATATTATACACTTGGTAGTGCCAGAATCTTAGTTAAATAAAAACAGAAGTGAAGAGCTGAAGTGGACAATGCTTAAGGAAACATCAATTTGTATGCAAAGAGCAGATCAAATATATGTTTTGGCATCTTTTGAGTTAATTATATTTTGAAATTAGTGCTCAATGATAAATTTAAAAAAAATCAGGAGCAGGCTAAGTACTTAAGCAGCACTTAAATAACAAAACATAGCTATCTCAGCAGTCTTACAAACTGGTATATAGTAAGCAAATTGTGATGCTTATTAATTATCCTTCCAGCATGTCTCCTTTCAAATACCAAATTTGTGAGCAATATTAATTTTCAGGGAAGATAAATAATTCTGCCCAAACAATATAATAGATAGTTCTGGTTACAAACTCCCCAAATACTACAATCTGTCTTTCATTTTTGGTTGACATCAGCCAGACTCAGTGAAACATTTCCTTTTCAAATTACTTTTCATTATGCAACATTCTTGTCTATGATTTTCACCTTTTCCCTGTTGAGATGGTGCTTATCTGATCTTGCAGACCATCAGTGGTCACCAAAGTCCCCTTCTGCAGGATATAGCACCTAAGAGAAGTAGGCTTGGGAAAAGGGGTGATGTGCAGTATATGCTTATGAGGTGTGAGAGGGTGAAGAGAAGTATATAAAGAGACAAAGGCTTTTGTCTGCACTTGAAAGCTTAGATGCTGAAAGTTTTTGTCCAAAGAAATTAAACATTTAAAAAATGTACAGAGAATAAAGACTTTTCATCTTTTATCTTTTGTCCCTCCTTGATCCCCAGACCCCTTCCATGACCCTCCTTTATTTTACCTGAGCTCCTTCCTTTTTCCCCACTTCTGTGCTTCATCAGTCTCCTGTCTACCTGTCATTTTTCCATTCTTCAGAGCTTAACTCCATTCTGGGTCCTCAGATTCCCCTCGCTGCCTCCCTTCTACTTGCTCCATCCTAGACTATAGCCCTTCTGCATTTGTGCTTGGTAACCCACCTCTATCTCTGTTCTGAAGTACAGAATCAATATTAAATCTTAAAAAGATGTAACATGATTCTTTGTGTTGCTGTGTGTACAGCTCTCTGTGACATGACACAGAATCAAGAAACCAAAAACAGAGAAGGGAACAAGGCAAAAAAAAGAAGTGATTATTACAGCTTGCTTGTTACTTAAGGTGGATGCACCTCTGCAAAATTTTGCTTTTGGCATATGTCTGGTATACGAGGGGAACAAAGGGTCTTTATTTAATATATGTCTTTTGTAAAGACAATAGTCTCTTGGTATAAGGGACTTGAGGTGCTTTTTCAGTTCCTCCCCAGTTTCTAACCATATTTACTCTTAGGTCATGGCCACATAAACAAATTTTGTCACTAGACCTTTTCTTCATTTTATTGCTGCTGATATTGCCAGCGTGCCTAGGCTGGCATTTTGATGGTAGCCATATGTCAGGTGAGGGCTTGCAGCATTTAGAAACATGGTTTTACTCAAGTGACAGGCTATGATTTTGCAGCTTGCATCAAATTTGTGTGTAGACATTTGCTAGCTTCAGCCAAAAGTAACTTTCATTAACAAACCATGTTGTGTACATCATGCCTTGTTTAACTTCTCCCTGCCTACTTCTCTGAGTGTTACATAACTCACATCACAGGCTCTTTTTATCATATACTTTTGTGGTTCCTCATCCAGCCTGTCAGAAATATTAAAAGTCTTTTTCAAAATCAGAAAAAGTGGAGTTTCTAGGCCCAGGCTGTTTGGGAAATATAATGAGCCCTAGAAAAAGTCAGAACAGTTTCAAAAAGTCATTGGCAGAGAGACTTTTTATACCCCACCATGTTAGAATGTCCTTTTAGGTAGTTTTCCCCCAGAACAATTCTACCTCAGGATGACATATAGCATAATACATATTGGAAGGATTAGTTATTTTTGGAGATGTTAAGGCAGGTTTTGCCATCTGGCTTATGAATTAGGAAAATAACATTAACCTTAACTATGATGGAGGGGGCATGCATTTTAATAAGAAATGTTTGCACAGCACCTCTTCCCTTTAAGAAGGTATTTTGTTAACAGATATTGTTGGTGATGAGTAAGAATCAAAACCCACTAAGTAGAAATTTATGCAGAAGAAATAAGGCCAGTTGATGCACCCTTTATGACTGTGAATAGTGAAAGTGTGGCTGTAAATAAGCAAACGGTGTAGCGTGGGGGAGGGAGGAGAGATGGATTAGAAAAGAACCAGGAAATACAAAGGAAGAAAATGTGTTGTGTATGTATGAAAATCCTGGTTAAGGGACTTTTGGAACAGTGTGTAGTACTGCACGTTGCGACTTCCAACACAGCAAGTAATGAGTGAGAATAAGAGATGGCTAGACAGCTGGCTGAGGTAATGCAAGAGATGGGGGAGATGATGACACTGCAGGCAGCAAAATAAGCAGTAAGGTAGATCAAAACAGCAAACGCCCATCAAACAATCACTGCTGGAGCTCTGGATTGAAGGCTGCCAAAAGATGCTACACATGCTATTCAGATGTCTGAAACAGCAACAGTGAGCTTGTAACCTGTAACCAGGGCTCAGCATACATTAACAGGTCAGAACAGCATCCAGCTTCCTTCCCAACTGTCTTTTCCCCCAGAATCAAGCCTTTATGCACCTCTGATTCTGTTCTTTCCCTCTAAGGACTGTTCTGATCTCAGCCAATAGCCTGGATTTCTGGTCTCTGCTTCTAGCTTTCAGCATTCCACATAATTCAGTGAAAGTATTTGAGATAAATATCAACAGAAAGTCTATGCTTTACCTAGCTCTTACCAATAATATTAATTTGAGAAAGAAAGCTGCATATGAAGTGGATTTAAACATAACTGGAATACTTTGGGATCTACAGTAAAATACACTCAGGCTGTGCCAGTTGCACAGGAAAAGGCGCAATGGGATCTGATGCATGATCCACACAACCTCACTTCCTAACGTGCCACACATGCATGGCAGGATGCATGACTGCAGGATCAAGTATCAATTCCTGTCATGCCTTATTGCCAGTGCAGAGAGAGCCCAGGATCACAATCCCAGGCTCCTCCTGCACCAGCAAGTACCAGCTCTGAGCCCCTTCAGCTGATGTGGCTTTCCGCTGTGGGGGTGCACCACACAGGTATGGCAGGAAGGGAGATTGTGCGGATCATGCAGTAGAAACTATGGTGCTTCCACCTGCTGTCAACCCCTGGGAATCAGAATTTGTGGGAGAAAGTACTCTGTCTTTTTTAAATTGATTAGTATTTTCCTCTCCAGAGCAGCTTTCCCTTGAAGCCAGAGAATCATTCTGCCTGTATCAGCACTTGGTATGTTCCTAACCTGCTGCATCTCACTTCCTATGCCATAGCTTGGGTTGAGAAGACCACAATTGAGCCCTTAAATTGTATTCAAGTATTTCAATCCTATGTTATGTTTCAACCTTATCTATTCCAGGAGGTGTTTGCCAGTCTAGCTGTACTAGCAAACCCTCCTAGTTGAGATGATGCTTCTATTTGCAAAAACAATCTTTTTGCTGCAAATCCTAGCTCCACAAATGAAATAAACTATACTGACAAAACCATTTCTTTGCTGGCATGAATTTATCTATAACAAGACTTTTGCTGGTATAGCTTTGCCAGTTAACTAAGGTTGGTGAGTGACAGTACATTAGTTAAAGTACATTAAACTCCAGTGTGGTGCTCTCCTTGGAAAATAATGTGGCCTAAGGTTGCTTGTGAATCACAGAACACATCCCAGGGGACTGGTATATTTAAGCTAATGCACTTTCACTCTTCTCACTTTTAGTAAAGTCATCTTAATTTTCTTCAACATCCTGGCATAGACATGCCTCACAGGGCAGACAAATGCAGCATTACGGAGAGAGACATCTGCAGCTTCTTTCTTTCAGTGACAACAGAATGAAGAGGGAGTTGATTGACTGCAGGCTTTTCTTTCTGGTGATTTCAAATCATAGTCAGCTTCTCTGAGCATTTGTCTGAGAGGACACTCAAGAAATTTAAGCTGAATTAATGAAAAATGTGAATTGAAAATTGTCTAAGAGTGTTAGAAAATGAGTAAGTTAAAATGAATCAAGGCCATTTTACTTCTGAATGACATCATCCACTCAAGGGTTTCATTTTGCCAGTTAACTAACTGCTCTTTAGTTCATTCACCTTAACTTTCCTGAGTGTCCCCATGTAGACATATCCTGATAAAGGTCTCACTGAAATCAATAGGAGTGTTGCCAGTGGAATCAGTAGAAACAAAGTAGATCCTAAGACCAGCACAAGTAAATTTATTTTTGTGTAAATTAATTTGATTTCATAACTGCAGAGTTTCTTAGCCTTCAAGCTCTCAAGAAGCTTCCTCCTTAGTCCACCAGATGTTTGTTCTTCTGCTACAAATACAAATTATTCTCATTTTCTACCCAGTATTTCATGTTTGAGAAACACTGAGGAACACTATGGCCACTTATTTCACCTCAATGTTTTCCACGTTATGCTGGCAGTTATGCTTACAGCTGTCACCATTGTTAGTAAATTAATGCTATTTTTGATAAGCAACTTAGACAAAATCTCAAGACTCTAGATTTTTGCATGATCCCTTTACTTCGACACTTAGGCCACATTCAAATAAGCACAGACGTGTGGTATGTGGTGCCGCAGATCCGTCTGCAGCACCACACACCATACATGCAGGCAGGCCGTACCTTGCAGCACAAGGGGTCTTTTGATCCCAGGAGATCTTGGGATCAAAAAAACCCATGCCAACAAAAAGTGGGGCAACACACCTGGTGGCAGCGTGTGCCACCCAAAACACTCTGGCTGCTGGCCAGGCTCACAGCTGCAGGAGTGCCATGGGTGCAGCTCCCTGAGGCCCCCACAATCCAAGGTAAGGCTGATGGGGCCTGCACAGTTGATGGCCCCAGCCTCCCCTACTCCACCTGGGGAAACCTGCTGTGTGCTAGAGCACACGTGGCACACGCATCCCCAGGGAAACAAATGGCTGCACTCATCTGGACATGGACATGGACTTAGTGTGCAGAAAAGTATTTGCAGGATCCAGCTGAGATTTAGGTGGCTTAGTTTAAGCTGTCTAAACCTGAGCTGGGGTCCATGCACGCAAGCATTCACCACTTGACAGAAGCCAGAGGCAAGTAAGTTATGGAGAAGTGAGGGGGAATCCCTAAGGCGTGAATCCAGGGGTGAGCTGGTCAAGGTAGGGGGCTAAAAAACAGCACAGCCCCAGGGCTGTGCAGAGTGGCTGGGCTTTCCCAACCTCAGGGTTGTGCTGTGAATATTTGCAAGCATACATTAGGCCAGGTTAACTCCTTGCCAATCTAAAGTTAGTTGATAGCAAATGAAAACTAATTTTAGATCAATGCACCATTTTTAGGGTGACCTAAGCCCTGTGAACACCTGAACTCTGGACCATTTAGAGTACCCTAACCCTGGCTAGGGTACTCTAAATGTAACACTTGTATGTACCCATAATTATAAAGGTTATCATTTCCTTAAAAAGTTAACTGCAAAATCAATTTCATTTAATATTCAAGCGTCTTTGCAATCTGTTGTTTGAGAATGTAATTGGTCTTTGAGCTGAAGAACTATATGACACTTTGCTGAATAGGTTGCATCTGATCATGCCTCACTGTTCAATATATTATTGTACACGAAATGACAAGCCCAGTGTGATGTTTCTGCCAAGTTTGATGTATAATGTATAAACTTGTCACTGAATGTGGTTCTATAGAATATAAGACTACTCCATCCTAAACTATTCCTTCTAGAAAGAATAAAACTACTACTATAACATACCTGCTTTAACAAGTAAGCAGTCACCAAACTATCAATATCAATGGTCACAAAAGCATTAACAAGACTATATTCTACTGTACCTTTTATAGTATAGTTGAACTTGCCACATAACAGTCACCCAGCTATACAGTAATGTAACTGAAGTGTTAAGTGGAGTATTGTCACAAGCCCTATAAGCAAGCTTGAGTTTACAAACCTCATGCTCTTTTCTGTATTGATTCATTAATACCTTTCCTCCTTCATTGATTTATTTTCCTTGGGTGCATCTACATGTGTGCGTTACTGCACAGTAGTCTAATTTGCTCCACAGTAAAGTGTCACCATCTACAAGTGCGTAGCAATTAGGCTGGTGTAGACTAATTTACTGTGCAGTTAGATAGTTCCATCAGACACAAGTACTACCTGATGGTGGAGTAAATTATTGTGCTTAAACCCATGTGTAGACGGTGATGTCCAAGTTAGTTTACTCCAGCTCAAATTGCACTGAAGTTTATTCAGTCACATGAATTGCACGTGTAGACATGCCCCTTATGTATCAACAGTAGTGTCAAAGAGAAGTCTGCAATGCCGTATGCTATAGATCAAATTAAGTAGCATAAGTATCATTGTATGATGTTCTTGAAGTGTTTGCTCAAAGATGCACAGCTAAGGGAAATTAGACAATGATAGCAGGTCAAACATGATTATATCCTGTCTGAAATTAACTGTGGCTAGATACATTTTCATCCTAACTGGGGTTACTATTGTTGTTGTTATAGAGTTGGTGTTGCTATTGTTGTTGTCATTACTAGAAAGGCAGGATGTTCTTAGAAAGAACACAGAGATGGGAACCAGAGACCTATTTGATTTTTTCTTTACCTGGGCCACACATTTTTGAGAGACTGTGAGCAAGCAAGCTGCTATAAGTCTTAGTTTCCTGATCTGGTAAAGGAGATGGTAATATTCCACTGAGTGCTTAAGAGCCTTAATTATTTGTGGTCCTGAGCAAGTGGATCCTCAGATAGAAGGAACTTGCAAAGTACAAACCTCGTGTTATAAAATGGTTTATCAGTGCTCCTGTACAAGAACCTGATCCTTTCCCCAGAAAACTCACTGTCAGTCTGCACATTGTTTCCAACAGTGATGGTGGATGACAGTTCATGTTGTATATATTCCTTTTATGCAGTATGCCCAGAAACTAACCCTGTCATATCAAACCTAAATTGGTTATGACAGAGAGCATTAAAGTATCACTAATTTATGTGTACTTAGTTTCCAGCGCTGGCTTTCTTCCTTTATTCTTTACTCTCTCTTTTTTTTTTTGTTCGTATTTCTAAAAATACCACTTGCACATTGTGTGGCAGTTAGCTTGGACTTTTTCTTTTTCCTTTTCAAGTGTTACAGTGCGATTAGAATGCACACTCTACCAAGGAAAAAGTGATTATAGTGACCCTCAGAGCTGTGGTATACAGGAAGGTTACTAATGGATCATTTTTGGACAAGTATCCTTAATAGTTTTCTGTTTAATCTATTTAAAGCACCACATCATGACAGTTCTCAGCCTCGGAGTTTAATTTTTAAACGGATGAAATGCTGGCACTAGTTCTACCTTTTCATGCCGTTATTCCACCTCAGCTTTATAGTACCATTTTCAGGATTTCACCATCATTTTGGACACTGATATGGGCCTTTTGTTATATCTGAAAAGTAAATTGACTAGTCAAAGATGCAAGGAAAGTCTACTGTCTCTCACACTGAATATTTGCAACACCCTATAACATCTATGAAGCCATAGTGAAATCAGCGACACTGAATACAGAATTTAACCTGTTCCAGCGACATAAAAAGAAAATGGTATCACCCTGGTAAAAGTGTTTTTCACTGAATAGACTCTCTCATAATTCTACATTTAAAAAATTAATATTTTTATATAGCACCATGAATTTCAAGCAATCACAGAAAATTCCTCTTTGCATCTGGATTTACTTAGTGCACACAAATGTGTCTCCACTATCTTTAAAGATGTTTATTTGTAAAAGCCTAAGCAATTGGAGTTTTTGAGATTAAAGGAACTTCTCTGAGATTTGAAGTGCATGTGAATAGGGTATAGCACTGAGTCATTATAGAATAGTCCAGATTTCAGAAGTCAGAGGGGATATGGAAAGAGTTTGTTTGCTGTCATCACTAAATCTCCATCAAATGAACTATTCACATTTATTTTTCCAAATGAATGGTGTGGTTCATGGTAGGTATAGATTAATTCAGCTTAATCTTACATATCACTGAGGTTTCAGTTTTATGATAAAACAGATCATGCATATATTCTGAATGCTGCATTTATTAGAAACGTATGTTTTATCTTCTTGCTGTGCTGAATCGAAAACGAACTATAACCAAGGGATCTCATTCTTCTACCCGTGAGGTAGCTATTATGCAAGAAAATCTGATTGAGGTTCAAATATAAACAACAACTATTTTCCCAATTTGTTGCAAGTTAAAAACAAAACAAGTGGGCTATAGAAACAGAAGATGCAGAGAATACAAAGAGTAAAGGTATTCAAGCGTTCCTGCAAATGTGTAATAGTAAATCAACATAACAAATAAGGGAGGGCTAAGTAAAAAGATAATGGAGTTTAATGGATATCGTAACTATTGGAGGAAAACTGATAGGGGCATTTGGGGCACAGCAGCCACATGAGTGAAATGAGATGTGATCCAGAGTGAGGTTGGGAAAAAGAGAAAGGAAATAGAATTAAAGTAATAGCACTGAGGGAACAGGGTAAAAGAGAGAGAGGATGAAACTGGAGGAGGGAAGAGGGGTTCACAAAGCCCTTTTCTTGGCCAGAACTATGGAAAATGGAAGCACAATGAATAAATTTTGCTTAAGTGCAGTTTGTGATCTTCTGCCAGCATTGGTTCAGTTTCAGTGATGGAGGCTGAAAAAAAGTGACAGTTGCAGTTTATGTGGGGAGATCTACCAGGCAGCACATTTTTCAAGCTGCAGCATGGCACAAGCCCAGGACTGGTTTCACAGGAAACACAACGTGTGTAAAATGGCACTGGCAGATACATTAACCACTGTCAGTATTTCCCTCACTTTTCCTTTCCTCAGATAAAAGAAAATCAGAACATAAAATCTGTGCATAAAAACAGTCCCAGCAAAGTGAAACTCTAATTAAGTCAGAAGTAGAAAACCACCACAAAATGATAACTATAGTATGTGTATGTATATATCGTTATTCATAATATTTCTCTTATACTTTCTTTTCAAATGCCAAACGACCAACATTTACTGTAAAGTGCTTCATCTGCTTCCTCCCTAATACATCACAAAGAAAGCACTGAATGCATGCAAACTTTTTAAGAGGAAATATGTTGGACATGCTTAGTTGAAAGCCTCATTAGGAAAGAATCCAAGAATCCTTTGCTGCTGCTTTCTCACTTTTCATACCATACATTTACAGAATGAATTTTGAATTTTTCATCGTATTGCTTTGTTGAGATTTTAGTGATGACAACAGACATGAACGTAATGTGAGAATATGCTGATGCATCTCCATCCAGCAGCAAGGGCTGAGCACATCTGATGGATATACAGGGTATGCTTACACAATCCATATCTAAAATGGTTAGGATTGACTCTATCTTTCAGAGAGTATAAATTGTCCTTTGAGTAAATTCTATTAAGGTTTTCCTATGAATGGTACAAAGGAAAAGCAGTGCTCTGGTATTTTATTTTATTGTCATCCTGTTGCTTGGATCCCTCACTCTAAGTCACCTCATCACATTTATTTCTTCCCCTGGTGTTATATTAAAAAAAAAAACAAAAAAAACCATGTTCCATTTGCCTTACTTAGTGTCTCTGCCCAGACTGAACCTAACATTTGGCTGTGAACTCAACATTTGGCTATAACTTTCTTCTCTGGACCATCTCTTTTACTCCTCTCACCAACTGCATGGCACTGGGAACAGGACTCTGACTTTCAGGGAAGTATCAAATGCACATACAGTCTAGTGGAGCCAACCAAGAGGCAGGAACTGCACAGTTGTCATCAGTTCTGCCAGTAACTCTGTGTCTAGCCTTGGGCAAGTCCATTCATTTCCCTGTGCCTTGTTTCCTCATCTGTAAAAGGGGATCCCAGAAGCACCATGTATAGTAATTAGTTAATGTTTACACAGTAAGCACTTGTAAAATTTGAAAAAGGGAAACTTTCTAGAAATGTTAAATAGTATTTTGAACATTTACTGCATGAGCTGCTTCTAAGCCTGTGTTGGACACATCTTTTCCACATGCTGTCTGCCCACCTCTTTCCACGTGGCCAAAGCAAACAAAAATGAAGAAGCAAACTCCAACTTTCATTTATTACAGTGAGGTTTATTCCCAGGCTGGGAGCGGACGTTGAAAAAGCCCATGGCAGAATCGGTCAAACCTTCACAGGTTTCTCTAAGCTGTGAAGAATAGATGGAGAGAAAACAGAATTCACATTCTCCCATTGGTGGGGGGGGCCACAGGATGTCTGCACTGGCCGAAGTCAGCAGGCTGGGAGCGTTCCTACACACCTCCCAGCATGGTGGACACTGGTGGAAGCAGCCAAAAGCAGCCAATTGGTAGGCCACACCTGACTGCTGGGCACATGCTGCCAACTCCCTGCTGTTGGGCACAGGGAAGGCAACAGAGAATCTTTCCCATCACCAGCCCACCCTGCCCAGCTGCCAGTGGCAGTGGGGTGCGGACAAGGGGGGAAGTGGAGGACGTCGCCCCTGCCCCAGCATCCCTGTCCCAGCCAGAATCGCTAAGGAGGCGCATGGCAGGGAATTTTCTCCCTTTCTCTGCTGACTGGCTCAGTGCAGCTTCATTCTCCAGCCCAGCCCTTTGCCAGCTGTCAGCGGCTAGGGGGGAAGCAGGAGAAAGTGGAGGCTCCAGCCTCCCCACCCTCCCTGCCCCCACTCCAGTTCCAATCGCTGTGACAACCAGTGGTGCTTCCCCCCCCCCCCACTGATTGGCCCAGCATGGCTTTATTTCCCAAACCTGCCCCCTGCCAGCTTTTGGCAGACTCGTCAGGGACCTCTGCTTGGCAGATTGATCAGGGCCCCCTTTCCCCCTCCCAGCTGGCAGGGGGCAGGGCTGGGGAATAAAGCCATGCTAGGCCAGTTGCAGCAGGAGAGGGGAGAAAGCCCCTGTTATATGCTCCCCTCCGTAGTTCTGGTTGGGTTGCGGGGGCCAGAGTAGGGACCTCTGCCCCCCCCCACCTTCCCTCCCCCCACTACATGCTGAGATGCAGGGATGGGAACCAGAAGCTTTGCTGCCTTGGCTGTTTGACAGCCCAGGGTCAGGGGTCAGCCCAGTGCTTGGCCAGAGCAGACTGAGCAAAAGAGCAAAGCAGATAGAGCAAAAGAGATGTTGGCTGATGCTAGCCTACCTTCCCTGCAAAGGGGGATTGCTGGGGAGCCACAAAGCATCCTGGAATGTCAGGGGAGTTTGAACTAACTCGAGTCAGCAGGGGATCTGGCACAGAAGTTCAATAGACTGGTCTAACCTAAACCAATTTAATCTGAGGCTACATCCATCCAGGTGTATTTTA
The DNA here is from genome assembly GCF_052110815.1 of Crocodylus siamensis. Lineage (NCBI taxonomy): Eukaryota > Metazoa > Chordata > Crocodylia > Crocodylidae > Crocodylus > Crocodylus siamensis. Next base: position 58,510,253 of record NC_143395.1, read on the forward strand.
GACCAGGTTCCACCATGTTTAAATTAGGTTATGTGGACTGAACTTCTCTTCTGTTCTAAGTTTAGACCGGTTTCCAGTCACTTATACTGGTTTGCATGTAATATCTGTCCCTAGCCTCAGTCTGATTTCTTTAAAGATTTTGCACTCTTTCAGCATTAAGACTACAGCACTTCTCTGGCAGTTTTGCTGATGGCTTCTGTGTTTTAGAAGTATTGCTTAAGCATTATTTCTCTTGATTTTGGCAGTATACCTTCTTGCTCTCATACTTTGCTATAGTGAACAAATGTGTAAGCATTCTAATTGCCTAATTAATACTAGGAAACATAGGATAAATTATAGAGAATAAATAAGTTATAGTAAACTGATGTTTATAGAGGCTTTTGAATTATCTCTGAGAATTTCTATTATTAGAAGGTTAATAAGCTTGCCAGGGTTGTAATTAGAGAATATGTTGTGAAAAATTCTGTCTAAACTTGAGTGCTCAAGGCTGAGGTAGCAGGTTCTTACCTAGCACTCTGTGTAACCAACTTTCAGTGGGCTGGATAGCAAAAGTACTCAAGGGATTATGCTTTAAAGGAGGAATACTCAAACCCTGGCCCGTGGGCCAGATCCACCTTTGGAGGCATCTCATCTAGCCCACAGGGATCCCCATGGGGGGTGGGGAGCAGTGCCACTGCTTCCTTTCTGCCAACTTTCTGGACCTGTAGAAAGCCCCGTAGGTTGGATAGTGCAGCTCTCAGCACTAGTTTGGACACTGGTGGCACAGGGCCCCAGAACTTGATCATGGTGTGTGGGGCCCAATCCTAGTATGTGGGGCCTAATCCTGGTGTGTAGGGCTCAGTTTGACCCACAGATGCCTGCACCACTCATCTGGCCTACAGAGTCAAAAGTTTAAGTGCCACTGCTTTAGAGTAGTGCTTCTCAACCTCTTTAGACATGAGGCACCCTTGTTAGGCTCAGGACACACTTCAGAAAATGGCATCTCTTAGCTTTCACTCTGTGTTTTATTATAGAAAGATAATAGAATGATTCTTCTGTTGCAAAGAACTAAGAAGGATCACAGCAGGTCAGAATATTTTTGACACTTATGGTTTTGTATTTCAAATCCTTTTGCTTATCTTGTGAAACGTCTAGGTGGTTGCAAACCTGACAGTGGTAATATTGAGCTGCACGCCACAGCACCTTTAAAAGAGTCTCATGGCACTCCAGGGTGCTGTGACACACCATTTTGAGAATAACTGCTTTAGAGGAATAATTGTTTGTTTCTATATTTTAGAAGCAAATTACTTCTTGGTTCACACCACCCACACTGCAAAAAAAAATTTTAATACCAATTAAGTAAACCCCAAAGGGTCCTTATTGTAAGCCAGATTCCTTTGCCTCATTCTTTCCTGTTTTACTAAAACAGTAATGAGAACAGGTCTAAAATCCTGTGATCTGCTCTATATTTGACTACTGGATACTAAATTGTTTATGCTGTACTTCAGTGCACCAGTCCTATTCAGCTAAGACTTGATGCTAGCCTTCTGAACCAACTCCAGGATAGCAACTAACATGTGATTAACACTTAGGGTGGGCATTATGGAAGACAGTCTGCTTGTCCTCAGTCCTCTACAGATACAAAACCCAATGCCTTTATGGCCTCTATTTTAAATAGAGGTCATAAAGGCATCAGGCTTCATATCAATACAGAACAGAGGACAGAGTAGCAGAAAACCAGAATGTCCTCTATGATGGCCACCCTATTAACACTAGACATGGAGTAGTCCAGATAAAAGAGGTAAGATTCCTTAACAGACAGCAGGACCCTTAAGTTCCAATAAGATAAGATGAATTCTCTCAATATAAACAAGGCTAAAGGGTATAGGAACTTTTTTTTTTTGAGATAAAGGGAGTTTTTACTGAACTTAAATTTGCAGGGTGTTCACTTGAGATTTTTTTTTAAATTATACCTGATGTTTATTTACCCAATGGCGACTCAAACCTTTATTGACACCCTAATACTTCTTCTGGCTGTAAGTTTTTGTTTGCCTCTCATTTAACAAAAAGGTAATAATGCAGCTGCAATGACTGGAAGAGGAAAGTAGCTAATCAAAAACATGCTCAAAGTTGTCTCACAATCAGTCTCCTGTTACCAACTATTATGTGGGAGGTGGGAAGGGGAAAGAAAAAATGGGGAAAGTGTGAAAACAAGGTAGGGGTGGGAAACAATTTGAAAACAGAAATATTTTTCCCTCTGGAAGGAGAGTTGCTCTGTCTGTACTGTTGAATGAACTTTATTAAAATGTATCTCTGTACATGGCAAATAACATACAACAGCAATAATTGCAGAGACTCTCTCTAGACCTCTGACATGGGTGTGGCTTGTCATTTAATGCATCATTTTGCATGGCCTGTGGTTCCACAGAGTATGTATTCATGGTATACAATAAGGTCTACTCCTTTTCCTTGCCTCTTTGCACCTCCTGTTTCTCACCTGCCATGACTTACATTGTTTATTATCAGGATTAAGGGGGGATGGGTTCTTGGACCAGTAGCAGCCTGCCCCATCTGATCAGGCCAGCCACCCTACCCGAGTCCTTTGCCCAACTGTCCCCTGTATAGCACTCCCCTTTAAGGGTTTGCTCTTCTGGGGGCTTGTTGGGACTTGGGCTATGTAGCCTAGGCCCCTTGTTACTTTCTAGTTACACTCCTCCTTGGCCCATGGATTAAGACCTCAGCCCTGGAGTTCAGCCTCAGTATGCCAGTTTCTGCTTCAAAGCTTGGGGCTGTCTCCTGGTCCCTGTAACAGGGGATGCATCCAGGCACCCCTGTAGTCACAATCTGGTCCTCTGGTCACAAGTCCAAACTGAACCAAAACACAAACCTGCTACTTCATAGATTTCATAGACATTAGGGCTGGAAGGGACCTTGGGAGATCATCGAGTCCAGCCCCCTGCCCAAAGGCCAGGAAGTCAGCTGGGGTCATAGGATCCCAGCAAGATAAGCATCCAATTTACTCTTGAAGGTGTTCAATGTAGGTGCTTGAATCACTTCCGCTGGCAGACTGTTCCACACCTTGGGGGCTCGGACAGTAAAGAAATTCTTCCTTATGTCCAGCCTGAAACGGTCTTGCAGGAGTTTGTGACCGTTCGACCTCGTCATCCCTTGGGGCGCTCTGGTGAACAAACGTTCCCCTAGATCCTGGTGGTCACCCCTGATAAACTTATAGGTGGCCATCAGATCACCCCTGAGCCTGCGCTTTTCCAGGCTAAAGAGTCCCATGGCTCTCAGCCTGTCATCGTAAGATCTGTTTTCCTGACCTCTGATCATGCGCGTGGCTCTCCTCTGGACTCTCTCAAGCTTCTCCACATCCTTTTTGAATTGTGGAGCCCAAAACTGGACACAGTACTCCAGCTGCGGCCTCACCAAGGCCGAGTACAAGGGGAGAATGACGTCCCGGGATTTGCTCGAGAAGCATCTATGGATGCACGCCAGCATTTTGGTCGCTTTACTAGCCGCAGCATCGCATTGGAGGCTCATGTTCATCTTGTGGTCAATGATGACCCCCAAGTCTTTTTCTTCTGTAGTGCTAACCAACGTAGCACTGCCGAGCCTATAAGGGTGCTGCAGGTTTTTCCTCCCAAGGTGGAGAACCTTGCATTTTTCGGTGTTAAACACCATCAGGTTCTCATCTGCCCATTTGCTGAACTTGTCCAGGTCAGCCTGGATCACCCGCCTATCTTCTGGCATGGATGCTTTGCCCCAAAATTTGGTGTCATCGGCGAACTTGGCCAGTCCACTCCTAACTCCAATGTCCACATCATTAATGAAGATGTTGAACATTATGGGTCCCAGGACAGAGCCTTGAGGGACCCCACTGGTTACAGGGCACCACAATGAGTGACTGCCATCAATCACAACCCTCTGGGTCCGACCACGAAGCCAATTTCCCAGCCAGCGGATCGTGGTGGAGCCAAGGCCACAACTGGGCAGTTTGGCCAAGAGGTGATCATGGGATACCAGATCAAAAGCTTTTTTGAAGTCAAGATATATGACATCAATCTCTTCTCCCTTGTCCAGGTGATAGGTCACCTGGTCATAGAAGGAAATGAGATTGGTCAAACAAGACCTACCCGCAACAAACCCGTGCTGGCTATCCCTTAGAATGTTAGCCTGGGCCAGTCCCTCAAGGATGGCCTCCTTAATAAACTTGTCTAAGATCTTCCCCAGGATAGAAGTCAGGCTAATGGGCCTGTAGTTAGCCGGATCCACTCTCCTCCCTTTCTTGAAGATCGGCACCACCTTCAAAAGAAAACAAGTAGTCTCCCTCTGAGTAAATACTACCTGCAGGCCTTACTTTCTCAGGAGCCTTCCTCCCAGCTTCTCTGCACAGTTTGGATGCCTGTCCATCTTCACTGGCATCTACATTCTCCAAAGACCTTCTCCCTGCCACCCTGGCTCCCTAGTTTGCCTCCCTGTTCAACATAAATCCCTCAACCCCATCTCCTTCCCACCACCTGACTGGGTCCGCCCACACCCAGTTACCAGGTGCAGCTGATTGCTCCATTAGCCCCCTGGCCTCATTACTCTGGAGCTTGGTCCACCTGCACTGATATTCCTAACTGGTTTTTTCCCCAATCCAGACTTCCTACCCTTTCAAGCCCCCCTTGTTACAGGGGCAGGGGTTCCCTGTTACAGTATACACAGTACACTCCCTATTTCAGAGTACATCAAAAGAAATGTCATACAAACTCAAGTTTTGTTGAAATTATGAAAGTTGCCTAGACTCTGGAGTGTTATAGCAGGTGTAGAATCAGTAGTTCTCAGTTACCAGATAAATATTTTTTTGCCATATATGTGCCTCTGAAACCAGCCATATCACTCAGTGCACATGCTGGAGAGGGCTCCAGAAAGCAAGAGTGACTATGAGTCTGAGGTCTCCTCTACAGGTGCAAGTAAAAGCGTGATTGAAGCTAATGCATGATCCACACAAGCATACCTCCTGTAATGCCACATGCACTGAAGGAGACATGATTGTGGAATCTCAGATTAGATCTAATTGAGCCTTATTACTGGTGCAGCGGGAGCCTGATCCTGCGCTCCCCTGCACTGGAAAGAAGCAGGCTCTCATGGTTGGGAGCCCCCTTTGCTGAGGAGCCTTCCAGCTGCAGGGGCTATGCACAGCCAGGACCAAGACCCCCTTCAGTTGTGGGGTTCTTGACCCCAGCTGCATGTGAGGCACAGCTGGGACTGGGAGCACTGGGGCCTCTGAGAACACTGGCCCTGTGAGGTGCAGCCAAGGCTAAGAACCCAAGTAGTTGTGGGACTCTTGGTCCCTGCTGCACAAAAGCCCCATGTGAACTGGGGGTTCCACGCACCCCACGCCTTGCAAATTACAACAGCTATGATCCCCAGGGCTTGAGGGTTTCACACTGGGCAAGGTGTATCCCTGTTGCTGGGAGCCCCATTAATTGACAGGGCTCCCAGCCACAGGGAAGACCTTGCTACATGTGAAATTAAAGCTCAGTAGCAACCAGCTATACAATTAGTACACATTTTCAAGGTCTAACTTTATAGTTGGTTGGGGCTTTTTATCATGTGATAGCTACTTTGCACATGTAGCTGATCTTAAGATAACTGTGCAATTAACCAGTTAATTGTGCAATGCCTGTAATGTACAGAGGGCCTAGGAGTATAGTCAGAGTGGTAACTTTGGCAGCAGAAAGAAGACGAATTGCATATTACTGGAGAAATTGCATATGGGCCGTTTCTCTTTTTTCCAGCAACAACAGTTGTGCAGAAATTGGACTCATACAGGCTCACAGGCAGATGGAATGAAACATTTGCAGACCAGATACACATGTATCTGCATCCCATTGCTCATCTAAATAAAGTAAATTTCACGTATAGATATGCACAGAATGTAGTTGGGAAGAATCTGTCATAGAAAATGGCATCCTACATTCTCCAGCACAACTAGAAAATATTTGATCAAAAATAGTACGAATGATTAAGGAGGGGAAAACCCAGCAGTGAAGTGAAGGGATGCAGCCGGACACCCAAGGCAAAACAGAAGCAGTGACCTCCTGTTTGCTATTGTAAATGTGAACATGCACTAACTAGCAGCAGCCATTTTTTCATCCCCTTCCTCCCTTCCAAGGTCAGCACCTGGAGCAGTTGTCCCTATCACTCCCAATGCCTAGTAGTTACACCATAAGGAAAACCATTGGGTTAAAAATATTGATGCTGGGTACTTTTTCTCTGTTCGGGCTATTTCTCTGTAGTGAATAACTGAGCTTTGTTCCTTTTCTGATTCCAGTCTGGCCTACTTACCCAATACCCTGCATGAATCCTAATGTTTTTAAGAAAAGTACTGACAGAGAGATGTTGGGAGTGGAGGGGGTTGTCGGGGGCTATGGGGACTGGCGCGGGGATGTTGGGGAGTGTCAGGAGTGGAAGGGGATGTTGGGGGCTATGGGGAGTGGAAAGGGATGTTGTGGGGTGTGGGGAGCAGCAGGGGTAGGAGGGATGTCCCAGTGGGTGGGTACATGGAGGGGCTCGAGCAGGGGTTGCTACATGCCCCCCCCACCCCACCCCTGTGGCGCTGGTGGCTGCAGGCAGAGTGGCTGTGGCTCTGCTGCAGGCACACTGGGCAGTGACATGGTGCTCTGCGAACCAGGCTCCGTACGTGCTGAATGGGTGCAGCCTGGCCCACTAGTGCAAAACCTTGGATGAGCCGGGCCAGGTCCATTCAGCATCTACAGAGCCTGGGTCACACAGCACTGCGTCACTGCCCACTGTGCCTGCAGCAGAGTCACAGCCCCACATAGCCACACTTGCCTACTGCTGGCAGCACCACAGCCACCAAGTGGGGGAGCAGGCATGTGGCTGCCCCAGAGTAATCCCTATGGGTGTATGGGGCCCAAGACATATCAGCCCATGTGGGGCTGGTGAGAAGGTGAGGAGGCAAGTGGCCAGAGCATGGAGCCAGCAGCATGCAGCAGCTGCAGCAGACCTGGCGACGCATGGCAACTGAGCCAGCAGTGGGACCTGCCCTGGCCCAGCCCGGTGCGTCTCACTAATCTAGCTTTGCACCAGAGTAGGATGTGCGGCTCCGGGAGGTGTGGCTCCTGTGCAAATGCACACTATGAGGCACACCTGAGCACCTCATAGCGTGAAATGCACACTTTGAGGCACACCTGAGTGCCTTTTTCATGAGGCATGCCTAAGCCTCATGGAAAACGTGTCCCATCAGTCTGACCCAACCCAATCTGAACCAGGGCTGCACAGGAGCCATGTGCCCTGTTCCAATGCAAAGCCGGAGTAGCAAGTCATGCTGGGCCAGGTCCTGCCTTGAGCTGCCTCCCCACAGGCACCGTGGGGCAAGCAGTGCTGCCACTGGAGGCAGGATCTGGCATGGTGCGCACGGACAGTACACCAAACCAAGCCAGGTTCTGCCAGCACTGGGGCTGTTCGCACTGCCAGGCCAAGCCAGTTCCATGGCAATAGGACCTGGCTTCACTCAGCGCACTGTCCCCGCTTCCATGGAACCAGCCCAGCCTAGTGGTGCAAGCGGCCCCAGTGCCAGCAGGACCTAGCTCAGCATGACACACAGTCCTCATAAGTGGTGCTAGGCCCTGATGAACAGCACAGGCAGCACCAGCTCTGAGCCACTGAGGACTACTCTGCACCATGGGGGAGCTGGTAGCAGTGGGTTCTGAGCAACCCACTCCCAATGCTGCTGCTGCAGGGGGTAAGTTGTGGGCCCTGCATGGGGGGTGGGGGCTGTGGCTCTGCAGGGTGGCTGTGGCCCTACAGCATAACTGGGACCAGGGGGTGGCCCTGCAGGGTGGCTAGGTTATTCCCAGGGGGGAGGGGTTGCTGATAGATTTGCATAAAAATATTCATTTTTTTCTCTTTAAGAATTCATTTTTTCCTAGTGTTAATTTCCCTCTGTGACTGCAGTCACAGTCCTAGATAATATAATTTTTACAACAACCAATAATGATGTTATAGACAAGTATGTCTATTTGGAAAAAAAGTAAAAATAAGCACCTGATCATAAAAAACAATAATCTTATACCAAAGCAATGGAAATTCAGAGGCGGGGAAACAAAATAGTTTAGACAAGTCAGCTACAACAGTTACCCTAGCTTCTACATTCTTGTTAGTGTGTTCAAGCTAGATTTTTTAAATGACCATGAAATTCCTTCCTAGAATCCATAAAAGCAGATAATATTCTGTCTGCAGCTGAGTATAGTGGGTATAGAATTCCGCTGTGTTGAAACATAAAGCTGGCTTTAAAAGATTAGCTAATTTTATTATACTAAGAAAATTATCAGTTTATGAAAATCCAAATTGCAGCCAAGAGTAACATGTTTTAAATGTTTATAAAATGTATTAGTCCCACAGTGTTTGCATTGGCACAATTTCTTTTTCTTTTTTTCTGTTTTTTTTTTTTTAAAAAAGATCCTAGACAAATGTTTTAATGGAAAAATCATGAACTATGCCTGGAAAATAGATTCAGAAGCCAAGTTAATTAGTGATCCTCTTCTTAGCTGACTATTTCAAATTACATTAGTGCAGATATTCCTGCTTAAGGATCAGCTAATATTAATAACTTTTCCACTAAGCACCACACTAGGATGAATTTGTTGGGTTATATACTAAATGCATGTGTCAGTTTTGCTGTCAGGGTTCTGTTGTCTATGGGTGCATCTACACATGGCCCTGTGGTGATGTAGAAATGCACTGTGGCGATGTAGTGATCACATGTATCGACACGTGATTGCCAGCTCTGTCACCATAGCAGCGTGCTTCTTGGGTATAGCAGGCTGCTACAGTGAATTAGTGGCAAAATTTACCTGTGCACCACACACCTGGTTCAGTAATTGCCAATACTGTGCTGTGCTAGGGTACTTCCAAAAAGAAGTACTAATGCATGGCACTGTAGCAACGGTGCCATAAGGCAACATTTATATGTGTCCTATGTGCAACATAATGGGGATCAGTGGACGGTTATATAAAGAAGTGGTTGTCAGCCAGACATACTGCTTAGACAAAACTCAGTCTCAGGGACTTTCTTATTGGCTGCAGTTATTTATCATGTTTGAGAAATATTAACTCATTTTTTTCTACTCAGTAATTGTTTTGTTTCAAGGGATTTGGAGATTAAATTAAAACAACTCACCAAACTAGCATAAAAAATAAAACCTCTAGAAACCATTGAGTGCTGGACTCATGCCATGTGAGAGAATTTTATAGATGCTTCAGTATGTTGTGAACTTCTATTTGCTATGTTGGGAAAATGCTAAACATCTTATAAACTAGGCATTCTTGCTGTTGTAATGTGTCAGAAATCTCTGGCCAGAATCCCACTGAAATTCTCACGCACTTCTGCTGTGACAAATTAGTTTAGGAAAGTTTCTAGAAAATATGCCGTATTCATATCTTGCTTTTATGAAGTAATTTGGTTATATTTGCACTTTGAGTTACATAATATGGTCTCTCACTCCCCATTTAATTGATCCTCCTAGACAATTTTATGTATAATATAGGGTTGTGGGAGCGTGATTTGTCTAATTTTTAATAAACTAGAATATCATCTATTTGAAAAGTTTGACCTGAACTGAAGTATTATTGAATTTGTGTTCTGTTTTGAGACTATTGTTCAAAAAGAGGCAGAGGATGGGGAGAAGACAATTCTAAAAAAAGGAAGGAAAAGGCAGGCAAAAACTTCAAACTTCTGCATACCACAGACAATGGCTAGGTTCCAACATTCAAAAAGCCTAAAGCAGAGGTAGCTGTATATGTACTTACAGTGTCTTTCCAATGTGTGTACTTCCCAGAACTGATATGCCAGTGTGCCCCTCAGATCTGCATGTACGTTGGTACCTGACAAGGACCAGTGAAACTCAGTCATGAGATAAATACTGAGATGCTCAACCTGCCAGCGCTGCCAATTCAAGGCATGTACAGAAGCAGAGCAATAGGTATTTAAAGATATTTTACTGGTGAAAACTTAGATATGTAGGTGTTTAAGGGGCACCCCAAGGTTTTGTGAACTGTACTTGTGGACTTGGTGCATAAATCTAATGAAGTCATACTTTAAGTTGCTACATCTTTATGTGTATCTGAACCTGCATGACTTATCCAAGGTTACATAACTAGTCTGTGCTAGGGCTGAGAATTGAAACTGAGCCTTTCTTCTTCAGATAGTCAGATTCTACTGGAAAGAAGGTGCACAGAAATATAAAGCTGACACATTAGCTATTCTTCATGGGTATGCATTTTTATAGAGATACTAGAGACAGGCGACCTTCCTATGGATGGATGATCTGCAAACTCCAACATACACACAACTAATTAACAGTTACCCAAACTTTTTCCTAGTTTTCTGATTTATTCCAGGAGTGATTCAGTTATTTTTCTTGTTTGAATGAGAATCTGTTGTTGGAAAGCCTGGGAATCCTGCAAAAGGTGATATCTGCAGTAGTTGTAAGTTTGTGTTTACCCTTCAATATCAAGTCAGCTTATACCATTTGAGGTTCTTCATGATCATAAACAACAAGCCAGTTTCGTGACATACACCCTAAACCACCTTTACTCACACTAGGTGCATCTACACATGCAATTAATTCAAAGCAATAAACTCCAGAGCAGTTTTAGCCAGAGTAAATTACTCCCAGGTGCACAGCTACACGTGCACCCAGGACAGCAGCAGTTTGAGCCAGGGCAGTGTTTATAGCAGGGTTGGAGGCATGGGATTCACTCCTGGGCTCTGAGTTGTGGCATCAGGCAGTGGAGGGGCTGGCTGGAGCACAAAGATGCTGAAAGTATGGAGCCATGTGACTAAACAGCAGGCAAGCAGTCTGGCCCCCTGCTGGCTGGGCTCACTGGGTGCAGTATATGCCCAGTCAGCATCTACATGTGCATTTTATCATCATTAATTACCCTGCCATAAGATAGTACTTTCCCTGCAAGTATTATATTATGGCAGTATTAATTAGTTTACTGATTAGCCTACTATTAAGCACATATGTAGATGTGGCCACTGAGGGCGCTGACGGATGTGCAGCTCCTAGTCTAACTCCCGGTGCTTTACAGCAAGAGCAATGAGTTAGAGCAACCTACCTGATCCAACAAACATCTACTGTTGGGTCAGGAGGGTGTGTGATCGAGCTCCACTTTGGAGCTGATCTGGAGAGAGAGCCTGCATGTCTTCAGCATCTGTCCCCTAGCCCCAGCCCCCTCTCCAAGTTCCCATACTGTCTCGAGATGTGAGCCAGGGAAGGAAGGAGGGGAGGTCCATTCTGAGGCTTCCCCAGCCTGCTTTGGATTGGGGGGGTGTGGATTGGAGCCTCCCACCTCCAGGGGCTCCAATCCATCTGCACCTCAGTCCAGCACTGGCTGGACAACTTAACTCACGCCCCTCCCTTCCCCCTCTCCCATTCTGAAGAAAGTGCCTGGAGCAGGGCTGGACAGCCCTGTTCCCAGCACATGCTGACAGACGTTAATGAAGGTGCTCTGCTTTGGAGCACCTTTATCTGAAACTCCATATAATGAGAGTTCATACTGTCACAGGATCATGCATTTTTAAAGCACTCTGCTGCTGTGGACTTCTGTCAGTGCACAGCTGTAGAGCACTTTCAGTGGCCGATCACACGACAAACCACCACGTCTGTTAGTGCCCTTGGAAGCAGTTTAGTTCCTCACTGCATTTGACTGTAGCAATACCAGATCTCCCCTCCTCTGCAAAAGGACACTTCCTTCAGCATTTTCTCAGAAATGTACTGGATCCCCAAGGGAACATACTATAGCTAGTGCTTACCTCACTGCCAAGCCAGTTTGTGCCTTTGTACCTACAAAAGAACAATGAATCAATCATCCAGCCACCCTTGGATTCAAACTTTTTGTATTTTTCCCTTTTATATTTCAGAGCAATACAGTTAAATAAGCCTGTAAAATGGCACGGTGCAGAGTAAATTGTTCACATGAACAAAGAAGTAATGACTCCAACCTGTGGTTTAACAGGAAATCAAAATGTTGCCAACCTCAATTACAGCAAGAGAAGCTACATGTCAGAATGAAAGAAAAATATTCAATAAAAATCAAGCACCTTACTCAATCTTTTATTTTATTTATTTATTTATTATTTATTTTGAGAACCTGCAGGTCTAAATATTAGAGCCTGGGCTTCTAATAACATTTATAAGAAACCTAGGCTCTACTATTTCATCTTTACATTTTATTAATGCTTCACTTTTTACAGATTTGTAAAGATATATTTGCTATTTATTAAACAGTAAACTTTTAAGTTTTTAGCTGTTTTTTTACATCATTGCTCTCTAATACAATTATCCATTGTGGGGAAGACAGCATAAATAAAAAGTGTATCAAATGCCAATTGAAAGAAGGTGTTTTGGGTCTACTTTAAGTGTAACCCAGTTCACCAAAGTTGTGTTTCTCTGTGATAAAATATAAATATATGTTTCTCATCTTAATTGTTTTTGGGAAGTAATAAGCGTGCTATTTAAATAGAATTCAGTAATTCAGGTTCTGTACAGTTCATGTTGAAATTTAGGAAACATTCACAGCAAGCTGTATAAATTATTGAATAAAGAAGTAAACAAATACATGCATATGCTTATTTTAAATCAAATCACTTTGTTTCAAGCTATCAGATTCTGTACCTTAAAAATCAGAAACTTTGTGGATCTGACAATAGCATTTAGGTCACACAATTGCATTTTTAATAGCTGTTTAGTGATACATTATTGGCTGAGTTCCGAGTCAGTGGCCCAACATTTGTTTCTTGACCTCTTTTCATTTGAGTAGATTGAGAAATCATTTACTCTCATTTATTTCACGAGTAGTGTAATTGATCTATGGTTGCACATAGTCAAAGGTGTAATTGACCCTTGTAAAACTTCTAGAATATACCCTGCCTCTTGTATTAAATCAATTAGGATTTTAGAGACAGATTTTTAAAGGCACTTACACACCTAAAGATTTAGATGAAAGAAAATGTCTTTTTTTAACTTCTCATAATAAAACTGCATAGTTTTTAAAATCTTGCAGGTGTTAAGAGAACGGAATAAGTAAACAAGAGAAATAGTTTATGAACTGTTTAAAAATTTAGGTGAAGTGAGTTATGAAGAATATCAAACTTACATACCACTCACTGGTGGTACAAGTACTCTGGTTTGGGAATCGCTGCACTACAATGAAGGTGCTTATCTATCTCTGTATCTATATGGCCTCATATAGTCAAAGTGTTATTAATAAGCACAGTCTTACCTTAGCCCTTTGAGGTAGGAAAATATTGACCATATTTGACAAGGAAAAGACTCTAGCACAACAACTGATTCACTCAGAAGTGGCTCAGGAGGCTTGTGATATACAGATACTAAATCTGAGTTCCAAGTAAACCCATTCTTCCTTGTTTTCAGATGATAATAGGCAGTATGTCATTTTTTATAGTAATGCTTATGATAGAAACAAAAAAAAGGAATAACAAATAATTATTCAGGTTAATGTCATCATCTGTGTTAAGTGGGGAAAATGTCATGGAGTACAAATAAAAAGGCTGTTTGAAGTTGTCCATACTAACTGAAGCAGTTTAAAGTAAAAACAGTTTTTGATTTAAACTTTGCTTTCACAGGCACATAGTTTTTCCAAATGTTCACCTGTTGAATGAAATTTTCCATTCTTGATTTCTGGATAATGCTGGATTGGATTTTTAGTTTCTTTGTTGTTTTGTGGACTGTGTGTACATGTTGTGTTTTTTTAATTTTTTACATTGCTTTTGAAAATCCCATCAAAATCCCTTGATTATTTTTAAATTATAGAAGAGAGGGAGCACACTACTTTTAAAATTTTCCTTTGACGGGACCTGATTCTGATTTCCAGTCAGTTGATTTCATTACTCCTGTGCTTATGCTGACCAAAGTGATGTCCGTATCCACCCCCCATTGTTATATTTTGTTTCTAGCTGAAATACAGTAAAAATAGCTGAAACCTCAAATCTGGCATGAAGACAGATATACATGCTTTGTTAAGAGAGTGTATGCTTTATTATGTTTGAATGAAGTCACTTCTGAATGTGTTCCCTGGGCATCTGCTAAAAAATTTGCAGAGCTTAATTGTGACATGACTACACGTTTGCTCTCCCTAGCTTTTTGTTGCCAGGAACTTGCTGGGACATTTTTCCCCAAAGGGTAAAATAATAATGTCACTGAAATTCATACAGTAAACTCCTCCATGCATATGACCCCTCATCAAGAACAGGAAGAAATCACAGGTTCAAGAGCAGATTCTGAATTAGATTACTCTCTCTTCAAATTTCTGATTTTACATTTAAAAATATGTTCAGAACTCTCATTGTAGTCATAAAGCTATATAATCCAACTCCATCCTGCAAAATCTGTCTAGAGTAAAAAAGAAGCAGTATCATAGGTAACAACTCACTTGTTCAGGACTCAAAACACCTCAGTCAGGTGTGAACTTGATTCTGTATCTGGGATTATTTATTTCATCAAGAATTGACACTATTTTAAACATTTTTTTAAAAATATTTTTAATCGGGGAAATTATATTAAGTATTCTGTATAAAAATGCATATGACATTATAATTGCACAATTTAAAATCCATCAAGGGCCCAGTTTCTAAGTGGTATCTAAACATGTACGTATGATTTAATACCTTTGAATATCTAAATCTCAATTCCCCTCTACTATTTAAGATGCCCAAATACTTTTAAAAAATATGCTTCTTAGGCTCCTAGCTCATTCAGGTGCAACTCCTAAAATACAGTTTCCCAAGAGAGGCAAATGAGTTGCTCTTTTAGCTCTTTTTCCGAAGGCTGCAATAGTGTGCTCTCCAATTCGTGAAGGACAAAAGGATAAGATTCAATTGCCTGTAAACATCAAAATGTCTTCATTTCAGGGCAGAGGTATTAAGAGCAAAGATGCTTTGAATATTTTTTTAGTTACTTTCACTGCCTTTACAACTGTTTGGAAAACAAAAAAAGAAACCTAACAAATTTGTGAAGTGGTATGTGAGCAGCTTGAATATAAAAGTCAAGCATTCTAATTTGCAGTTGTCAGAGGGAAAAGAAGTGAAATACAGAGAACATGAAGCAAAAATGAAAAAGGATATGTCTAAGAGAGAAAACCATTTTTTTAGCAACTTAGTTCACGTGTAATAGCAACCTAGATAGCAACCTAGTTACAAAGTACAAATTGAAAGGATTTTCATTTCAACTCACCCAATTTGCATTCTGTTTAAATATCTGTAATGCTAAGTGTGCATCTCTTGTAGAAATTTCCATTATAAAAAGAATTGTAAGGCCCCTAGTAGAATTCTATAGACAGAAGAACTCAGGCCAGCTTCATCACCAGTTTAACTTCCAAACTCTATTCAGGTTGATTTAGCTACCAAGGCTAAGTGCAGACATTTGCAACTGTTAGGGGAAGGTTAGATCAGATTTAAAATTGACACCTGATCTAATTTAATTTGCCCCAGTGCAGACCTTACACTTAGACCCAGTTTCAATGATTGGAAATCAATCTAAATCCATAACTGTACAGACGCACACACAGACTGATCTAAAAATGGTGGAACCCAATCTAAGATAGGCTTGTATCAATGTGCACTCAAATTTCATCAGCCAAGGTTAGACCACCAAATGGAACTTCTGTACAATTACTGGTGTATCCCCCGGGATGGGAACACCCAGCTGGATGCCCCAACCTCAGGGCTGCTCTTTTTCTATCTGCTCCCCTGGCACTGAACTATTTTTAGCTCCCACCACCTCTCACCCCCACCCCCTCTGCAAGCAAACCAGTTTACCCCAATGCCCCCCAACCCACCATCCCACAAGCCGCTCCAGGTGCCACCAGTTTTATCAGTCTTCACTGCTTCCAGGAGCCAAGTAAATATCAGTGGGGGGAGAGGTGGGAGAGGGAGGGTGTAGGTTTGATGATGGGATCAGGGGGTTAAAAATAACCCCTGCCCCCGCAAGCCCCTGCACAGACCCTGCAAGCCCCCCTGATCCTACCAAATCCTCCCAGACCCCAGCACCCCCCACAGACTCTGCTGCACCCCCAATCACTCCTGCAGATGCTGCTTGCTCCCCCATCCCCACCAGGTGCTTCCTGCCTCCCCATCCCTCCACCAATGCTACTTGCCCCCTGATCCCCCCACAGATTCCCAATCCCTCTCTAAGCCTGCTTGTTCCCCTGATCCCTTCAACCCCCACCACTGCAGCTTCCCTAGCTGAACTTACCTTAATTCAGGTGGCCATTTCTAATGCAGTCTAACCTCCCCTAACCACCCCCACCAAAAAAAAATTTGCACTTAGCCCAAGAGAACAGCTCTCCTCCAAAGAGTACTCTGAATATGTGAAAATGGTACCTTCTAACTCAGTGGATAAGTCCTTTTATGTATTCCAAATTGCATCTCACTGTAGTGACAAATATATTTGGTTGCCTTTTGCTCTTGTGGGCCCTACAGGAAAAATGCAGCTAAGACAGAATACATTACACATTATATTTATTCCATTTTGTGCATTTTCAAAATACCTGTTTAGCACATTCCAGCAAGGCAATAGGGTACTGTTTGGACTGTAGTACCTTTTCATACTGATGCTGACCAACACAAACTTTAAGGATTATCCCAGGTTGGAATGAGAGTGGATGCAGTTGTAATTGTTGAAAGTGCCATAATTTTCAGTTATTTCCATAGTTAAAATTTTACCCATAACATTGCATTCACAATTTGGCTGGTTTGTTTCTATATTAAACATCTAGGAAGGAACTAATGCTCTTTCCACTGAAATCACTGGAGATTTTATGATAATTGAGAGCAAATTAGGGCCTTAAATCTTTCCAAAAAGTTGGCATAAATTCTGCATAGATCTATACATCTTTCAGAGCCATCACATTTGATCTGTATGTTAGGGAAACTGACATTTTTCATAAGTGCATTAAATACCTAAGAATATAGTGAAGGGATGTGTTAAAACTGTATCAAAAGCTGAAGATCAAAGTGAATTTTAATTATAATAAATAATAGGTGAGGTAAAGTCACCTAATGTCTTGAAATTTAGTAGGAAATAATATTATAAGTGTGATAGCTTATAGTTGATTTCAACACTTCTCTGATTTTACTTTGTGACAGTAAAGACCAAAATAGATAGTAAGTAAGGGAAATAAACAGGTATTACAGTGGCCAACCTGCTCACTGTGTATAGTGAAAATTAGTTTTCTAGGCATATCTATTAATCAGAGCCCTTATTTTGCAAAGTCTGATTCATCCATGTAGTTTGCTGAACCAAACAAAACTTTTCATGTAAGCAAAGAATCAGGCCCTAAATTAAATCACCAAAATAAATTTTTAAAAATATCACTAGCTGTTCAAACTCGTTTGGTCCATTAAAGAACAAAAATGTATTTTCTGTACTTAACGGTATTTAAACCAGAGAAGGCTATCCCCTTTCTTACCAGAGCTACTATAATTTATAAATAACTAAATGGTTTCATGCATTAATATTATGTAGCAGACATTTGAAAGCACTTAGCCTGTGAATAGCTTTATATTGATTCACATATTGGGTCAAATTCAGTCTTGGTGCAAGCAGATGATATTATATTACCCACTTTTTCCAGGGCTCAGTTTTTCCTCTAATCTTCAGATAACGTGGTTTATTGCATCTCTGAGTCATGTTTCTTAGTTGGCTTATCACTGATATTCTATAGGACATCCATGTGATTGAGACACATTTTTGTGGCTATTTCAGGATAAAAGAAGCATGTGATAAACTGTGTATATGTCCAGTTGCCTCTAAAATGGCAGCACGAAGAAAATATGTTAGGTTGGTAAATATGGTCAAGATAAAACTTTGGGTTAATTGGGATATATTTTCATAACTATCAAGCCTTTTGACCTGATACTTAAGCATCCCTCATATATGGGCTCTGATTCTACAAAGATAATATTAAGGTATCCTTAATTACTAGTGATATTCATATTAATGGGACTTTATGTAGAAGCTGGACAGGTAAATAATCTTTGGTGGAGCTAACCATAGACAGTAAAATGCAAATGTTTATTATTTTATTTCCATATGTGTTTCAGTAAAACCAAGAAGACCCCTTTAGACCCACATATTCCACCAAAATGAATTGAGGGATTCATTTTGAGGTTAATTTATAATGGGACATTTGCTAAACACTAAATGATAATTTTGAGATTGAGATAATTTTGAGTTTTAAAGAAAGAATGGAAAGATCTCTTGGCTAAACAGGGCAATCACTGTCCTCTTAAGAAAGAAGAAAGAGGCTTATAGACAATGGAAGCTCGGGGTGGACCCCAAGCAGGACTATTCCACAATGGCCCGCATTTGCTGGCAACAGATAAGGCAGGCTAAAGTGGTGACCGAATTTAGATTAGCAATGGGAATTAAGGACAGCAAGAAGTCCTTCTTTAGGTATATAGAGAACAGGAGGAAAAAAATGGGAGTGTGGGACAATTGTTCAACAACTCAGGTGAGCTGGTTACTGGCACCCAGGAGAAAGCTGGACTCCTGAATGACTATTTTGCCTCACTTTTTCACCGAACCAAGGGGAAGGCAGAGTACAGGATGAGCATGGTAAGAATAATTGCCTTCCTACTATTGCTGTAGAATTGGTGTATGATCATTTAAAAAAATTAGATATATACAAGTCAGCAGGACTAAATGATTTTCATTTGAGAGTGCTGAAGGAGCTTACCAAAGTCATTGAGGAACCCCTGGCAAAACTCTTGCACAACTTGTGGTGCTCTGGAGAAGTCCCTGAGAACTGGAAGAAAGCCAGTTTTGTACCCATCCACAAGAAGGGCAGGAGGGAGGATCATGGTAACTATAGGACAATCAGCCTAACTTCCATTCTAGGGAAAATCCTAGAAAAGTTCATTCATAGATTTCATAGACATTTGGGCTGGAAGGGACCCTGGAGGATCATTGAGTCCAGCTCCCTGCCCCAGGGGCAGGAAGTCAGCAGGGATCATAGGATCCCAGCAAGATACGCATCCAAATGTGTTTTGAAGGCGTTCAAAGTGGGTGCTTGAACCGCCTCAGGTGGCAGTGCATTCCAAACCTTGGGAGCCCGGACAGTGAAGAAGTTCTTTCTTATGTCCAGCCTGAACCGGTCACAGTGGAGTTTGTGACCATTTGATCTTGTCATCCCTTGGAGGGCTCTGGTGAACAGTCGTTCCCCCAGATCCTGGTGAACACTCCTGATAAACTTATAGGTGGCTACCAGATAACCCCTGAGCCTGCACTTTTCCAGGCTAAAGAGACCCATGGCTCTCAGCCTGTCATCGTAAGATCTGTTTTCCTGACCTCTGATCATGCATGTGGCTCTCCTCTGCACTCTCTCAAGCTTCTCCACATCCTTTTTGAATTGCAGAGCCCAAAACTGCATGCAATACTCCAGCTGCGGCCTCACCAAGGCCGAGTACAAGGGGAGAATGATGTCCCGGGATCTGCTTGAGAAGCATCTATGGATGCAAGCCAGTGTTTTGCTCGCTTTACTAGCCACAGCATCACACTGAAGGCTCAAGTTCATCTTGTGGTCAACCATGGACCCCCAAGTCCCTTTCATCTGTTGTGCTAACCAGCGTAGCAATACAGAAACTATAAGCATGGTGCAGGTTTTTCCTCCCAAGGTGGATAACCTTGCATTTATTTTTCAGTGTTGAACACCATCAAGTTCTCGTCTGCCCATTTCATGAGTCTGTCCAGATCTGCCTGGATCACCCTCCTGTCCTCAGGTGCGGGTGCTTTACCCCAGAGTTTGGTGTCGTTGGCGAACTTGGCCAGTCCGTTCTGACACCAATGTCCACATCATTGATGAAGATGTTAAACAGTATAGGTCCTAGGACAGAGCCTTGTGGGACCCCACTGATCACAGCACACCAAGACAATTGACGCCTGTCGACCACCACCCTCTGGGTCCTACTGAGGAGCCAGTTTCCCAGCCAGCAGTTCATAGTGAGGTCAAGGCTGCAGTTGGCCAGTTTAGCCAAGAGGTGATCATGGGATACCAGATTGAAGGCTTTTTTAAAGTCTCGATCTCTTCCCCGTTGTCCATGTGATAAGTCACCTGGTCATAAAAGGAAATGAGATTGGTCAAGCAAGACCTACTCACAACAAACCCATGCTGGGTATCCCTCAGGATATTGCCTTCAGCCAGTCTGTTAAGGATGGCCTCCTTGATAATCTTTTCCAAGACCTTCCCCAGGATAGAGGTCAGGCTGATGGGCCTGTAATTTCCTGGATCTACTTTCCTCCCTTTCTTGAAGATAGGCATGACATTGGCCCTCTTCCAATCATCAGGCACTTCACCAGAGCGCTGAGACCTCTCAAAGATCCATGCCAGGGGCTGAGCTATGATGCTCGCTAGCTCCCTGAGTACTCTTAGGTGTGACCCATCAGGGATGGCTGACTTGTAGGTATCCAGCCTGTTGAGGTGTTCCTTCACGAGGTCAGCTTTGATGGAGGGCAAGGAATCTCCCTCGCCCAGGCCTCCCTGACCCAGTGTGGGCAGGGCCATCCCATGGGGCTGATGAAAAACTGACACAAAGTACCCATTTAGCAAATTTGCTTTTTCCTGGGCTTCAGTTGTCAGTTGCCCCATCTGGTTCAGCAGGGGTCCAATGTTGCCCTTGCTTTTCCTCCGGTTCCCCACATATCTAAAAAAGGACCTTTTATTTTTCTTGATATTTGTAGCTAGCTGGAGTTCCATCACAGCCTTGGCTTTCCTGATTTGCTCTCTGCAATTCCAGACTAAAGCACAGTATTCCTCCTTGGTGGCAGTTCCAGTTCTCCATCCTTTATAGGTCTTCCTTTTAAGACGTAGGAGGTCCACCAGTTCCCTGGAGAGCCAAGGGGCTGCTGTGCCCTTTTGCTGCCTTTCCTCTGAGATGGGATGGACTTTGCTTGCACATCCAGGATCGCTCCCTTGAGGAGCAACCACTTGTCCTGAACTCCTCTCTCCATCGGGTTGTGGCTTCTTAGGGCCTCTCTGACAAGCCTCCTTAGCTTTTCAAAGTTTGCTTTCCTGAAGTTTTACCAGCTTTACGGCAGATGGTGAAGGTGATCAGTTCGTGATCACTGTCACCCAGCTTCACTTCAATTGTTAGTTTGCCAGTTAGGTCATCCCTGGTTGCCAGTACAAGGTCGAGCAGCACTTTACCTCTTGTCGGCCCGTAGACTTCCTGTATCAGATAGAGGTTGACCACACATGAGAGAAAGCTTTGCGACCACTCAGATTTGGCCGAGCGTTCCTCCTATGAGATGTCTGGGTAGTTAAAGTCTCCCATGACAACCATACACCGGGATTGTGCAGACTCAGCCAATTCCCTGGTGAACTTCTGGTCAAGGTCCTGACTCTGGGTAGGGGGTCTGTAGTAGAGCCCCACCATAGTATTCCCTATGCCATTTTCCCCATGGATTTTAACCCAGAGGGTCTCAAGTCATCCACTGTGGGTGCCAGTGTCAGCTTGCAGGGACACGTAGCTTTCCTTGACATAGAGAGCTACGCCCCCACCCCTTTTGTCCACTTGATCCCTCCTGTACAGGGTATAGCCCCACCAGGTCTCTGTTATCCCAATGACATCATAGTTATTTGCATTTAGCAGGAGAACAAGTTCCTCCTGTTTATTCCCCAGGCTCCTGGCATTTGTGTATAGACAAGCAAGTATCCTTTTAGGGGCTCTGCCTACATTTTGTTCCAAGGCTGGGGCTGAGGTGGGATCCCTTATATGGCTTGGCTTGCTGGCTTTGCAAGGGCCATTTTGTGGGCCAGCAGTGGCAGTGGTCCCCCCATCCTCCAGCAGGCTTAGTTTAAAGCCCGGTGGAGCAGGTCAGCCAGTTTAGCTGAGAAGAGCCTCCTCCCCAACAGAGAGAGGTGGAGGCCGCCCCTTCCCAACAGCTTGCTGGCTGTCTCTCCAAAGAGAGAGAGTGTCATCAGGAAGGCTAAAGCCTTCCCGATGACACCAGTGCCGCAGTCTTTGATTGACTCATCAAGGAGTCTATTCATGATAAGCTTGAAGAAGGTAAGATTCTGAATGACAGCCAACTTTTCTGTGTCGTGGGCAGGTCTTGCCTTACCAATCTTATCTCCTTCTATGACCAGGTAACTTGCCACCTGGACACAAGAGAGCAGGTTAACATTGTATACCTAGACTTCCAAAAGGGCTGTGATCTAGTAACCTATGATATCCTCACAAGAAAATTGGAGGATTGTGGGGTTAACTCAGAGACAGTCAGGTGAGTGAAAAACTGGCTGCAGGATAGGACACAAAGAGTCATAGTGAATGGGTTTGTGCCATTCTGGTGAGAAAGTGGCCCACAGGAGTTGGTGCTTGGTCCAGTACCTTTCCAACAGTCAAGGGGAAAGAGACTTAACGGTGGGAGTCTACTACAGACCTCCAAACCAGGGAGAAGAGCTTGACCAGGAATTCTTGGGTCAGCTCACAGAGGTAGTGAAGGCTAAGGATGTGGTAGTCATGGGGGACCTGAACTTCCCGGACATCTGCTGGGAAGAAGAGTCAGCCAGGTCTGGATGCTCATGTAGGTTCTTGGCCAGAGTGCAGGACCTCCATCTAACCCAGGAGGTGCACAGCCCCACCAGGGGAGACGCCTTGTTGGACCTAGTGCTGGCCACAGGTGATGACCTGGTGAGGGGGCTGCGGGTGCTCGACCACCTGGGCGACAGCGATCATCGCCTGCTGGAATTCACCATCCAGTGCAAGGTGGCAAAGGTATGCAGTAAGGCAGCGGCCCTAGACTTCAGGAGGGCAGACTTCAATGAGCTAAGGAGGATAGTTGGAGAAGTGCTGAGGTCCCGGAGGGGAGGGCAGGCAGGTGTCCAAGGAGAGTGGTCGCTCCTTAAGGAGATGATCCTCCAAGCCCAAAGGAAGGTAATCCCAATGAGAATCAAAGGGAGCAGGAGAGTACACAAGTCTCCGTGGCTCACCAAAAGCATCTGGGAATGTCTCCTTGCTAAAAAGGAGGCTTACACCCAATGGAAAGAAGGAGTCATCACCAGGGAGGACTATTCTGTAGTTGCTCGGGGATGTAAGGGGGTAGTTAGGAAGGCCAAGGCGGAGATGGAACTGGGACTAGCTTCCCAGATTAAGGACACTAAGAAGTCCTTTTTTAAATACACAGGGGGTAAAAAGAAGGTCCTGGGTAATGTGGGGCCCTGGCAGGATGCGCTGGGGAACTTGGTCATCACACCAGACAACAAAGTTAACATGTTCAATGATTTCTTTGCCTCTGTCTTCCTAAGTAGGGACCAGAACAGCCACCTCCCTGCTGGGCCCCCCTCGGGCCCCGGGGGAGGCACACCTAGGCCAAGGTTAGCGAGAATTTAGTTAGGGAACTTCTTGACATTTTCAAGTCAGCCGGTCCGGATGATCTCCACCCTAGAGTTCTAAAGCAACTGGCCCAGATCATTGCAAGTCCCCTGGCACGGCTTTACGAGCACTCATGGTGCTCTGGAGAGGTACCGGAGGACTGGAAGAGGGCCAACGTGGTTCCCATCTTCAAAAAAGGGAGGAGGGATGACCTGGGAAACTATAGGCCAGTTAGTCTTACCTCGATCCTAGGCAAGCTGTTCGAGAAAATTATTCTGGCACACATCCAGGAGGGGCCAGCAGGGGACTGCATGCTTAAGGGCAACCAGCACAGGTTCATCAGTGGCAGGTCCTGGTGGCCTTTTACGATCAGATCACCAGATCATTAGATGCAGGGGTAGCAGTGGACATAGTCTTCCTGGACTTCCGGAAGGCATTTGACACTGTCTCTCACCCCGTTCTCATTAAGAAACTGGAGGGCTGTGGTGTAGACACCCACACAGTCAGATGGGTCACCAACTGGCTGGAGGGCCGCACCCAGAGGGTGGTAGTGGATGGGTCCTTCTCAACCTGGAAGGACGTGGGCAGTGGGGTTCCGCAGGGCTCGGTCCTCGGGCCCGCACTGTTCAACGTCTTCATCAGCGATTTGGACGAGGGGGTAAAAAGCACCCTGTTCAAATTTGTTGATGACATTAAGATGTGGGGGGATGTGGGCACACTTGAAGGATGCAACAGGCTACAATCAGACCTAGACAGGTTACAAGGGTGGGTGGACGAGAATAGGATGGGATTCAACACAGACAAGTGCAAGGTGATGCACCTCGGAAGGAACAACCGGCACCAAACCTACAGGTTAGGAAACTCCCTTCTTGTCAGCACGGAGGCGGAAAAGGATCTTGGGGTCATCATTGACTCCAAGATGAACATGGGCCGGCAGTGTGGAGAGGCAGTTAGGAAGGCCAACCGCACCTTGTCATGCATCCACAGATGCATCTCAAGCAGATCCAAGGGGGTGATCCTCCCCCTCTATGCAGCACTGGTCAGGCCGCAGTTGGAGTACTGCATCCACTTCTGGGTGCCACACTTCAAGAGGGATGTCGACAGCATGGAGAGGGTCCAGAGGAGGGCCACTCGTATGATTGGGGGCAACAGGGCAGGCCCTATGAGAAGAGGCTACGGGACCTGAACCTGTTCAGCCTCCACAAGAGAAGGCTGAGGGGGGATCTTGTGGCCTGTTATAAACTAGTCAGGGGGGATCAGCAGGCATTGGGGGAGTCACTGTTCCTCCGAGCACCGCCAGGAATGACCAGGAATAACGGTCACAAGCTGGCAGAGTGTAGGTTTAGGTTAGATATCAGGAGGCGCTACTTCACAGTCAGGGCAGCTAGGGTCTGGAACCAGCTTCCAAGAGAAGTGGTGCAGGCTTCTTCCCTGGGGGTGTTTAAGAGGAGGCTGGATGAACACCTTGCTGGGGTCATTTGACCCCAGTATTCTTTCCTGCCATGGCAGGGGGTCGGACTAGATGATCTGCTCAGGTCCCTTCCGACCCTAGAAACTATGAAACTATGAAACATCTTTATTAATGATTTGGATGTGGGGGTGAAGAGCTCACTGGCCAAGTTTGTGGACAACACCAAGTTATGGGGAAGCTTGGTCATGCTTGAAGATAGGCTATGGATACAGGTGGACGTAGGCAGGCTAACATGTTGGGCAGATCAGAATCTGATAAAGTTCAACATCAAGAAATGTAAAACCTCCACCTTGGGATGACACCCCCAACACATGTACAGGCTAGGAGGCACCAAGCTGACTGTCACTACAAATGAAAGGGACCTGGGGGTAATAATAGACCACAGTATGAACATAACCCAGCAGTGTGATGCTGTAGCCAGTAGGGCAAATAATACTCTGGCATGCATCAATCGATGCATCTCCAGCAAAATCAAAGAGGTAATTCTTCTGCTCTACTCAGCACTGGTAAGACCACAGCTGGAGTACTGCATCCAGTTCTGGGCGTCACACTTTAACAAGGATATGGTACAGCTTGAGAGAGTCCAATGAAGAGCCACCTGTATGATCAGAGTCTTACACAGCAAGCCATATGAGGAAAGGCTGAGGGATCTGAGACTCTTCAGCCTGAAGAAAAAAAGGCTGAGAGGGGACTTGGTAGCAGCTTCCCACTACACTAGGGGAGTACATCAAGGGTTTGGTGAGGAACTGTTCACCAGGGCACCCAAGTAAAAAACCAGGAGTAATGGCCACAAACTCCTGGAAGATCAATTCATGCTCAACATTAGGAAAAATTTCTTCACAATCAGGGTATCCAGACTGTGGATTAAGCTCCTTTCAGAGGTGATGCAATCACTTACTCTGGAAATCTTGAAGAAGAGACTGGACAATCACTTTGCAGGGGTTACCTGACCCCCAGTTATCTTTCCTGCTTGGTGCAGGGGACTGGACCCGATGATCTTTCAAGGGCCCTTCCGGCCTTATAATCTATGAATCTACATTTTGTCTACCGTGACTCAGCAGGATTTGTTCTGGGAGTACACTTACAGCCTCTCAAGTTTAGTTGACTTGAAATTAAATCTTAGTTACTAATTTAACAAAGGTTTTTTCCCTTCCTAATTTCTATTATAATAAACTTTTTTCTTCATTCCTAATGATTTTGTAAGATAACAAACCTTAAATTAAAATATGGGTCTGGAAGAGCTTGCCAATTTTCTTATTGGCAAAACGATTACACTAGATACAGCATTGACCAAATCATGTAAAAAGCTTTACTTGTGTTCTGAACTATTAAAGAGATTCTGGGGTTTTATGAGATGATGAGCTGCTAAATGGACAAGCAGACTGGGTGGAGTCTCAAATCTCACAGCTGTTAAGGGCCTCATATCAAGCAACTGTGAAATTAACTGAGGAATTCCGTTAAAATCTTAGGAGTCCTCTTTCTTTTTTGAACACTTCACCCATCTCTGTTGTAATTATTAAGGGTCTTTGTTAAGAATTCACATTTGTGGAAAGTTACATGTTATGAATAGGTTGGAAGTATTTTAAATTAGTCCACTTAAATTTTCCTAGTTCAAAGGGATGAATTGCTTCTGATACTTCTTTGAAAGAGATCAGTAGATGGCTGTAGCTTTCAAAGTGATCTCATCCAGGAAAGAACAAGATTTTTGGGGGTGGAGCAAAAAGAATATTAATTTTGGCTGGACTAAAAAATATAGGTAAAGTAACTTTAGCATGACTCTGATAAGATTAAAAGGTATTTTATCACATATGGGAAAGAAATCAGTGGTGTTGCAAGAAGGAAGAGGTGGATGATACTCTGCTTCCTGCAAAACACAGGGCATTTTTCAGTACTGACTGAAACATGAACTAACTAAAAACCCCAGTGTTCTTTTATGTATTTTTACCAAGAGGTGAAAAAAAACTACCTATTTAAACATCTGGATTTACAAGGACTAGAAAAGTATAATAATAGGCTTGTTTTCACTAACAAAACAACACTATGTTTTGAACGTCAGGATAACTAACACACACTAAAGCCTACACACATTCAGTGCACAGCACTGGGGCTGGAAAAACCCAGTGGCTCAGCTCACCCCCACCTAGGGATGGTGCTATTCCCACCCCTGCCCTTCACCCCTGATTGGGCTATTTTTAGCCCCCCAACTCCTCCTCAAGCAGGCAGTTTCCCCCTGCAGACCCATCAGTCTCCACCTCCCCCCACCCAAACCAGCCAACCTCCCCTCCCCACTCCCCGTGGACCCACTAGCTTCCCTGACCCAGCAACCCATCCCATCACCCAGAGTTACTTACATCAAGTTCTCTAGGTACCCTTGGAAGCATCTTCTGGGATCTGTATTGTTGCAAATTGGCCTACCTCACTTTTTATATCTCTTTTCTTAGGTAAAATCTAAGACTTGTTATTTAATGCTCACAACCCCTTAAAAAATAATAAATTTAGAAAGGAAAAGTGGGAATGGGATAAGAAGCAACATTTGTACCAACCTAATTTTACCCCAGTGGAAATCTCATCTATAGTTGTCAAACATATTGCCAGAAAATAAATAGTAACTTTTTAACTTACATTGGATTTGTATTTCCAAGAAGCCTCCCAAAATATTTTGCTGGGAATGCGCTAGCTTTCCAAATACTGCTCTAGAGGCTCTGTACCACAGTCACTCCAGGTATTCTTATATATTCGTGCCACTTGTACTTCAATTGTACAGGGTCCCTGGGCCATATTAGCTTTTATTTTCCCCGATTAAATGTTTCTTCTGCAGATAACATTTTTTCCTCTTTATATAGTCATCATATTAGACAAAACAGTAAATGCATGCAAGCGAAAAACTGATGGAGTAGGTAATAATGTAAGAAACTGTGGACTCTGTGGACTTTCTTCCATGTGCTGAACACTCACCATTCTTAACATTCCTTCATTTACATAAAGACATGTAGAAATATTGGGTATATTTTAAGCTCTAGCACAGTGGCTAACATAGCATAATTAGCAAATGGTATGTCAGGGTGAGGCAGACAAACAACCCCAAATTAGCAGGCCTCAGTACATCAGCACATGCTTAAAGTTAAGCTTGTACTTCAGTCCCACTGAGTTCATATGAAGCTGTTAAGCATCTTTCCTACATAGGAATTTTTCTTAAATCAGGACCTCATGCTTGTAAGCATATATTAACTTTATAGAGTATTGTACGAAGTAGTAGGGATAGTGGCACATGAATGCCACCTACACACACACACACACACACACACACACACACAAGTTTGAAAGGTCTTTTTAAACATTTCTTTGGCTTCTTATCTTTCTTGCACAGACTTTCTGACAGGACAATTTAAAGAGCTTTTCAGATTATATTGTTGATATTCTATATGCCAGAGGCAATTAGACAATAGAAAATAGACTTCTAAATCCTGAAATGTAAGTGCGTTTTGTTATAATTTTCCATGTATAGAATCTAATCGTGTGATGATGATCCTAAAATTGTCCACCCCCTCCTTCACTCTCCTGTGGTGGGAAAGCAGCAGCAGTGCACTAAGCAACAAGGAATGCAGATGTTGGGGGCAGGCCAGGGAGAAGCAAGCAGCCTGACCCCTG
The DNA here is from genome assembly GCF_052110815.1 of Crocodylus siamensis. Lineage (NCBI taxonomy): Eukaryota > Metazoa > Chordata > Crocodylia > Crocodylidae > Crocodylus > Crocodylus siamensis. The sequence goes on from NC_143395.1 coordinate 58,538,761, forward strand.
CTCCTTGCCCCTTTGCCCACCTGTCACCTGCCCCCTGCCTACCTCCTATGCTCTGGTCCCAGCTCTGGGACAGGGAACAGAGCACATGACAACTCTGGCCCTAGCCCCATCTCTGATCCTGGTCTGCCTGATTCCTGACCCACCTTACTGCCCCCAAAACCATGGTGCCACCCAGTCCTGACCTGCTGTTGCCTGGATCCCCAGCCCATGACGCCACTCAGTTTCTGACCCATGTCACTGATCGTTAACCCACAATGCTGGCTTTAGATATTGACTAAAACAGTACCGCTGAACAGAGAGAGACTGTGCACTTCGTATGTATTGTTAATGCAAACCATTCACTGGGATAGAGAATTCCAACATAAGGCACTGGTTAACTTAAAATAAATGAAATGTCAATCAGACTGTGGCTGGGTTTTATTTTTGGTTGTCAGCAATCTTCCAACAGTAAATTATAGAATTTAGCAATGATTTTCCAGCTCTCTAAAGTAAATAAACAAGCAAAAGTGTTAGTAAAAGAAGCCTTTTATTAATACACTGCAGAAATATTTGTACTTAGAATGAATCTTCAAAAAAATGAAACCCATACAAAAAGAACATGAAATTATGCACTAAATATTAGTAAACCAATTCTGTGAGGAAAAAAATGTCATGGAAAGTACAACAGTGGGGTTTTGAGAAAAGTAAATGTCTGCTTCACCTATGACCCCACTCCGTCTCTTACTACTGTTTAAAATAGATCATACTTTTCATTCTGAGTTATTCGCCTAGATCCAGTGCCACATATTTCTAAAGAAGACCTAAATTGATCAGCAGCAAAAGTTGCCACCAGTGCTTTTCACTTTGTGAGCTATGTGAGCATGTAACGTGATATTGCATCAGGCCTTAAGGGTTTTTAGCTTGTAGTAGGCATTAAATACAGATGTTGATTCAGTGGATATTTTAGAGCTATAATAATGACAAGGCATATTATGAAGCTTTTCCCAAAGCACTTTTGGTAGGAAACCCTTCATTTACAAGGGAAGTAACCTCTGAGACATAATGAATAATACAGCATCACATGTACCAATACATACTTTAGAGATAGGTAATATATGATATGTGATTAAAGCTACTTAAGAAAATTTCAGATAAGCAATATGTTGTTATTCAAATAGGAATCCGCCTAGTTAACGTGGGCTACCTTTTTCTAACTTAAAAGTATCAAAGTAATGGATTTTTAGCAGAGGGGTAACAACACAGCCAGGCACCAAGGGCATCTGCCACACACAGGGACAGCAGATTTACAACCTTGGGTTTACTTTAATCTGACAGGTGCCACCTCCAGTACCTGGTTACAACCTCACAGCATGCTAAAACATTAAGGCAACTGTACACATGCAGGAAAGCTGCTCCAACATGCTGTAATTACGCCTTCAAGTGTGGCATGTACAGTGTGCAGCACTGCAGACAGGTCTGTGGTGCTGTATACCACATGTGCACACTTGTCTGGATGTGCCTTATGAAGCCATAGAAGAGAGTTAGATTTGTTGCATTCATTGTGTAGTGCTATAAAAAGCAAAAGGACAGCTGTTTACACTGTTTGTACCTGAAAGTGATATAAGTCATTAGCACTTTCACCGAGCAACTTCTTGGGCATGTCTACATGTCCTATTAATACGCTGTAAACTTACTATGCAGTAAGTTTTCCCTGGGATTGTGTCTACACATGTGCTTGGTGATTAGTTTATGGGAAAAAAAGATTACTAAGACATGATTGCAGAGCCTGAGTATTTCACATGGAGAAACACCAGGTGCTAAAGGTTTCTTTAATCTAGTAATGAATGGCAGAGCAAGGACCAATACGTGGAAATTGAAGCCAAAAAAAAATTCAAATTAGAAATTAAGCACATTTTCTCCCTGGTAGAGTGATTAACTCTGGCAATGTGGACAGGCAAATGCTTGGAGCCCTTTCAAATGGGGAATGTTTCAAAAGGGCAACAGCTGGTACGTTTTAATTGTTATGCGTGAACAAGATGAGAGTGATTCAAGTGCAGCAAACTCGCTCCGGCTTTAACCCTGGATGAAGGCGTGTTGAAGTTGCAGTGGTTTTGCTGCATTTAAATCATTCACAGCTCATCCACACATAATAATTGGAAAGTACCATCTGGTGCCCTTTTGAAATATTTCCTTTTGCAAGAGCTCCAAGTACTCATGTCTCCACACCCTGGAAATGAACTACTAAGGGGAGGGTGGTTTCTCAACCTTTCGATGTCTTCAGATCAAGACTAGACGCCTTTCTGTAAGATATGCTTTGACCAAGCAGGAAATTACTAATATACTTTCATTAGATTTACTGTAATTCCTGGTTAATACTAAATTAGATTTGAGAATATAATTTTGTAAAGATTAAGAAATAGCCAGTTGGGAAAAACAGGAAAGTTTCTCTGAGCCTGCCTGAATGCTCTACTCACTGGCATGATATGAATCATGCAGGGGAAGATGTTTAAAAGAGACATGGTCTGACGTTCTCAGGCTATCTGCTGGTAGGCAGAGTCTTTCAGAAGCTTAAACAGACCTGTGTGTCATGACAGCAAGGATTAGTTTAGTTTCCTGAGTATGGTTTAAATTCTTTGTGTCATGGAGCTAGATCTCCTAGTTGTTGAAAGATGTCCCTTCTGGATTAGGTATCAAACCACCCCACCATGCTGAATGCCTGGGAACATCCATACTCTGTATTATAGATTTGCTTTATTAACTACAAAAGCTTTGCATGCCTCTTTAGTCCTGGGATTTAATGGTCATCTAGGTGTCGGTGTTTAGAAGGCCAGTCAGTACTTAGCCTTAGGAGCTAAGTATAGATATTCAAAAAGCCCAAACCTGAATCAATTCAATCTTTGCAGGTTAGTGTAATCTGCACAGATTAAACCAGGAAGCAAGTGAATAGACATTCACTTTTGATTCTGAAAATGCAGGCACAAGCCTGCAGTGGCTCAGACTACTAGCCAGAGGGGTATTAGAGTGAGTCCTCGCTTCTTTTCCACAGCAGCCATAAGATTAGAGGGAAGCTGACCTCAGGGTGGGGGGGAAGGGGGCACATGGCCAGGCCCTGGCAGGCCACTGAATATGATTGGGGACAGCTGGCCTGGCTGGGGCTGCTTCCCTGCTTGCAGTGCCCTGGCTGCTGCCCCTGGGCCCTACGCTATTGCTCTGGACACTGTACCTGGGTGCATTGCTTAGCTGGGGCAGCAGTGGAGCTCCCAGGTGCAGGCTAACCCAGGTGCCATGGGAGCCGACTGGCTCCTCCCATGGGACCTGGTACTGCTGAGCCCCGCCACTGCTTGCAGTGACTCACACACCTGCTGGGCCGCCCAGGTCAGGTGATCTGAAAGAGTAGGCTGCAATCAGGCAATCAGGCAGCTGCAGCACCTGGTAACTCTGCAGGTGAGTGCTGGTAACTTCCTCAGCAGTGGCTGCGGCTCCCTGGAGGTGGGTGAGAGTGACTCAGGCAGAGTTGGCACTGGGGGTTCGGGGAGGGAGATCCCCACTTGTCTTCTAATCAGTGCCACTGCCTTCACTTCCTTGGAGGACACTGGCCCTGTGCCAGGCTTGGGCCTGAGCATGGCCTTGGTGGGAAGAAAAGACACTTGGCAGGTTCCCCCCAGGTCTGGCGCCCACTTCCAAACACCCCACATTCTCCCCATTGTTGCATCACAGAGGAAGGCAGTGCCTGGATCTCTCCAGGGGCATCTCTCCCCCTGCCCACCTCCCCTCTACTTCTGCCTGCGACAACACCGGCCAGGCCCCTCTCTCCTCACCTTCACCTCAGGCCCAGGGTTAGCATCTGGCCACACCCCTCCCCTCTGCTGCTCGGCTAACTCCCACCCCTTCTCAGCCAGCCAGAGCAGTGATAATGACTTGGCTAGGGAGGAGAAGGGTGGGGCCAACCCTGCTTCCTCAGCCCAGCCCAGGGCTGCGAAGCATACTGGGATGCTGGGGGACTGTGAGTTAACTTAAATCAGGAACGGGTTTGGGACAGAAGTTCTGTAAACCGGTTTGGCCTAAGTCTGATACTACATTCAGCCAAGTTTATTTTAAACCAGTTTTGGCCATTTTGAAAGTGCACTGAATTTCTGTTCTGTTACAGGTTTAACCCAGTTTGTGATCACTTGAACTGGTTTATGTGTAACTTCTGCCCCTAGCCAGGATGTTCTGTACTTGAATAGTAAAAAATTATAGGGTTTCTATACCACTATTACTCCTCTTCCTCCATCTCCTCCTTTCTTGCTACTTCCATGAAGTATTAAACCATAAAATATTTTAAGAAAAGTTAGCTAAAATGTATTTAAATTGGTGTGTTTTCATTGGACCCTACCATCAGCAACCTGCAGTTATAGGACAAACAGGAAGAGAATGAGACAATATGTTAGAATCTCAGTAAAAAGGAACACTTCTATGCTCTATCCCAGAAACCAGGGAGACTAATTTTAGGGATGAATTAACTCCTTGTTTTCTTGTAAGGGAGAAGGAATCTGATGGAACCACTATTTAAAAGATGTTGACTACATATAGTGGAGACCCAACTAATTGTCTGCAATTTGGTGTTACAACACTGTTGTTTTGTTTTTAGTTTTTAATTTTTTTCATATAGAATATATTCTCATATTGAAGTACATGGCTATGCTTATGTATACACAATTTTAAATAATAATATACAATAAATAAATTATATTCAGCAATAACTGTTGACTAATTACCCATATTCTAGTATTTTATACCTTATCATATGTAAGACTAAGGCCCCATCTACACATTACATTAAGGCATGATTAATAGGGGTGTGTGAAGTGGGCCCTATTCAATTTGGATTCAGCGCGAATCAGGGAGAGTGATTTGATTCATTGATTCAGATCACTGTCCCTGATTCAATTCAGCTGAATCCAAATCTGAAGATTCGATACTTATTCAGAAAAATCAGCCATTCGGACATAGACACAGCTTTAAACTTTTTTTCTATGTACCTCGAAGTACTAGCGCAGCTCATGAATACTGCGATGCTGGGGCACATGGAGTGTCCCACAGGAGTGCAGGGAGGCCCTCCACATGCTTGGCGGTGAACTCAGAAGTGGACCGGAAGTACATCTGGTCCATTTCCAGGTGTGCTGGGGACCATATGGGGTGCCCCTTTGTGGCACCCTGGCTCAGCAATCAGCTGCAGGGGGGGAAACCCCAGGTGCACCATACCCAGAAGGCACCAGTTGCTGAGCTCAGGGCAGGGGGCGGCACACCCCTCAGCAGACCAGAAGTGCTTCTGGTCCACTTCCAGGTCTTCTGCCAAGCACACTGGGGAGCCCTGTGTGCTTCTGTGGGACACTCCATGCACCCCAACATCGCAGCATTCACTAGCCACCTGCTACCTAGAGGTATGTAAGAAAATCATTTAAAGCTGTGTCTATGTCCAAATTGCTGAATCTTTCCGAATCTCTCTGAATCGATTCAGATGGTTTCCATTCAATTCGGAGAGATTAAAGGGTCCTCTGACTCAATTCAGATTCGGAGATTCAGCCACTGAATCGGGCTGAATCTCTGCCAGATCAAATCAGGGACCAAAGCTTCACACAGCCCTAATGATTAACCAGTTATCACACCTTAAGTGGTTACCCAGCCCCATATTCAATCAATTAATGGTGTGAAAAAAGATGAATAAGCTACAACATTATGCCACAAAATGTGTAATAACTTTGTGGCTGTTTCCTGTCATACCATTAATTAAACATCTGTCCAGGGACCTCTGTGACTGGGAGCCATCAGCTGATCAGAGCTCGCAGCTGGGGGGCCCATGTGCTCCCCAAGCCTGAGAGCTCCCACCTAATAAGGCTTTCAGCTGCAGGAGGTCTTATGCACCCTTGCAGCTGAAAAACCAAAGTTGTCACAATGTATCAGCCACAGGGGCATCCTCTGCAGCCCTTCAGCTGGGAGACTTCAGCTTTTGTGGTCTCCCAGCCTTGGGAGTGTGTGGGCCATCCCTGCAGCTAGGAGGGCCTTCAGCTGAGAAGACTGCCAGCCTCAGAAGCTTGCTTCTTGCTGGTGCCAGGGGATCCCAGAATCAGGCTCCCCCTGCACCAGCAATAAGATGTGATGGGATTTGATTTGCAGTCTCACAGTCACACCTGCCATGTATATGTGGCATAGCAGGAAGCACAATAATGTAGATCATGCATTAGATCCTATTGCGCCTTTACTTGCCTGTGTAGAAGGGTCATAAATGCTAGAGTATTTTCCCACGATGAAAAATGGAGAATCATTTGGAACAAGCATGCACTTCATTCACTTTTTTATTTCTTCAAATTACTGAGACATTATCACTGTTATTAATTAGTTTGGAGCTGTGACGGTGTCCATCCTCAAGATGAACATGAACCTGCAATGTGATGCTGCAGCTAGTAAAGTGACCAAAATGCTGGCTTGCATCCATAGATGCTTCTCGAGCAAATCCTGGGATGTCATTCTGCCATTGAACTCGGCCTTGGTGAGGTCACAGCTGGAGTATTGTGTCCAGTTTTGGGCTCCACAATTCAAAAAGGATGTGGAGAAGCTTGAGAGGGTGCAGAGGAAAGCCACATGCATGATCAGAGGTCAGGAAAACAGACCTTATGATGAGAGGCTGAGAGCCATGGGGCTCTTTAGCCTGGAAAAGTGCAGGCTCAGGGGTTATCTGATGGCCACCTATAAGTTTATCAGGGGTGACCACCAGTATCTGGGGGAACGTTTGTTCACCAGAGTGCCCCAAGGGATGATGAGGTTGAACGGTTATAAACTACTGCGAGTCCATTTCAGGCTGGACATAAGGAAGAATTTCTTTACTGTTTGAGCACCCAACGTCTGGAACAGCCTGCTATCGGAGGTGGTTCAAGCACCTACATTGAACACCTTCAAGAGCAACTTGGATGCTTATCTTGCTGGGATCCTATGACCCCAGCTGACTTCCTGCCCTTTGGGTGGTGGGGCTGGACTCGATAATCTTCCAAGGTCCCTTCCAACCCTAATGTCTATGAAGTAGGCCTAACCCTCTGTCACTGGGCTACCCAGCCACCTATCTCTCCTGCCATGCCTTGATGGAACAATAATTATGGTGTTACTCAGGTGGGAGGCTGCCCATTTACTACCCCAATGCTAAGGGGTCACTTTCCACTGCTCCAAACCTCCCCTACATGTTGGCCCACACCTTGCAGATGGTATATAACTGTTGGCCTACACCCTAGGGCATTGGGTCAGTTCACTCCCTGTCACTGTGTCCCCTGGCACTGGGGTCTAATCACCCCCCCATCGCTGAGCCCCGCTAGCACTGGGGTCTAATCACCCCCCCATTGCTGCACCTAAGCTGGCACTGGGGTCTAATCACCCCCCCCATCACTGTGCCCACCCTGGCACTGGAGTCTGATCACCCCCCTGTTGCTGCAGCCCCCTGGCACTGGGGTTTGCACAATAGTGTGCCCCAATGAGGCCTTCTCCTCCCCAAATAGCCTAAGCCCAGTCCACTGGATAAAAAAATAACATAAATATGAGCCCCTGGGCTATAACATAATACAAGTCATAAAACCCACACTCTGGCTCCTTAAAAACCCCAAACTGCTCTTCACACACTGAGCAGCCCCCAGCTCTAGGTACGCTGTAGACTCCTAGAGCCTCATTAGCTACAGCAACAGTCTGGCCAGCAGCCACAACATTCCTGGATAGGTCTGCCATGCAGGAGCTCTCTTCCACTGGCCACTTGCCAGAGACCTCCTCCTGCCAGCCTCAGCCCTGGGGTTTATAGGTGTCCAGAGGCCTATCCCCTTCCTGTCAGCTGACTGGCTTGGGTGGTTGGGGTATTAACCCCTACCTTCCTGGTGCTTATTGTTCCTGTAGACTCGGGTCTTAAAGGGGCAACCCTGCCTCTTAGTAACAGGGCTAGGGTTCCCTGTTACAGTAGCTTTAATAATAATCTGGATATGTTGGCTTGTGCTGTAGAACTTGAGTGTCCCACTTTGATTTCTTATTAAAACTGTACACATTTCCTTTGACAAATATCTCGATTTTGCTATTCACCCAAAGAATCTTGTCTGTCTATTTTGCTGACCTTTATAAAAATTCTGGTTATGTGACCCTCTGAAATAAAACTAGAGAAGGAACAATAATTAAGTATCAGTGAATACCTAATTTATATATGATGGAGAATGTAGTGATTATGTACTGTGAAATAGTTGGCAAAGAGTCAATGTTTCTTTTTACAAGATATATGATGGAAATAAGGGGCCTGCCTAGTTCTTCTCTCACTTAAATCAGGAGTTTGGCCATTGACTCAATGAGAAATGGATGAGACCCTATTGCCTGTAGAACTAGAGCTTAGATTAAAATTCTACCTTTGAAAGCAATGTCATCCAAGTTGTAGGGTATGCATTTTCTGTTCAAGTGAGAGATCTCAGTTTTGTACAGGTAATTATTACAGCACAAGGGATTATAGTAAATGATAGGTCAGTATTTTTTTTCAAAGGGATTTTGTACTTTAAATGAGGAAAGTAAACTCCTTAAGCGTTTGCAGAGGATTTGAACCCAAGTGATTTATGCATGGCTTGAAATTTAATTTTGTCATTTTCATCTAAGTCCTGTGAAAAGGGCTAGATAAGCAGGAAGTCCTATGATTACCGATAGCAGTTAGTGTATATGTGGTTAGAATACATTATTTCAGTGATGGGGAGGCAGTTGTTCACACTTACTATCTATCTAGCAGTTTGAATGTTACGGTGTGCTTTCTTAACAAGCTTCTTCTGGCCAGGAAAGAGCAGCAATTCAATAATAATAACCACTTAAGATAAGCAAAAGCAACATTTCACAGCAGCTGTATTGACAAAAATGTCTATGAAAGAACATTTTTTATTACAAACAAGAAGCACATAGAATGGGATTTGAACATCCATAGCACTGTGTTCTCAAACATTTTTCAATTACTGTTCCTAAGGTATTTTCTTACCCTCCACTAATGAACCATTTATTTAAAAATGTAAGGACATTTTTAAGGCAATCACCTTATTAGTTTGATAGCTGACCAGAGACTCTTCTGTTGGTTCAAATCTAAAACAACAATGTACCACAAAATGTGCCTTGTTAAAAAGCACTGCCTCTCCAGAAAGGCTTAGCACAGAATGACGGCTTGGATGGTTGGCTCCACTAATGCAGTAGAATTGTGTCTGACATCTGTTTAATGCAACTACATGGAGCTTGAAAGTGAAGGGCAAGCCTGAGAATTAAAGCTGATGGAAACCTGCTGCCAATGCCGTGTGTGTGCTGGTATAGTTTATTAATCTTGTCAGCTGTTATTACCTTTTTATCTGGATCCTGTTAACTTAGGATTTGTATTTAACTCATGGAAAAGATCCGCTTTTGTTTTCTTACTTCAGATATGAAAAGCCTTTTGGCATGCGTCTTCAAAGGCATTAAGTCAGTAGCATCATGGAAATTTGGCTATGATTTGAGTACTTGAGCAGCTATAAAAATTAGGTTAGGTTATTTTAACAGGCTATTGTTCCACAATCTATCTTTTTCTCTCACTTTTAAAGACTTTTCGCCTACTTTTCTAATCAGTTAAAATAATTATTTTGCTTTTATTTCAAAGTCCATCAAAAAATAGTATTTCTTAAGATTTCATCTATAGTGTTTTATGGGTAATTTCAATGTTGTATGCCAATTAGATACATAAACACCACACAGAAACAGAGTTCAAACGTCAGAGTCATTTTTATATGCCAGAGAAAAGCACTCTGTAATGGTCTGCACTTAACTTTGCTGCCATCGATTGCCGTGCCCTCCCCTAGGAACCTTTTGCACACTCCAAGGCTTGTCATCTACATCTATTTCTTATCAAATGTAGACAGAGCTGTACTCTGCTTGAAATAAGTGCCTGACTGAAGGACAGCCAATTAAAATGTAGTGCAGACATACCAAAAGAGATGATGGATGGAAGAACTGACTGAAGTCACAAACCTTCAGGTCCCTTTCTATGAAAGGTCTGTTCTAGGAAAGGTGCCTGCCATCTGTCTATGAAGGCAGCACACAGTCCTGGGATCCTACTGGGATCCTTGCTGCTACTTATTGTCTTACTGTCTTCATTACTGTAAATTCCTCCTTCTTTGATGGCTCATCAGAGGATAACACTTGAAGCATCACAGAGAGCAGTGGCATTGCCTGTTTCCACATGCTAAACCTTGAAAGGATGTGGTATAGATGCCATTAGTGCAGCACAAAGCATTCACGGTAAGCCCTTTGTCATCAGGATGCTTACTGAAACCGTCTCAGCAGTGCACTGCACTAAGATTATCTACGTTACATCCTATCAGGATTAGCCCCTGTGGAGGGGGTGTGCTGAGCTTCACTGGGGTGCTCTCTAGCACAGTCTCTTGACAGTGTAGATATGCTGACATTGTCACCATACAATACCAAAAAGAAAAACACAGCTGTTGACGTCATCTTTGCTGTTCATTGAGCAAACGATACTACCCAATCTTAGAAATCTTCCATTGACTCACCCTTCACTGTCCATGTCCAATTAGCATTTTTTGCCCTCTTCTTCAAGAAATTACATATCTCATCCTATCCTATTTATCTACATCATCATTTACTGCAGGGTTGGCCAGCCTATGGCATACGTACCACAAGTAGCACAGGCAGCTTCTCTGTATGGTACCCAGGAGGCCAGAGAAGGGACAGGCAGCACAGTGCAGGCAGGGCAAGAAGCAGGAAACAGGGCAGGTCTATACGAGATGCTTTGTTGCCATAGCAATGAGCTACAGTGACATAACTCATTTCTATGGCGACATAGCATCAGCTGGCATGAGCTACACAGTAGCAATGAGTTACTGTACAGTAGTTTGTTGCTGTTGTACAGTAGGGTCAGAAATGACCCATGCACTGCTGAAACTGTGCAGTAATGGTTGTTAACAACTAAGTTATTACTGTGCAGTCAAGAACTGCTAAAGCAAGTACTAAATGACCATGCAGTAACAACTGCACAGTCAGGGGCATATGTAGACACACCCACAGAGCAGTAAGTTAGACAGGGAGCACAGGGCAGGGAGCAAAAAGCAGAGCAGCAGATCAGGTAGGGAAAGAGGGGTCAGAGTGGCATTTGGAAAGGATGTAGGGCTAGTATGAAGCATGTCTACCAAAAAGTCCTCCACAGATTTAGTGTTATCTTCCCTACTTCTTTAGTACTGCCAGTAATGACAGCAGTGATATTCCATTGTCCTCTCATTACCTATTTAGACTTCACTTCATAATGCCTTTCATTCTAGTCTCCTGAGTACCTTTATAATCTTCTTTGATTCTATTTCTATTTCATTCCTGTTGTTGTGACCTCACAGCTAGTTGTGTCATGTCTGAAGTAAGTTTGGTAGCTTTTAGAACTTGAGTCATGTCCTCCTGTCTTACTCTAAAGCACATTCTTGGGCTCCAAAATATCAGTAGTTTTTATTGCCACTAGTATATGGTACTTGAGGATATAATAATAACAATAGCAATAGTAGTAGTTGTAATAATAGTAATAACACGTAGTTTTTATGGAGCACTTTTCATTAGTAGATTTCAAAAGCACTTTACAATGGAGATCTGGATCATTATCACCACACCATAGGCAGATACACATTTAACACAGGTAGGTTTTGTAATATACCAGGTAGACAGACTGAATCTACCATGGAGAGCTGCTCTTGGCATAAAATGCGTGACCTACATTTTTGCAGTTTTTACTTTTTTCCACATTCTGTATTTTTAAAATATATTTTTCATGTTCACATTTCTTGCCTGTGCATAATTGTTGTTACAATTATCATTTGCTGCTCTGTTACATTAGAATCCAGAGACCTTAGTCAGGATCAGCATGTGTTTCACTTGTTTCCCATCAGTTTGTTTTTCAGGCTGTTTCCAAGAAAATGGCCTAGAGACTCACAAGTGAGATTCTTCTTTTCCTGGCTGCCATACTGACTCAGTGTATTAACCACTGTCCCCTTCAACCTACCTCCATCTCCTCAGTGTTTTTATAGGTTTGTGGGTGGCAATAAGGATTTCCTCTCTATGATAAGACAACAGTCACAGTGTTCTGGCAAGTCAGGTGAACAATCTCCCACTTGTGCTATTTTACTTTTTTAATAGCTTGGGTAGGAGCCAGTAAGATAAATGCATGTCTCTAACCCATTTCCTATTTAATATTATGAAATGGTTTGAGAATCCTGATATGTTGTTATTCATTAATGTCATATCCATGCCTAAGATACTCAATTTAACACAGGTCTATGTCTGCTTTGTGTAGATCATGTTTCAAATATATGTAAAGAAGAAAGAGTCTCTACACCCAGAGTTTACTATCTTTTTCTATACCATTTACAGAAAAGTGCCATTTTTAGCAGAAGAAGATACTGAGCAGTACCTTTTTGTCTCCTGTGGCATTTTTTCAAAAGTATCCAAATGACATATAGGCAGTGAAACTTAGGCCACTACCAAGTCACTGAGTCCCAGATTGGTAAGTGCCCAACAATGCCTAACAGGATTGTCAAATTCTGCGTTACTTTTCAGAACCCACGCAGGCACCTGTTTGCAACCTTCGGTTCCTAAACACCTTTTGAAACTGCTACCCTGAATGCTGGAACACCTTTTCAGCCATCATAACAGGAAATGTAGTTACTGCTTTCAGGACTGCTCAGCTTCAGAACTTCCCTTAGCTCTAAGGTTTTCCTTGCATGGTTGGGCCTCTTCTACAGAAATACAACATTTGTTATTTCACATTGCGGAGAATTCTCAGAAGAGATTAGAAACTTTACTAAGGAAGCCACTTCCCTTGATAAACAAAAGTTGATTAGGGCTGCACTACGTTTAACCCAGCACCTGCATTATTCATCCCCTGTAATATAATAGGGATGCTAGCAAAAACAGGGAGAGATTTGGAAAGGTAGGCTGAGATTTTTGCCTCAACATCCATTTAAGGTATTTATTTTCTGAACATCAAGATGTGTTCAGAACATCAAGATGTGGCTGTATATTGTTTGGTTCCTTTTGGACTCCTTTCTGCTCTTGGCATTACAATGAATAACAGTGGTGAGAAAGGCTTCTTGCCACTTCTGTCTCTCCAGCTTATTGCATCTAACCACACTGATCTCCAGTTTCATCATCTACAGGATGGGTAACTACAACTTACTTAATCTGGGAATTACACAAAAGTCTCTGTGGAAACTCCAGTATAAAAATCTTTTAAGTATTGTATAATGCAGTGCCTAATAGACACTAATGACAAAAAACATTTTACATTTTACTAATGACAAAAACCAAAAATATTACTAAAGAAGAAAGGAAAAATCGTAGTTTTGTGTCTACAGGTCAAAGGCTCTATTTTTCTCAAAATGTAAAGAAAAGCACACTAATTTCTAGCCAAACTTATCTTGAAGTCATTGGTGACACATAGAGGGTGCATGCAGGTGCATGTGCCCCCCCAAGATTGGCAGTGTACCCCCTGAGATTGGTCACTGACAAAGCTGCCAGCAGCACCTGCAAACAGTCGCTGCTCGCCACCCCACCACTCCTTACTGCCGACACCGCCAGCAGTGTCTATGGGTGGTCACAGATCTCTGGCTGGCGCACGCCACTCCACCCCCCTCACCGCTGACACCACCAGGGCTGCCTGCAGGACCTCCTGCTCAGCCCACCCCCACCAATGCCATTGCCACCTGTGGAAGCGACCCACTTGCCACCGCCATGCCCCTGCCACTGCTGCCTGAGGGCAGTTGCCATGCCCCCCAGCCTCAGGAGGCACACGATGTTCATGCTTTAAGTCATGAATGGCTCATGCCCTCATGGCTGGGGGGGAATGGCTGGGGGGGCATGGCTGCGCTGGCAGCGGCGGGAGCTTGGTGGTGGCAGCAGCGGGAGCCCAGTGGCAGGGAGTAGGGACTTCCCACAGATGCTGCAGACACTGTTGGCAGTGGGGGGGGTGAGCACTGACCACGAGTCGGCGGCTGCCCGCAGGCACCGCCAGCAGTGTTGGCGGCAGCCAGGGTAAACATGGACCACCCGCAGATGCTGCTGGCACCGCCCGCTTGTCAGCAGCACGTTCACCCACGTACACCCCGCTACACGCTGCCCCTGCTTGAAGTCCACTAGTTTGAGAAAGCAAATCAGGAGAGGGTATTAGAAAACTGTAGAGGGGGTTTTTTTGTTTTTTTTAAATCTTTTTGGCAATTCAGTTGTTTGTTACTAAAAAAAATAATAATTTCAGTATGCATGGTCCATGCAGAAACCAATACAAATACAATTACAGGAGTACCCTCATTATAACGGCACAGTGATATTTGGCATGGAGGATGGGGGCTGCTACTAAACACTTTCCTATAGCAGCAGATTTTCATCATCTAATCCTGAAAAAAAATGAAGACAATATTGAGTAATTTTATTTGTCTTCAGAACTTGCTGAGAGTTGCATTTTGAAAATATGCCAGTATTCAGTGGTCCATATCTGCAGCCCAGAGGACATGAATGCTTTTATGTACATAATTGTATAACGTGGAACAATTTATAAAGATACCTTGTGCTTAGCCTATGACATGTCTTCCTGAATTCATAATCCAAAGAAATGTAGCCATGTTTATACAACAGTTATAAAAATTGAATGAATGCTGGCCCATTTTTTAAACCATTACCATATTTCACTTAACCTACATGGATGTTCTTTGTAGATGTGTAGGTGAGAATACCCTCTTGCCCTTTTATAAAAAATTGGTGTAGAATATTAACATCTTGAAAATAACAGTGTGACTCAAATTAAGTTTACTCAGTTCTTCCTCCAGGAAAAAGTCATATGAAGTAGATGGGAACTTTTCTGAGTAAAGACCAAGGAAAAATTGAATAAGGACATACAAAAGCCAGGAACTGAAGTAGCCAAAAATAAGTCACCTATTTTACTAGAAAGAGGCCGAAGCACACTGAATTATCCATTTTGCATGTTCAGAATCCAAGATTCCCAAAACAGTGAAATTATTTTCACATCATGATCTTTAAAAGGAAAAAAACTTCTTTTTTTTGTCTTCAATTGCAACAGAATTTCCCTCTAAAAAGTCGAATAGTGTTAGAATAGTGAGGCAACAGGATAGACTGCCTAGGAAATGTTATGGACTCTCCATCACTTTAGGTGTTCAAGAAGAAGTTGAATGGCCACTCATTGGGAATGATCTAGGTGTAGCTATGCCTATGTTCTACCATGGGTTTTTCCCATGCTCCTGGTCTTTCCTGGTTGCTCCCCACCCTCCCCACCCTTTTCTGCTATATGTGTCAGGGTATTTTTAAGCTTTCCCAAAGGCATTGCGTATTGGTTACAGCCAAAGCTGGTGACTTTGACAAGGCTGTGTCAGTGCACTTGTTGGGACCAAAGCCAGAGGTTTATGGCTAGACAGTCTTGCTCCTCCATTCAGGGTCAGACCAGTTGCCATATTTGGGGTAAGAAAGAAATTTTACTCCATGGTCACATTGGTATGGAGTGTGGGCATTTTGCCTTCCTCTGTAATGGAGGGGTATGGCCCTCTATCCGTGTATTCTTGAGCATATATTGTTAACATTTTATAGAAGCAGGACATTGACTGCCATGATTCCCCTGCTTTACCTGTGGCAGGTTAGGGTGTTAGGTCTGTGTTGTATCAGGGCTGATGGCAGTCTTATGTAGAGTTTAAATTATGGTTGGTATGGGAAGGTTTGGATAAGAATGGTTAGGGTTACCATACATCTGGGTTTTCCCCAACACGTCCCATTTTTGCATCATAGTTTCATAGTTGGTGAGGTTGGAAGGGACCTAAGCAGATCATCAAGTCCAACCCCCGCCATGGGCTGGAAAGGATGCTGGGGTCAAACAACTCCCGCTAGGTGATTGTCTAGCCTCCTCTTAAGGATCCCCAGGGTAGGAGCAAGCACCACTTCCCTTGGAAGTTGGTTCCAGATCCTAGCCACCCTGACTGTGAAGTAGTGCCTCCTGATGTCTAGCCTGAATCTACTTTCAGTCAACTTATGGCCATTATTCCTTGTTACTCCTGGTAGTGCTCGGGGGAACAGAGACTCTCCCATTGCCTGCTAGTCCCCCTTGGCAAGTTTGCAGGTAGTTGCCAGATCCCCTCTCAGCCTTCTCTTGTGGAGGTTGAACAGGTTCAGGTCCCTCAGCCTGTCCTCGTAGGGCCTGCCCTGCTGCCCCCTGATCATGCGAATGGCCCTCCTCTGGACCCTCTCCATGTTGTCCACATCCCTCTTGAAGTGTGGTGCCCAGAACTGGATGCAGTACTCCAGCTGCGGCCTGACCAGTGTTGCGTAGAGGAGGAGGATCACCTCTCTGGATCTGCTTAAGATGCATCTGTAGATGCATGACAAGGTGCAGTTGGCCTTCCTGACCGTGTCCCCACACTGTCAGCCCATGTTCATTTTGGCATCAGTAATGACTCCAAGATCCTTTTCTGTCTCTGCACTGAAGAGGAGGGAGTTCCCCAGCCTGTAGGTATCTTCCTCCCCAGGTGCATCACCTTGTACTTGTCAGTGTTGAATCTCATCCTGTTCTCATCCACCCACTCCTGTAACCTGTCAAGGTCTGATTGTAGCTTATTCCTTCCTTTTAGCATGCCCACTTCTCCCCACATCTTAGTGTCATATGCGAATTTGAACAGGGTGCTTTTCACCCCCTCGTCCAAGTCACCAGTGAAGTTATTGAACAGTGTGGGCCCAAGGACCAACCCCTGGGGGACCCCACTGCCCACATCCCTCCAGGTCAAAAATAACCTGTCCACCACCACTCTCTGGGTGCAGCCCTCCAGCTAATTTGTGTCCCACCTGACTGTGTAGGCATCGTCACCCCAGTCACCTAATATTTTAATGAGGATGGGGTGAGAGACAGTGTCAAAGGCCTTCCTAAAGTCCAGAAACACTATGTCCACTGCGACACCTGCATCCTCCAATCTCTCTCTGGGCTGGTTTTTTATATATAATCAAATGTCTAGAATTTCTGTCAGCTCAGCTTTGAAGTTTTTTCCCCACACTTCCCAGCTTGCCCTAGCATGGAGCTACTTGTGGCTGAGGGGAGCAGGGGAGCAGGGGGAGAGCAATTGGAGGCAGGGTGCACACACATGTGGCTAGCATGCAGCCAAGCAGAGTGCAGCCCTGGCAGCTGAATACAGGTAAGTACAGGAGCCGGAGGAAAAGCAAGGGCAATGTTGGACCCCTGCTAAACCAGATGGGGCAACTGACAACTGACGCCCAGGAAAAAGCCAACCTATTAAATAGGTACTTTGCATCAGTCTTTCATCAGTCACATGGGATGCCCATGCCTGCTATGGGACAGGGAGATCCGGGTGATGGGGATCCCCTACCCTCCATAAATGCTGACCTCGTGAAGGAACACCTTGAGAAGCTGGATACCTTCAAGTCAGCCGACCCTGACAATCTGCACCCCAGGGTACTCAAGGAGCTGGCGAGCGTCATAGCCCAGCCCCTGGCACGGATCTTTGAAAACTCCTGGTGCTCTGGTGTAGTGCCCAAAGACTGGAAGAAAGCCAATGTGGTGCCGATCTTCAAGAAGGGGAGGAGAGTGGATCCGGCTAACTACAGGCCCATTAGCCTGACTTCTATCCTGGGGAAGATCTTAGAAAAGTTTATTAAGGAGGCCATCCTTGATGGACTGGCCCAGGCTAACATCCTAAGGGATAGCCAGCATGGGTTTGTTGCGGGTAGGTCTTGTTTGACCAATCTCATTTCCTTCTATGACCAGGTGACCTATCACCTGGACAAGGGAGAAGAGATTGATGTCATATATCTTGACTTCAAAAAAGCTTTTGATCTGGTATCCCATGATCACCTCTTGGCCAAACTGGCCAGTTGTGGCCTTGGCTCCACCACGATCCGCTGGCTGGGAAACTGGCTCCGTGGTCAGACCCAGAGGGTTGTAATTGATGGCAGTCACTCATCGTGGTACCCTGTGACCAGTGGGGTCCCTCAAGGCTCTGTCCTGGGACCCATCCTGTTCAACATCTTCATTAATGATGTGGACATTGGAGTCAGGAATGGACTGGCCAAGTTTGCTGATGACACCAAACTTTGGGGCAAAGCATCCACACCAGAAGATAGGCGGGTGATCCAGGCTGACCTGGACAAGCTCAGCAAATGGGCGGACGAGAACCTGATGGTGTTTAACACCGAAAAACGCAAGGTTCTCCACCTTGGGAGGAAAAACCTGAAGTATCCTTATAGGCTCGGCAGTGCTACATTGGATAGCACTACGGAAGAAAGAGACTTGGGGGTCATCATTGACCACAAGATGAACATGAGCCTCCAATGTGATGCTGCGGCTAGTAAAGCAACCAAAACGCTGGCTTGCATCCATAGATGCCTCTCGAGCAAATCCCGGGACATCATTCCCCCCTTGTACTCGGCCTTGGTGAGGCCGCAGCTGGAGTACTGCGTCCAGTTTTGGGCTCCACAATTCAAAAAGGATGTGGAGAAGCTTGAGAGAATCCAGAGGAGAGCCACGCGCATGATCAGAGGTCAGGAAAACAGATCTTACGATGACAGGCTGAGAGCCATGGGACTCTTTAGCCTGGAAAAGCGCAGGCTCAGGGGTGATCTGATGGCCACCTATAAGTTTATCAGGGGTGACCACCAGGATCTAGGGGAACGTTTGTTCACCAGAGCGCCCCAAGGGATGACGAGGTCGAACGGTCACAAACTCCTGCAAGACCGTTTCAGGCTGGACATAAGGAAGAATTTCTTTACTGTCCGAGCCCCCAAGGTGTGGAACAGTCTGCCAGCGGAGGTGGTTCAAGCACCTACATTGAACACCTTCAAGAGTAAATTGGATGCTTATCTTGCTAGGATCCTATGACCCCAGCTGACTTCCTGCCCTTTGGGCAGGGGGCTGGACTCGATGATCTCCCGAGGTCCCTTCCAGCCCTAATGTCTATGAAATCTATGAAATCTATGAAGTCTGTGGGGGGTGGGGGTTGAAGGGCCAGGGCTAGGGAACTGTCTGGGGGTGGGAGGGTGCACACGTGTGTGTGTCTGTGGCAGGGGTGTGTGGAGGGGATGGGTGTGTGAGGCAGGGCAGGTGCCTGCCAGCACTGGGGGAAGCTGTCCAGGTGCCGGGACTGCAGCAGGGCGTATAAATGAAATGGGCAGGGGCAGGGCACTGGCATATCACTGTCCCCCACAATCATATACCCCTCTCCCCTCATGTGTGACAGGTGTCCTCTTTTTTGGAACTGGAAATATGGTAACCCTAGGGCAGGAGGCTGGATTAGGTGACTTGTGGAGGTCCCTTTTAGCCCTTCTTCTCTATGATTTCCTGTATGGTCTTGCCTGTCTGTGCACATTGGCCAAGTAGAACACACCTAAGCGAACCTGCTCATCTGTATTCAAAGGGATGGATTTCTTATGTGTAGGGCACAAAAGTTTTAATTTTCCATGCTGCACCAATCAGAGTGAAAAAAGTTATTTGTGCCTCCATAACCCATAAGAAGGGATCCTGGTTTTCTCTGTTAAAAAAAAATCCCCAATTTTTGGTTTTAAGAATGTAACCCAAAATCCACATTTTTCCATGCTTAAAATGAAGCATCACTAATATTCTCTTTCTCGCTCTCTCTTGCTCTCTCTTGCTCACTGTCTCTCAGGCTGTTTCATTTTAATCATGGAAAAATGTGGATTTTGAGTTACTTTTAGGCCCACACAAATTGTTACTACAAAGGTTATTTTCTTACGAGCAGGGATCCTGGTTTTCTCTCTAAAAAATCCCCAATTTTTGGTTTAAAAAAACAAACTCAAAATCTACATTTTTCCTTGATTAAATTGAAACACCACTAATATATAACTATATATAGATATAAAATTGGGGATTTTTTTAATCAGAGAAATCCAGGATCCTTGCTCATAAGAAAATAATATTTGTAGTAACAATTTGTGTGGGCCTAAAAGTTGGCAGTATTCCTGTGTTCCTTCTACCATGAGTCAGTGGAGAGAGATATATGGTATTTCTTGCTGATGAACTAAGCTGCATTAACTACTGTATTCTTACATATTCAAGAATCTAGTTCAGTATAACCTGTGCTTTTCTCTGGTACTGGATCTGTGGCAACTGCTTGAGTCAAAAGTGAAATTCATCCAGTAGCTGAAGGATTACAAATAGACAACTTATTTCTCCATATGTTATAAAATCTCTAATTTTCAACTTTCCTATTGTGGTGGCTCTTACCTCAACTATGTGAGTGTGGTTACCAAAGTGTGGTAATTATAAATGAGGGAGAGAACCTTTAGTGATACTAATGCAAAATATGCAAACAGCTTTGGCTAAACATAGCTTTACCATGATTTTGTTATATAAATGTCAGATTGAATTTAAATGTTATGGAAACATTTGTTTTATCTTTATGGACTGTAGCAGCTGCACAGTTTTCTGAAGTACAGTTTACATTTATGATGTTATTTAAATCTGTTGCATACATTCAGCATGCACAAAAGAATTTTTTTTAAAACAAGTGTGTTAGACTACAGTAAATACCTTGAGGTCCACATTTTACCTCTCCATATCAAGTCAAGTTCCTGTTGACCTCCAGGAATGCCAGATGCATTGAAGCTTTCAGTGAAGATTTGATCCAGCAAGGGGAGAAGGTGCTAAGTTAAATTAGTGAGGAGGCGTCAGCCCTCTGAAACTATTCTTATTTTGTACATCATGACCCAATTTCATCGTAAAATAATTAGGTAGTTGTGTTTCCTTCCGATTATTTTAAACTGCATGTAATGCTTTTAAGAATCACCCACTTCTTCCTTACTTTCTCCAAACATCAGTTAGCAACCTGCTTGGTAATAGTAGTAATAAATGCACTAACAATATTACCATGGTTTTAATATTAAATTGCATTGCACCAGCTAAAATAATTTCTAAGCATAGGTCAGAAATGCTACATTTTCAAACAATAATTCCACTTAAATGTTCTGGTAGTGCTGAAGTTATGTTGTTGCTGTGATGGTCTGAGAAATACACAAGAGGCAAGAATCCTTTCTCAGGTCTCAGTCTTCTCAGGTGACCTCTGAAGAAGGATATTGTGACACCCAGGAGCTTGTCTACATCTTTCCCAACCTTATAATTGGTCCAATAAAAGATATCACCCACAAAAATTGTTAACACTTCATGTTGAAATCAAAACTCATGGAAGAGGTAATATCTTTTTTATTAGACCAACTAGATTATTTGCAAACAAATTATTTTATTTGCAAACTTTTGGGCATACTCCATCTTCATCAGGCATAGGCGAGAGCAGAGATAGTAAAAGTTCTCCTAGGTAGAAATAAAAATTCATATTTCACAGGAGAGCTGAACATGTGGTAAAGTCTCCTGTTTGGAATAGTTCATTTTGTCCAGGTTAGGAACAGAGAAATATTGAAAAAGTCTTTTTACCTCAAAGTTACAAGCAAGATGTACAAGTGTATTTCCTTCAGGTTATGATGTTTCATATTTCACAGAGGAGTGGAAAGATGGAAAGCTCTTCTGGGCAGGAATTTCTTTTGAGGTATCTGTGTGCCTCTGTGCTCTGTAAGATGCAAATTTGCTCCAGTGATAGGAAGAGCCTGGTGTTAGCATATCAGGTGGTAAAATGTTTCCTTCTTGTAAAACTATGAACTTTTCATTTAAAAAAATTGAGATAAGCTTTACATTTGGTTTGAAATAGCCAGTTTCCACAAGTGTCATGATTGTATTTCACTGAGTCAGTCATAAAGTAATTGTTTTCAAAATTCAGTATCAGACTCATCCTCTTTACTCTGATCCAGTAAGAAAAATAGAATTGGTGCACTGAACACAGTAAAAGTCTACATTAGAATCTAGATTCTTTTTGCTATAAATTTAGCCATGTTTTAAACGCCAATTTTGCTTCTGTAACAGCAGAAACTAACTCATCTTGTTTCCTATTGATTGTACAGAGGTGTACGATTGTGCTAATTAAGGTAGGCATGAGCTTTCACAGGCAACAGCCTTCTTCAGATGGTCTGAATTGACTGACAGAAAGAAAATATTATATAAAGAAGAGAAAGGGACAGAGAGAGGGGACTCTGCTGGGAGAGGTAGTAAGTAGGTTAATTAGAACGCAAGAGTGTGGGCACATGCACATTGGGGGTTATTTCAAATGGGCAGTAGTTGTTACTTTCTGTTGTGTGTGAATGCAGTGTCCACATCCACAAAAGAACGAAGCAGTTAACAGATAGGCTAGGCAATGAGATAAGAATCCATAGTCCCTCCTTGAGAACATGTTTAATATGATCCAGTCTCTGGGTGATTTCTTGTTCTGCAATGTCTTAAATTGATTTTTTAATTTTTTGTTTGTTTATTTTAGAACAGCTACTTTGAGGTCAGTGAATGCCCAAAATGGTTAAAGTGTACTGCCACAAGCTTTTCTCTGCTTCTTGAACTGATGTCAAATCTGTGTCCATTTAGTCCTTTTATAGAGGCATTCGGCCATCTTGCCATTATAGATTATAGAGAGGTACTGTAATCAGATTAAGGCACATATGACATTGGAAGAGAAGCGAGGAATGAACCCTGGATGTTATAATTCATGTTACTCAGTCCAATGGGAGTGTGGTCGATGTTGATGAGGCGGTACAAGTGGCATTCAGGTCTGTAGCAAGGTCTGGTGGCTTGAAGAGAATTGGAGTTACATGCTTTGTTACTGTAGAGAAACTGTTTGAGTCTGCAGGGCTGCCCCTAAGGGTAGTCTTACAGGTTGGCTTTTGAACAATTCTAAAGACACTTAAGTGGGATGCCATTTGTAGATGTGCTCACCACTTCCTAAACAGTGTTAACTGATTCACATCACAGAGTTTTAATCAAAGTTCAATTTGAAATAAAGGTTAATAGATGATCATTAACCATTAGCCCCTTAACAGGCCACTCGCCATCATCTTTGGAAATTCATAGTGATCAGGGAGATCCCAGATGATTGGAAAAGGGCAAATATAGCACCCATATTTAAGAAAGGGAAAAAGGCGAATCCAGGGAATGACAGATGGGTCAGCCTCACCTTATTCCCTGGAAAATTAATGGAGCAGATCCTCAAGGAACTTGCTTGGAGTAGAAGAAGATGATTGGGAACAGTCAGCATGGATTCACCAAGGGCAAGCCATGCCTGACCAACATGATTGCCTTCTATGATGAGAAGACTGACTCTGTTGATGTAGGAAAACCAATGGATGTGGTATACCTTGATTTTAGCAAGGGTTTCGACATTGTCTACTACAATATTCTTGGATCATTGCGCACAGAGGGTAGCAATCAATGGCTCAGTATCTAGCTGGCAGCCAGTATCAAGTGGAGTGCCCCAGGAGTCAATCCTGGGACCAGTTTTGTTCAATATATTCATCAACAAGGTGGAAGATGGGATAGAGTGCACCCTCAGCAAGTTTGCAGATGACACCAAGCTGGGAGGGGTAGTAGGTATGCTGGATGGTAGAGCTAGGATTTAGAGACATGTAGACAAATGGAGGATTGAACCAAAAGAAATCTCATAGGATTCAATGAGGACAAGTGCCAAGTCCAGCATGTAGGACAGAACAATCCTATGTGCTGTTACAGGCTGGGGGGCTGACTGGCAGAGCAGCAGCTCTGTACAAAAGGACCTGGGGGTTACAGTGGACAACAAGATAAATATGAGCCAACAGTGTGCCATTGTTGTCAAGAAGGTTAACAGCATACTGGGCTGCATTGGTAGCTGTGTTGCCAGCAGATCAAGGGAAGTGATTTATTACCGTTTATTCAGCACTGGTGAGGCCCTACACATCTAGCCATGTTCAATTTTGGGCCCCCCACTACAAAAAGGATGGCGACAAGGTGGATCCAGCAAACTACAGGCCCATCAGCCTGACCTCTGTCCCAGGGAAGGTCTTAGAAAAGTTTATTAAAGACAACATCCTTAATGGACTGGCTGATGCCAACATCCTGAGGGATAGCCAGCACAGGTTTGTTGTGGGTATCATAGAATCATAGAATCATAGAAGTAGGGTAAGAAGACCCCCCGCCTGGGCAGGAGCAAAAAATGGACTCAAATGAGTCCAGCCAGGTAGGCGTCAAGCCTCTTCTTAAAGATCCCCAGGGTAGGAGCCAGCACCACTTCCCTTGGAAGTTGGTTCCAGCTCCTAGCCACCCTAACTGTGAAGTAGTTCTTGCAGATGTTTAATCTAAACTTAATCTCCAGTAACTTGTGTCCATTATTCCTTGTTATGCCAGGGGGCACTAGGGGAAACAGTGTCTCCCCCAAACCCTTCTGGTCCCCCCTAGTGAGTTTATAGACAGTCACCAGGTCCCCCCTCAGCCTTCTCTTGTGAAGGCTGAACAGGTTTAGGTCCCGCAGTCTTTCACTGTGGGGTCTGCCCTGTTGTCCCCGGATCATGCGGGTGGCCCTCCTCTGGACCCTTTCAATGTTGTCCACATCCCTCCTGAAATGGGGCGCACAGAACTGGACACAGTACTCCAGCTGTGGCCTGACCAGCGTTGCATAGAGGGGGAGGATCACCTCCTTGGTTCTATTTGAGATGCACCTGTGGATGCACGACAAGGTCCGGTTAGCCCTGCCAACCGTGACCTCGCATTGCCGGCCCATGTTCATCTTGGAGTCAGTAATGACTCCAAGATCCCTTTCTGCCTCCGTGCTCTCAAGAAGACAGTTTCCCATTCTGTAAGTGTGCTGCTGGTTTCTACTGCCTAAGTGCAGCACCCTGCACTTGTCAGTATTGAAACGCATACTGTTTGTTAGCCCACTCCTGTAACCTATCCAGATCTTGTTGCAATCTTTCCGTCCCTACTAGCGTGCTCACCTCACCCCAAATTTTGGTATCATCAGCAAATTTAAACAGGTTGCTTTTCACCCAGTCGTCCAGATCACTGATGAAGAAATTGAACAGCGCAGGCCCAAGGACCGAGCCCTGGGGGACTCCACTGCCCACTTCCCCCCAGGTTGAATATGACCCATCCACCATCACCCTCTGAGTACGACCCTTGAGCCAATCTGCAATCCATCTGACTGTGTAGGCATCAGTGCCACAGTTGCCTAGTTTTTAAATGAGGATGGGGTGGGAGACGGTGTCAAAGGCCTTGCTGAAGTCTAGAAAGACTACGTCCACAGCGACACCTGCATCCAGTGCTTTTGTGACCTGATCATAAAAGGCAATCAGGTTGGTCTGACATGACCTGCTCCTAATGAAACCGTGCTGCCCATAATGAAACCCTTGAGCATCATCCCTGAACCTGGCCCATCACAGATGAGCTCCTTGAGGATTTTCTCAAAGAGTTTCCCTAGGATTGAGGTAAGACTGACAGGCCTATAGTTGCCCGGGTCCTCTCTCTTCCCTTTTTTGAAGATGGGGACCACATTAGCTATCTTCCAGTCATCCGGCACCTGGACTGAGCACCACGAGCGCTCATAAAGCCATGCCAAGGGCCCTGCAATAACCCCAGCTAGCTCCCCAGGTAGGTCTTGCTTCACCAATCTCATTTCCTTTTATGACCAGGTGACCTATCATCTGGACAAGGGAGAAGAGACTGATGTCATATATCTTGACTTCAAAAAAGCCTTCAGTCTGGTATCCCATGATCACCTCTTGGCGAAACTGGCAAATTGTGGCGTTGGGTCCACCATGATCTGCTGGCTGGGAAATTGGCTCTGTGGTCAGACCCAGAGGGTTGTAATTGATGGCAGTCACTCATCATGGTGTCCTGTGACCAGTGGGGTCCCCCCAGGCTCTGTCCTTGGACCCATATTGTTCAACATCTTCATTAATGATGTGGACATTGGAGTCAGAAGCAGACTGGCCAAGTTTGCCAATGACACCAAACTTTGGGGCAAAGCATCCACACCTGAAGACAGGAGGGCTATGCAGGCTGACCTGGACTGGCAAATGGGTGGACGAGAACCTGATGGTGTTTAACACTGAAAAATGCAAGGTTCTCCACCTTGGGAGGAAAAACCTGCAGCATCCTTATAGGCTTGGCAGTGCTACGCTGGCTAGTGCTACAGAAGAAAGAGACTTGGGGGTCATGATTGACCACAAGATGAACATGAGCCTTCAATGCGATGCTACAGCTGGTAAAGTGACCAAAACACTGGCTTCCATCCATAGATGCTTCTCAAGCATATCTCAGGATGCCTTTCTCCCCTTGTACTTGGCCTTGGTGAGTCCGCAGCTGAAGTACTGCATCCAGTTTTTGGCCCCACAATTGAAAAAGGATGTGGAGAAACTTGAGAGAGTCTTGAGAAGAGCCATGCACATGATCAGAGGTCAGGAAAAGAGACCTTATGACAACAGGCTGAGAGCCATGGAGCTCTTTAGCCTGGAAAAGTGCAGGCTCAGGGGTGAATAGCAGTCTTCAAGTACCTGAAAGGTGGTTCGAAAGAGGTTGGAGCTCGACTGTTCTCAGTGGTGGCAGATGACAGAACAAGGAGAAATGGTCTCAAGCTGCAGCAAGTGAAGTTTAGGTTAGATATTAGGAAGAATTTTCTCACTAGGAGGTTAGTAAAACACTAGAACAGGTTACCCAGAGAGGTTGTGGATGTTCCATCCTTGGAGTTTTTTAAGACCTGGATAGACAAAGCCTTGGCTGGGATGATCTAGTTGAAGCTAGTCCTGCTTTGAGTAGGGGTTTGGACTAGATAATCTCCTGAGGTCCCTTCCAACTGTCATTTTCTATGATTCTATTATTCTATGAATTCGCAGCCTCTGTGTGAGGGCTTATCTACTTAGCAGTTGTGGTTGTAAATATTTAGGAGGTGATAATAAGCCCGCTTAATCACTGCTGCATTGTTGCAAACCTACTGACAGTTATCTGAAGTGCTGTTCAATAAGCCATAATAGTTGCAATTGACCTGAGTGTTGATGACCATCTCAGCCAATGTGTTGTGGCAGGGGCCAAGCGGGTTTGCTTTTGTATCACAGAGCAATAGCCCATGTATTTGGGCAGGACTGGGGGCTTAGTCAGGATAATGATACTTGTTGGCACAGTTGACTTTGTAAAGGTGCCACTTTGTCCCTGATAGCTTCTGTTGTTTTGCAAAAACCTGATTGAGTTTCCCTTGTAGGGACTGATCTTTGCAATACTTATCTGCCAAATTCCTAAGGACTGTTTTTCCTAAAACAATGACATATATATGTTAATTAATACAGTTTTAATTGCCCTAGTCTGCATTAACTTTAATCCTAATTCAGTTAGAATTAGTTCATTCAAACTGGAGACAGTATTAATTTGGATTACAGATGTCTGCATGGCTCAGTCCTCAGGCCCTCACTGTTCAACATCTTCATCAGCAACTTGGACGAGGGGGTGAAAAGCACCCTGTTCAAATTTGCAGATGACACTAAGATGTGGGGAGAACTGGGTACACTAAAAGGAAGGAATGGGCTACAATTGACAGGTTACCCACAGAGCTGGGTGGATGAGAACAGGATGGGATTCAACACTGACAAGTACAAGGTGATGCACCTGGGGAGGAAGAACCAGCACCATACCTACAGGTTGGGGAACTCCCTTCTCTTCAGTACAGAGGCAGAAAAGGATCTTGGAGTCATTATTGATGCCAAAATGAACATGGGCTGACAGTGTGGGGACACGGTCAGGAAGGCCAACCGTACCTTGTCATGCATCTACAGATGCATCTCAAGCAGATCCAAAGAGGTGATACTCCCCCTCTATGCGGCACTGCTAAGGCCACAGTTGTGCATCCAGTTCTGGGCTCCACACTTCAGGAGGGATGTGGACAACATGTAGAGGGAGGCTGAGGGACCTGAACCTGTTCAGCCTCCACAAGAGAAGGCTGAGGGGGGATCTAGTGGCCATTTACAAACTAGTCGGGGGGACCAGCAGGCATTGGGGGAGTCTGAGCCCTCCCAGGAGTGACAAGAAATAATGGTCACAAGCTGGCAGAGAGTAGATTCAGGCTAGATATTAGGAGGCACTACTTCACTGTCAGGGCAGCTCAGATCTGGAACCAACTTCCAAGAGAAGTGGTGCTGGCTCCTACCCTGGGGGTCTTTGAAAGGAGGCTGGATGAACACCATGCCGGGGTCGTTTGACCCCAGTACTCTTTCCTGCCATGGGAGGAGGTCAGACTTGATGATCTTCTCAGATCCCTTCTGACCCTACCGACTATGAAACTATGTCCACATGTATATAGTGATGGCTGTAGTTCAGTTTAAACTTAGAAAAATGTAATGTCTATAAACAGCTGGACTGTTCACACATTAATGGGTGTTAAACTATGCTAACTTTCTTAAAGTTATGCTACTTAAGACAAGGGTTATCCATTCTGACTCATTCAAACTAGGGTATTGTTAGTCTGCTCCACAAAGATAAAGAAATCAATTTGCAGTCATCCAGCATCCCAGGATGCATGGCTTCCAACCCCTCTACCCCACACCAGCTCTCCACCCTCCTGGGCTCTATTGCCCAGGAGTCAACAGTGGCCCTAAGCCAACACCCCCCCTACTCCGAGTGGGTATGACCCCAGCCCACATGGCACTACACTGTCAGTTCCAACAGACCCAGGAGACCCAAGCCAAGCTTGTGGGTTGGGGGCCAGGCATGTGACCCTCCCCTCAGACAGTTAAGCCTTTTTCTGACATCTGGGTAGTTAGCCAGGACATCTTGGGGGAAGAAGGGAGAGTGGCTTCGCTCCTCAGCCTCCCACATTCCTGGAGGAAGGAAAAAAGGGCTGCCTAATGCAGATGCATGCTTCCCGATCCTTCATGCTCCAGCCATGATTAACCCCAAGGGCTCCTGGTTACAGTTCTGGTTCCTAGCCACTCCCTGTTCACCAGAGCCTTCAGTGGCAGGTCACTGTAGTGCAGGTCAGAGGTGACATTAAAGTTTATTCTGAAACTGTTCGCACGTTAACATCACCTAACATTCTGCAGATTTAGAATGGTTTGAAGGTAAACTACTACAGCACCATAAATCAGGACAGACTTGTTCCCTAAGGTAACTTGAGATAGTCATAATTTTCTAAAAAGAGCTGGAACTCAGTAAAGATGTTTCTATGGCATCAAACTGGGGGCTGTAAGTGACAACCAAAGGGATTCTGTTATCCTTGTCTTGGGGCTCGTATTGTAGCAGGTTGCAGTGTGGGCTGAGCCTGGCTCTGTTGACTGAGTCACTACTATTTTGGGGTTGCACTGTAAGTGTGGCAAACTCTGTTGTCGATGCTTGAGGTATGAAACCTGGGCTATGTACAAATGTTTACTTCCTACTGGGAAAAAACAGAAGTATACAGACATTTAGGCTTTTTCTCCCAGAGCAAAAATGACCACTTCAGGAGAAAAATAACCCTGGAAAAAGCCAATGTTAAGTGTCCCCCAGAAAAGCTTCTTCCAGGGAACTGAAAGTCTGAAAACTTTCCCTGGATTTACCTCATCCTGGGCATTGGGTTGGGGGGTGCTTTGCCCCACTGTTCCTCTCCCAGCCCAGACTGATCTAGGAGGAGAAGTGAGTGGTGAGGCAAAACCCCCAGCCCCTTCCCCATGCCAGGGAAGTGCCTAGCTTAAGAAAGTTCTGGCAGCCTTGCTGCTCCCTCTTGGTCCTGTCCAGGAAGGGAAAGGAGCAGCAACTACTGCCCCTCGTCTCTTCCCAAAGCTCTGCTTGGGATAAGGGATGAGAGCTTTGCCCTAGTCCTTCCTCTGTTCTGCTCCCAGAGACCAGGGACAGAGTGGAGGATGCTGCCTGCCCCACCCTGTTCACCAGATCCCGGGCCAGGGCAGGTTTGGGGAGTCCTTCCGCACTGCTTCCTTTGCTGTTCCAGACTGGGATCACCCTGGTCTTGGGAGGGCACAAAAAAACAAAGGAGTAGCTCCAGATTGAACATCTATACCGCTCCCTCTCCTGGAAGGATATCCTTTGGGGTAGAAATAGATGTCTGATCAGAAATTAATGTCTATATACAGCCTTGGCCCTATCCCTGCATACCTGGATCAAAGCAGGTATGGTTGTAGAATAGAGCTTGGCTGCAGATGTTGGATCTAGCAATTTGCATGGAATAAAAGCTGATGGCATGGACATAGCTGTAGCAGTTGGTTGTTTTCTGTTACATATTGTCTTGACACTGGAAATTTTCATACTAGTGTCCACAGAGAGATACTCATATTAATTTGAAGTCAGGCAGAAAGCAGGACTCACTGAAACCATAATCTAATTGGTTCAGAGAGGCATAAGCCTTCATAGGCAACAGCTTACTTAATCAGCTGTTGCATACAAAAGTTTATGACTCTCTGAACAAGTTCGTCTCTAAGGTGCCACCCTGTCTTGCCTTCTGTCAGTGGTTTCCAAGAAATAAATATGCTGGATGGGATATTCAAGGTCAGTTTGTTGGAGATCTGAAATCTCTATGTTTGAATTTCTCTAGAAATTATATGTAGAAACAGATTGTAGAAAAAGATACATTGAATGTAGTAAAGCATACATGTAAAAGTTGTGTTCTGTGAGAGAATATGATACAAGTGTTTCTCATTCCTTCCTTCAGTAGTTTATAGTCTTTCAGTTTGTGTTGAATTTTGCATTGTATTTCAGCATCCAGGTATTTTGCTATTGCTTGACAAAAAAGACACAGTCAGATTTTGTCGGCATAAGGATGTCTCAAAATGTTCTCCTGCAACCAGAGTGTGCTTCTGTTCTACAAAAAACATGAGGAATATATGCAATAAGGAGAATTGTGGCTATGACTCAATAATGACTGTTTCAATTTAGACTTTTAAGTGAGATCTTTATTGTGCAGACTTTCTCTGACATAGGTTTAATCTGGTTTTATTATGACAACTAGAAAACTTTGGTCACTTATTTCACTATAGATAGATAGATAGAAATGAACAAATGTGAGTGAGACACTGGTTTCTTTTCTTTTGATTACCAAGCATTGTAACTTTCTTCTTTGTGTTTTTGTATAAAAAATTCTTAACATCACATGCAGAAACTTACTGAGACAGGTGTCCCGCTTTGGGAATATGTTTGTATCCAAAACATAATGGGAGTTCTCATTACATTTTTAAGTTAAATATATTAACGTAAGATTTTCATCAAGTATCTAATGCAGGTTGGACACACACGTGGCTATGTGTTCTACTCCACATGTTGTATTAATGAGTCTCCTTATTTTACTTATTTATTGATTTTTTTCTTTGTTGTAATATTAGAGGGGTATGGTAAAAGTGTTTTAGGCAACTTGCAAGAACTTCAGAGGCTTGAGTTCAAGGCTTGCTTTGGACATGTGTCAACAATAGCTTCCTCTCCCCCCCACATTGGCCTATCTGTAGATGAGTACTTTCTCATTTGGGCTAATAAGTCAAAGGCAGCTAGATGTGGAGCTCATCACATTACTCCCTTTTGCGCCACTGGTAGAGAAATGGGTGTGAGCGGTATCTAAATCACTAGGCAAGATTAACTACAGAATTTGTTCCAGCTTTGTACTGTAAAACACCAGGCAAAAGTTACATGCTATGGTGGTATCAAGTGCCTATTAGCTATCTTATACATCAATAAATATATTTAGTCAGTGCAACTAAAGAAATGGGATTAGAAATATTTCCTTTTGTACACCATGAGGTGTTTATATGCTGTGTTGCAAGATAGAAGGGCCTTAAAGGATCTAGACATAGCAAGAGCTTTCACTAGATCAGTGATGGGCTACCTATGGAATGTGTGCCACAAGTGTCATGGGTGGCCTTTGTGCATGGCATGCAGCAAACTGGGGTGGGGACAGGCAGCACTGGTAGCTAGGACAGGAAGCAGAAAATAGAACAGCAGATTGGGCAGGGTGCAAAAATCACTGCAACAGATTGGGCAGAGGAAAGGGATCTGAGTAGTACTCATGGGGGGGAGGGGCTAATTTGAAACATACCTGCCAAAAAGGTTGGCCCCCACTAAAGTAGATCACCCTGTGATTCACCTCCTTCAAAGGTTCTGCTGGAACTTTAGTTGTTCTAGTTCAGTGATGAAACACATGGATGTCCTCAAGTTACAACAATATTACAGAAGAATGGGATTGTCCATTCTTCTGCATTGCCCTCAACATACTTCTAAGTAGAACAGGTTGAAAAATTAAATTTGCATATAGTGGAAAAAAAATTCTTAGATACCCAGAAGACATGGCTTGCTTATGTGCTCAGAGTCAAACTGATGCCACTAGAATAGAAAAAAAAATTTTCCTGGAGGTCAGATTGACTGCCAAGAATCTGGGAAGGATGGCTGGGGAGTGCCTTCCTTGGGTGCCTAGGGTATGGTTTGGCTATCTGGATTGTCTGGGTTGAACTTACCTAGGCCAGGTACATACATTACACTTTTGCCAGTATAAGTGATTAGAAGCCAGTCTATACCCATAACAGAACAGAACAGCCTTTTTTGCCTCAGTCTTCACAGCAAGGTCATCTCCCAGGCAACCACACTGGACAGCACAGTTTGGGGAGGAGGTGAGCAGCCCTCAGTGGTGAAAGAACAGGTTAGGGACTACTTGGAAAAGCTGGATGTGTACAAGTCCATGGGGCTGGGTGGGATGCACCTGAGGGTGCTGAGGGAGTTGGCTTATGTGATTGCAAAGCCATTGTCTATCATCTTTTGAAAACTCCTGGTGATCAAGACAGGGAACTACAGACCAATCAGCCTTACCTCAATCCCTGGAAAAATCATGGAGCAGATCCTCAAGGAATCCATTTCTAAGCACTTGAAGGAGAAAAAGGTAATTAGGAACAGTCACCATGAGTTTACCAGGGACAAGTCATGCCTGACCAACCTGATTATCTTCTAAGATGAGATGACTGGCTCTTTGGATGCAGGAAGACCAGCTGATGTTGTGTACATTGATTTTAGCAAGACTTATGATATGGTCTCCCACAACATTCTTGCAGGCAAGCTAAGGAAATATGGGTTGGATGAATGGACTGTAAAGTGGATAAAAAACTGGCTGGAGCATTGGGCTTAGATAGTAATCAATGGCTTGAAGTCTAGTTGGCAGCTGGTATCAAGTGGAGTGCTCCAGAGGTCAGTCAGGGGTCTGGTTTTGTTCAATGTCTTCATCAACAACCTGGAAGAAGGCTGAAGGCACCTTCAGCAAGTTTGCAGATGACTCCAAGCTGGGGGGAGTAGTAGATATGCTAGAGGGTAGGGCTAGGATTCAGACCTAGACAAATTGGAGGACTGGGTCAGAAGGAGTCTTATGAGATTCAACAAGGACAAGTGCAAGGTCCTGCACTTAGGACAGAACAATCCCATGCACCGGTACAGACTGGGGGCTGAGTAGCTGGGCAGCAACTCTGCAGAAAAGGACCTGGGAGTTACAGTGGACAATTAGCTGAATATGAGCCAGAAGTATGCCGTTGTTGCCAAGAAGGTTAGTGGCATACTGGGCTGCATTAGTAGGTGTGTTGCCAGTAGGTCAAGGGAGGTGATTATTACCCTCTATTCAGCACTGATGAGACCACATCTGGAGTACTGTATTCAGTTTTGGGCCCCCAACTACAGAAAGTATGTGGACAAGTTAGAGAGAGTCCAGCAGAGGGCAACAAAAATAGTGAGGGGGCTGAGAGACATGACTTATAAGGAAAGTCTGAGGGAACTGGGCTTATTTAGTCTAGAGAAGAGAAAACTGAGGCAGGATTTAACAGCAGCCTTCAACTACCTGAAGATGGGGTTTGAAAGAGCTAGATGGCACTAGATGGCAGATGACAGAGCAAGGAGCAACCGTCTCAAGTTGCAGCAAGGGAAGTTTAAGTTAGATATTAGGAAAAAAATTCTCACTAGGAGGGTAGTAAAACACTGGAACAGGTTACCCATACTGGTGGTAGAAGCTCCGTCCTTGGATGTTTTCAAAACCCGGCTGGACAAAGCTTTGGCTGGGATGATCTAGTTGGGGGTGGTTCTGCTTTGGGGGTTCCTGCTAGGGGGTTCAACTAGATGACCTTCTGAGGTCCCTTCCAACCCTAACTTTCTATGATTCTATATTCTGAAACTGGAATTCTCCAGAGTAGCAATAAAGTTTGCTGCTCTCAAAGGGAAATTTTCACCCCATTTTTTGCCACCAAAATCCACGTCAAGTAGACAAAAAATGCTAAACTCAGTGGCAAAAATGGGGTCAATTCTTCCCCCCAGCAGCAGCAAACTTCACTGCTGCTCTGTAAAACTATGATTCCCAGAATGCCTTGCACTACTAATGACACATACTACCTACTCTGGGTGCTTCTTGTAGCCGGAAGGGGCAAAGGAAGCAACGGATGGGAAGGCAAGGTCCCCTGTTTCCTCCTTCTGGCATCCTTCTCCTCAGATGATGCCTGAGGCATGTGCCTTGCCCAGTTGCCCCACATTATGCTACTGCCTCAAGGTGAAAAATTGCTACAGCTTGAAAGACCTGGATTTGATTACCCACTCTGCTATAAACTTCTTGTATCAACTTGAACAAGTCAGTTAAGGACAAGTTCTTCAAAAAGGGATTTAGGCATCTGGGGATGCAGATAGGTACTTAGATGCCTGACTGTCACAGATTTAATCTCAATCTATCTGAATCTTTAGGCACATCAGTCTCTTTAAAGATCTGCCTCCAGTCCTTCTGTCTCTGTTTCTCATCTGTAAAATGGAGATTGAAGAACTTCCCTACCTGACAAGGGAATTGTGATGATAAATATTGTGAGGGGTTTGGATGCTGTGGTGAGGGGACCTGTAGGTGCCAAGGCGAGGGCAGGAAATTCTTCTCAGAAGCCATTTGCATGTTTGGGGATGTGTCCTCTCTTGCTCCCAGCAAGCATGCTACTGCCATTGTAACTAGAAAGCTATCTTAGTCGAAGTGAAAAGGGGTCCTGGGACGCCTCCCCTCAGATTGATCAAGCTAGACTGATAGAAAGGAGCAGTCTTATTGGTTCAGAGTGAGTAAGGGTCCAAGAGGCTTCAAAAGTAGGTTTTATACAATAGCAACAAAAAAGATATTTTATTTGTTTAGTCAAATAAAGGATCCCTATATATGTGTGTGATGAAATTATAGCTGCACTTGCAACTATATATAGCTAATTATATAGCTAATACTTAGAAATATACATATACTTCCATCATTGTTGAGAGAGCTATGCTGCTGAGTAAGGACGGCTCTGAAGAGCAGCCAAGTCTGTGATGGAAGAGAGAAAACATCATAATGGCTAGCAGTGGATGAGCTAAAAATTTTAGCCAAATTCACTGGAACAGCCAGTTTTTATTAAATGTACCATGCAGAGCAAGTGAGGCCACATTTTGTGTGGTCTTAGGTTGAAGAATGAACTTGTTAACTGAATATAGACCTCTGATAAAATACAAATGTAAAAAGCACATAAAAATATCACTGAGTTCACAATATTTCTTGAAATTGGAAGCTGCCTCTCCTTCATATCGTTTGCAATCTTGGGTATAGTAATCCTAGCAAACAGTGCAAGCCATTGTAAAGTTAAATGTTAGCAAGTCAGAGCATTTGTATGCAGTGTTCCAAATGTGACAAGTAGCATCTTTTAGATGTTTAAGTTCAAAGTCTGTCCCATTTTAGAATGTGATCATTTTGAGTTTATAAAAGTCTAACTAAACGTAGGAGCTGGTTCAAAACCTATGTTTCCTACTCAGCTCAGCATTTAATAAAATAAATCATTACTGAAACAGCAATATTATTGCTGCCAAAGGAATGTGGAGGCATACCACTGGCATAAGGAAGCCAGACATGCTAGCAGCAGCCGATTTCCTCTCAAACATTCCATGACATGCAGTTCCCGTTGTATAAAGAAAAAATGCTATAGTCCTACACTGCTGTTTGCAATGAGTGTGAAGCCATTTGAGTCTGTCCTTCTTAATATCTCAGACTTGTAAATTGTCAGGACTTTAGATTATCAGTTTGATATGGAAAAAATAGAGAAATATCTCCCAAAATTTCTTGACCTTCTTAGATAAAAGCCCCAAAAAATTGAATTTGTAAAGTAATGTTCCTTAAATGGGTCTTGCATGTTGATCCTTTCCATGGCCTGATATATAAAATTATGGAGGATGGAAACCTCATTTTGAAAAGTGAATTCTTTAAAACACCTGAACATCCTATTTTGTTCTGGTCTTTTTTTTTTTAGACTAAAGAATTATTTTTTTTAGACTAGAAAACTATTTAAGGCCATCTGATTTCCCATGATCACTGTGAAACTGAAGAACAGTAAAATTGTTCCATATCTGGGAGAGCAGTGAGGCCGTGGGAAAACTATCACTGTACAGAACTGTGAAGCATAAGTAGGTACTTTTACATAATGCAAAAAGCTGCATAACACCTATCTCAGATGAAAGTACCTATTGTCTAGCACCCTATGATCTTCTTTCTATTCTGTTTTTACCACAAGTAATGACAAATTGGAGGACGAGTTTGCTTGTCACTCATGGATCCTATCTGATGTTACTGATTCTTTTTCAGTCCATAGAAGACATTCAAAAAGGCATGAAACCCTGGTGCTTCTTAATTGCAAAAGTCTCATTGAGTTTAATAGCAACACAAATTAATGTATCAAATCTTTCAACAGAGGATCTCCAAATGGTTTGTAAAGTGGGTGTGTCATTACTTGCATTTTACAGATAGAACAAGTAAAGCAAAGAGAGCTAAGTGACTTGGGCAAGGTCCTCCAACAGGCTAGTTGCCGAGCTAGATTTATGATATGTGCAGATGTTACACTTAGATTGATCTAACAAAGGTGGATCTAAGTGCCAATCTATACAGACATTCAGGGAGGTTAGACTGGGCAAAAAGGGCACTCTTACACATGCTTTGTGGGTGTAGGGACGGCACTTTAATTAGGGAGGCTATGAGAGCCACTTTAATTAAAGCGCCACCCTGTCTTGTGTATCAGTGTCCCCACACTTAAAAATGGAGGGGAGGGTGGCTTGAACTAAAGTTCATTCAACAAGCTTTAGATAAAGTGCCATTTTTAAGCATGGGGACGCTGATACATGAGACGCAGGAGGCTACTGAAGCATGGTAATTGCCAAAATTCATCAAGTTGGCTCTGATACACTGGAATTCCACTGTGTTGGAGCAGCCTATGCACTCATGTATAAGTGCCCAAAATGGCCAGCCCAATCTAATTTAGTTCACCTGTGGAGATGCACAAAGTTAGATCAGGCATGAGCTAGCCCAGAGGTCATCAAAATGTGACCTACAGGGTCAGGGCTACTGCTGCCATTGCTGCAGCCACCGGGAGACCTGCTTGGCTTCCCCGGCTGCCAGCTGCTCCTCATCTCCCTGCTGCAGTTCTTATTCTGAGCAGCAGGTAGCAAAGCTGCTGGAGGGAGGAGGTGCTGCAGCTGAGTGGGAGTGTGAAGCACGTGGCTGAGTCTGGTGAGAGTGCGGTGCCTGCACCCAGGGTGGGCAGGGAGCTCAGGTGAGCAGTATGTGGGTGTAGGGTGGCCATCATAGAGGACAGTCCAGTTGTCCTCTGTCCTCTACTGATACAAAACCAGATGCCTTTATGTCCTCTATTTTTCTCTTGAAGCAGCTCAGGCCAGCACAGTGCACAGCTCAGCAAGCCTTCCTCTATCATGTGGGGCTCTGCACAGCACACATGCAGCTCCCAGTATTCACGTGCAAACAAGGGAAGCCCCATGTGATGGAGCCAGCTGCTTTCACTACTCCCTGCCATGCAGGTCCTGGAACTTTGCCAGGAAGCAGGAGGCAGGGCTTCCCTCTACTTTCAGCAGAGTCCTGGGATCTGCTTCCTCCAGTGGTGCTTGTGAGCTGGGAGCTGCATGTCCACCCTGGAGAGCCCCGCACAATAGACATGGGCTGGCCAGATTGCACTCCTTGACACCACATGCAGCACTGGCCTGAGCCGTGCACCGCTAGGCAGCAGGTCCTCCACAGGCCTCAGGACCCCCAAGTGCCCACCAACTGCTGCTGCTGTCACCAACTTCAGGGTGCTATGCATCTTGAAGGGTGTGGGGGGTCCCCACACCCCCACAAACCCCACACACCCACACCCTGACCCCCAACCCTCCCATACACACACCCCCAACATAACCTATGCCTCCCTTCACACACAGCCACACCCCCTCACAAGCTCCCCTGGACACACACACCCCCACCATACACACACACCCATCCCAACCACACCCCCACTTTATTTTGAGTTATCATACATCATCTCTCTATATAGTATGCGAACACAAATCATAACAAAATATTTTTGTAATAAAATTAAAATATGTTATAGTAGGTGTTTGACTTTTTAGTATATGATTTGTTTTTTTTCTGGTTCCAAGATGACAACTCTTCCCTCCCAAAAGAAGTACTTCCAGGAGCAAGGGGAGGGACTTCCAGTGGCAAAGGTCAGGGGTTAGAGGCAGGACTTCCAGTCTCAAGACAGCAACGAGGAAGCAGAGCACCTGTCAAGGGATGGGTCTACCCTTGTAGCCCTTGACAACTCCCCTTGACAGCTCCTTAAGTGGCCTTCCATCCAAAATAATTGCCAACCCCTGATAGCGTGGTCTATTGAATGTCTATACATGTTCAGAGTGCAGCCCCAGGGCTGGGAAAGCCCCTGCCTGCAGCTTCACTTTTCCTATTCCTGGTAGGACGTGACCAGTCCAGTTTTTGTCTCCCTCTCTCCACACCACTGGATAGACAACCTCATGCCCAGCGGACCCACCAGCCCCTGCTGTGGACCTGCCAGAACCCCACCGACCCCACCAAGCCCTCCCCACAACCTGCTAATCCCTCCTCCCCAATCCTAACTTCCCCCACCCACCCCAACTACTTAAATTACTTTCCTGAAGCAGCTCCTGGAACTGGCAAACATCTGCACAAGCACAAACTTAAAGTAAGCTGTGTGATTAGAGCCCTACTGAATTTACAGCAGAAGTAGGCTGTGCTGTGGCTCCTTTAATTTTGTAGGTTTCCCTGTGTACCTCCCTGCCACTGATTGGTGGACGGGCCCCACTTGCGGCTCACTTCTGATTGGTGGGGAGGCAAAAACAGCAGTTTTACATATGGCGCCATTTTTACCTCCCACTGCCAATTGGCAGAGGGGTCCTGGTAGCTCTGCTGCTTGCTGCTGACCAGCAGGGAGGCAAAAACAGCATCATGTTTTAAACCACGGTTTTTTCTTCCTTGCCAATCAGGAGTGAGCCACAAATGGGTCCCCTTCATCAGCAGCAGGGTGTGCAAGCAAACTGGCAAGATTAAAGGAGCTGAAGTATGGCCCACTTCCACCATGAATTTGGTAGGGCCCTACACATAATTGTAAATCAGGTTTAGTCAATATCTGCATGTACTTTTGGAATACTGATTTCCAGAAGTCCAGTCCAGTGCTTATGCCACTAGATAGCACTGTTCCCCAGTAAACCAAGATTTCACCTAAAGGTCCAGGTCCTATGCAGCCTGTTACGTGTATAGGACCCTATTCCACCCTGCTAAAGTTCCTGAGAAATAGTTAACAGAAAAGTTGGATGCATACTCCTCCAGCTCACTGCTTTTTGTGACTTCATCTTAAGGGTAAGATTGTTCACATGTTACAAAAAGTAGCCCTGTTAACCTTTTATCAGGGACTGCAGCTGGGTGGAATTGGATCACATTTCAACACATAATAAGTGGAATGGTCTCAAACCCAAAATGTCCATTTAGCACTCTAACTGCGCTAGCGGTCTCTAACTCAATTCAACTCAGAGCAAGCATACACAAATCTTATTTTCAAAATCTACCTTTCCTAAGCCATGAAGAAAATATGTATGAATTGCAGTATGTTGACATACAGATCATACAAATCATAATTTTAAAACTCTGCTCTGGAGAATTAGATTCAAAGTGAAGTTTTGTCCTGAGTAAACAGGACATTATTTGACAACTTGAATACTGTAAACAAAAAAGGTTCATATTATTTGAGTTTTATCACTTTCTCCCTGAAGCAAGGTCAAATAAAGGATTGTACAAAATGTGATTCTGTTGCTCACTTAAGACTTTTAAAAAATCCTGTTGTCCTAATAGGACATTGTCAACAGAGTAGATGTGTTTACTAGATACTAGTACAGAACAAAAATACTCATGTTGTGCAGGTTTGTCCTGCTAAAATCTAGATGACTTTGGTACAGTGTATAGATAATTTCAGATGTAGAAATTCTGTGAAAGAAGTACAGTAATTTAGGGAATTTCATCACCAACTGATCACTTCAGGCAGTATTCGGCATATTGTACGTGGAGATACAGGACTGTTTCAGAGAGCAAAATTCCGTTCAAGATGGCAAAACTGAGCCATAATGAAAGTCAGAAGAAATGGTTGGACATCACAGTGCAGAGATGCACATGATAGTAATCTTGAATGCGTGCTTGAATTGATCTGTGTACAACAAATTACCTAACCATGTGCTTAAGTGCTTTGTTGAATGGATCCTAAATATGTAGCCCCAGAATTCCATAACCCCAAGGAAGCTCTACCACGAGTAGGTGCCATTGCATAGTAGACAATCTACTAGGGTATTGTGCCTTATGTTATTTCTTCCTTCTGCTGTCTTAAATGCTTTTGCCATTCTATTTTCTTCTCTTTGCCACTGCATAATGTTAGGTAGGGTTCCATATTTCAATAAGCATGCAAACTATATAGATTCATAGAAGACAGGAGTGCTGATTTGGAATACAACTGAACACCAAGAGCTTTTTGTGTGACAGATTTTTAAAGAAGTTCAATAAAAATAATTTAGTAGGTTGGAAAATTCTTCTATATTGCGCTCTTACCTTTATTTACTATAAGAAGAGTCTTGAAGAAGTTGGGCAAATTAAGAACAGGCATTTCTTTGCACTGACAACTTTATGGACCAATTCCCAATACAGGTCATATTTCTAAAGTCAGTAATAGCTTTTCAATAAGTATTGGTGCCCAAGTATGTGTTAAAAGAAGTGATATAAACTAGAGCAAAAAGACAAACATCCTAACACGCTGAAGAAATTGTCAAGAGCAATTCATCCTTCTGCAAAGACCGTGCCATTATTCTTCCCGACTTAATGAACTCTTGTATGTTGTGGCTGCTTCGATATTTGTTGCAGCAAGAAGGGACAGTGGAGCTGTAAAACCACATTAGGCTTTTAAAAACCATTACCATCTACATTCTTTTATTCAATAGTCAATAAATATTGTTTGTTCAGGACCAAACTTCACTTTTATCTTTATTCTCCAGAGGAGGGTGTTTTAAAAAGCAGTATTGCAGTATGTTCAAGAAGTGCTGGATATTCTCTTGAGCTGTAGTGCAAAAAGCGCTATAAAGGGCACAGATTAAGTGACATTTGTCACTGCAAATCTGAGCACTATATCACCATCACACCTTTTCTCTTCAAACAGTCGTTTATGAAGATATATTGAGTGATATATAATACATGGCTGAAAACCACTTATGCACAGGGATTTTGAATTTTCCATCTGGGATATCTTTTTTAAATGTTTGTTTTATTTTGTTATTCAGTATTTGGATAATGCTAGTAAGGCCATACTGTTCAGCTACAGCAAATGAAGTGGAAACCCAGTACAGAGCTGTATTTTTTTACATTAAATTTATACTTTACTGCTGTTCCATGAACATGAAAGCTGCTGACCCAAGACATCAGTGGCATTCTCTTGTATTTTGGAAAATTAGAGTAGAGGATTTGAGCATACTAATTTGCTCTGATGGCAAAAGTAATCAAACAATACTTAGAGGCTTTATTAATACAGGCAGTGAGAGAGCAGGTTCATATTTGTCCCGCTACAGTTAACTGTTAGTATTTCCACTACAGCAAAATGTAAAGGTGTTTTTAACTATTCATACTTAAAATACTGTCCCAGTGGAAACTCATTATATGAGGATTCCTCAGGGAACCAACTTGTTCAGAAACAGTTTTCAATACAACTGTTTTCTTTGCTTTAACTTAAATTTAAAAACAAAATGTATTAGGTTTGGCAGAAGTTTGTTACATTATTGAAGCTCAAGCTCTAAACATTCCATCTTGATAATGCTTCATGCTTGGATGGGGCTTTATAATAAATGACCTCTCATCATCTTTAATTGACACTGAGACTCCGCTGTGTTCGTTCAGAAAGCACAGGGAAACGAAATATTCTATAATGGGACTGCAACTAGCAGGTGTAGAGCAAAGACTATCTGTGTG
Source organism: Crocodylus siamensis (assembly GCF_052110815.1). Classification (NCBI taxonomy): domain Eukaryota; kingdom Metazoa; phylum Chordata; order Crocodylia; family Crocodylidae; genus Crocodylus; species Crocodylus siamensis. The sequence continues at coordinate 58,580,949 of NC_143395.1, forward strand.
GAAACTTTGTCATTTCTTGCCTGATTTGAATGAAAATTGCAGAGACGGTAGCCCCTTCTGAGGCTGTGAATCCTAATGAGCTTCAAGGAGATAGATATAGGGGTTTCTGAGAACCTGCACCTCAAACTGGTAACAAGCAAAACTCATATCCCTTTCCAGCAGCGGCAGCCTGCTGTCATCCCACGCACACCCCCTGGGAGGACTGCAGGCCTGTGCTGGACTCTTCCCGCAGGATGCAGGCCCCAGGATCTCTGTGCAGGCTGACAGCAGGCTGCCACTGCCAGCTGGGGCCAGTGCCATCACCAAAGTCTCCCTGGTGCAGCCCGCACCAAGCACTAAGAAGAACCCAGTGCTGGCACTGGCTCTAGCAAGCAGCAGCAGCCTGCTGTCATCCCGTGTACAGATATGCGCCCCCCCCCCCCCCCCGAGGGCTGTGGGGCTGTACCAGGCTCCTTCCAGGGGGTGCGGGCCCCCAGACCTGTGCACAGGATGATGGCCTGCTGCCGCTGCTGGCTGGGGCCAGCAACAGCACCAAGCTTCCTGGTGCTTGGCACGGGCTGTGCACAACGCCAGTCCCAGCCAGCAGAAGCAGCATGTAGTCATCCCACATGCAGATCCTGGGGCCTGCACAGATCTGGGGCTCCGCACTGCAGCAAGCCCGACTTCAAAACTTGAAACATTTCAAAACTTTTGAAAAGTTTCAAGTGCTCTCGTTTTGTTTTGCAGCTGTTCTGAAGCCTTTTTTAAATTTCGATTGCACTGTTTTGAGCTCAAAACATGTCGACACAGCTTCAAAATGAAACATCTTATGAAATTTTGCACAGCCCTAAAAGATATCTTAGGTTGATATCTTTTATTGGACCAACTGCATAATTGGGAAAAGGCTAGGGTGCATACAAATCTTCAAGGAGGTTACGAGGAGGATAGATCATATTAAAAACAGCCACCTAATCTAATTTAGTTTACACTTAGAACCCTAGTTAAGTCTATCTAAGTGCAAACTGTACAGAAATTCTGGAAAGGTTAGAGCTGTCTAAAAATGGCCAACCTGATCCAAGTTAACTACCTCTGAGGTAATCTAATTTAGTTTGGGTTGGCTGTTTTTAGACTGATCTAACTGCCCCAAACTTCAGTACAGTTCCCAGTACAGCTTCAGCCCTGTGACTTTACTTTTCCTACCCATCTGCCAGGCTATTTTTAGCTGCCCAGCTCCTTGCCCCACTGCCAAATGGACAATACCCCACCCCCGCATCACAGACCAACCAGGGCCCACAAGTCCACTAATCTCCCTGATATGTGGGGAGCTGGAGGAAAAGCAAGGGCAATGTTGGACCCTTGCTAAACCAGATGGGGCAACTGACAACTGACGCCCAGGAAAAAGCCAACCTATTAAATAGGTACTTTGCGTCAGTCTTTCATCAGTCCCATGGGACGCCCATGCCTGCTATGGGACAGGGAGATCTGGGTGAGGGGGATCCCCTACCCTCCATAAATGCTGACCTTATGAAGGAACACCTTGAGAAGATGGATACCTTCAAGTCAGCTGGCCCTGACAACCTGCACCCCAGGGTACTCAAGGAGCTGGCGAGCGTCATAGCCCAGCCCCTGGCACGGATCTTTGAAAACTCCTGGCGCTCTGGTGTAGTGCCAGAAGACTGGAAGAAGGCCAATGCGGTGCCGATCTTCAAGAAAGGGAGGAGAGTGGATCCGGCTAACTACAGGCCCATTAGCCTGACTTCTATCCTGGGGAAGATCTTAGACAAGTTTATTAAGGAGGCCATCCTTGATGGACTGGCCAACGCCAACATCCTAAGGGATAGCCAGCATGGGTTTGTTGCGGGTAGGTCTTGTTTGACCAATCTCATTTCCTTCTATGACCAGGTGACCTATCACCTGGATGAGGGAGAAGAGATTGATGTCATATATCTTGACTTCAAAAAAGCTTTTGATCTGGTATCCCATGATCACCTCTTGGCCAAACTGGCCAGTTGTGGCCTTGGCTCCACCATGATCTGCTGGCTGGGAAACTGGCTCCGTGGTCGGACCCAGAGGGTTGTAATTGATGGCAGTCATTCATCGTGGTACCCTGTGACCAGTGGGCTCCCTCAAGGCTCTGTCATTGCACCCATCCTGTTCAACATCTTCATTAATGATGTGGACATTGGAGTCAGGAGTGGACTGGCCAAGTTCGCCGATGACACCAAACTTTGGGGCAAAGCATCCACGCCAGAAGACAGGTGGGTGATCCAGGCTGACCTGGACAAGCTCAGCAAATGGGCAGACGAGAACCTGATGGTGTTTAACACTGAAAAATGCAAGGTTCTCCACCTTGGGAGGAAAAGCCTGCAGCACCCTTATAGGCTCGGCAGTGCTACGTTGGTTAGCACTACGGAAGAAAGAGACTTGGGGGTCATCATTGACCACAAGATGAACATGAGCCTCCAATGCGATGCTGCGGCTAGTAAAGCGACCAAAATGCTGGTGTGCATCCATAGATGCTTCTCAAGCAAATCCCAGGACGTCATTCTCCCCTTGTACTCAGCCTTGGTGAGGCCGCAGCTGGAGTACTGTGTCCAGTTTTGGGCTCCACAATTCAAAAAGGATGTGGAGAAGTTTGAGAGAGTCCAGAGGAGAGCCGCGCGCACGATCAAAGGTCAGGAAAACAGATCTTACGATGCTAGGCTAAGAGACATGGGACTCTTTAGCCTGGAAAAGCATTGGCTCAGGGGTGATCTGATGGCCACCTATAAGTTTATCAAAGGTGATCACCAGGATCTGGGGGAACGTTTGTTCACCAGAGCGCCCCAAGGGATGACGAGGTCGAACGGTCACAAACTCCTGCAAGACCATTTCAGGCTGAACATAAGGAAGAATTTCGTTACTGTCTGAGCCCCCAAGGTCTGGAACAGTCTGCCAGTGGAGGTGGTTCAAGCACCCACATTGAACACCTTCAAGAGTAAATTGGATGCTTATCTTGCTGGGATCCTATGACCCCAGCTGACTTCCTGCCCTTTGGGCAGGGGGCTGGACTCGATGATCTCCCGAGGTCCCTTCCAGCCCTAATGTCTATGAAATCTATGAAATCTCTGTGGGAGGGGCAGAAGGCATGGAAATGTAGGTTTTCTTGGGGGTGGTTGTATGTCTGGGTGTGGGAAGCTAATAATAGCCCCTGGTTCTGGGTGCTTGGGGAGAGAGTCTTCCATTCTCCCAAGCCTGCTGAAGACCACAAAGGTGCCTCTGATGCTGCCAAACCCTCCCAGACCCTACCAACCCTCCACAGAACCCACTTTCCTCCCCTGATCCCCCACAGACACCATCTACCCTCCCAATCCTTCCCACTGACCCTGCCTGTCCCAAGATTCCCCAGTCCTCCCTGCAGAATCCACTAGCCTTCCCAATCCCCTGATCTGTCCCATGGATGCCACCTGCCCCATCATTCCTTCCAATCCCTCCCTCTAACTCTTCTTGCCTCTCCAATCCTCCTGATCCCTCTTGCAGCTCCCACTTTCTTTCCGAACCCCATAGACTCCACTTGCCCCCACACTACTCCATTCCCCCCCAAAGACTCTGCTTGGCCTCTCACTCCCCTCAGTAGATTCCCCTGATCCTCCCCACCCCAGAGCCTGCTTACCCTCCTGGCCCTCCCCCCAAAATAGCCCACCTCGTTTCAATTTCATGAGATTAGGTGGCCATTTTTAACTTAATCTAACCTCCTCCTAACCTTTCCAAATGTCTGTACACAGCCTTAGACAAGCTTTTGAATTCAAGAGATTCTAAGTAGCAAATGTGCCTGTTCCCTCTATTGTAAAGCTGTAAGTCACTGACCTCCATTACCCAGGCATCCTAAGTGAAAGTATCTCAAAGGTCTTAAAAGTCCAACTTCATTTTTGAGTCATAAATTCATAGATATTAGGGCTGGAAGGGACCCCAGAAGATCGTTGAGTCCAGCCCCCTGCCCCAGGGCCAGGAAGTCAGCAGGGGTCATATGATCCCAGAAAGTTAAACATCCAAATGTCCCTTGAAGGTGTTCAAAGTAGGTGCGTGAACCACTTCTGGTGGCAGTCTATTCCAAACCTTGGGGGCTTGGACAGTAAAGAATATTTTCCTTCTATTCTGCCTGAAACAGTCATGGAGGAGTTTGTGACCATTTGATCTTGTCATCCTTTGGGGCATTCTGGGGAAAAGATGTTCCCCCAGATCCTAGTGAACACCCCTGATAAACTTATAGGCAGCCACCAGATCACCCCTGAGCCTGCGGTTTTCCAGGCTGAAGAGTCCATAGCTCTCAGCCTGTAGACACAAGGCCTGTTTTCCTGCCCTCTGATCACATGCATTGCTCTCCTCTGGACTCTCTCAAGCTTCTCCACATCCTTTTTAAATTGTGGAGCCCAAAACTGGACACAGTACTCCAGCTGCAGCCTCACCAAGGCTGAGTACAAGGGGAGAATTACGTCCTGGGATTTGCTTGAGAAGCATCTATGGATGCAAGCCAGCATTTTGCTTGCTTTACTAGCCACAGCATCACATTGCAGGCTCATGTTCATCTTGTGGTCAATCATGACCCCCAACTCCCTTTCGTCCACAGTGCTAGCCAGTGTAGTACTGCCGAGCCTATAAGCATACTGCTGGTTTTTCTTCCCAATGTGGAGAACCTTGCATTTTTCAGTGTTAAACACCATCACGTTCTTGTCCACCCATTTCCTGAGCCTGTCAAGGTCAGCCTAGATTGCCCTCCTGTCCTCTCGTGTGGATGCTTTACCCCAAAGTCTGGCGTCATCAGCAAACTTGGTGAGTCTGCTTCTGATGCCAATGTACACATCATTAATGAAGATGTTAAATAATATAGGTCTAAGGCCAGATCTTTGAGGGATCCCACTGGTCACAGCACACCATGACAATTGACTTCCATCAGTTATCACCCTCTGGGTCTGACCACGGAGCCAATTCCCCAGCCAGTGGACCGTGGTAAAGCCGAGGCCACAGTTGGCCAGTTTTGCTAAAAGGTGATCGTGGGATAACAGATCAAAAGCTTTTTTAAAGCCAGGTTATTTGACATCAACGTCTTCCCCTCTTGTCTAGGTGAAAGGGCACCTGGTTGTAAAAAGAAATAAGATTGGTCAAGCAAGACCTACCCACGACAAACTCGTGCTGGCTATCCCTCAGGATTTTGTCATCAGCCAGTCTGTTGAGAATCATCTCTTTGATAATCTTTTCTAGGATCTTCCCCAGGATAGAGGTCATGCTGATGGGCCTGTAGTTTTCCAGATCCACTTTCCTCCCTTTCTTGAAGATAGGCACCACACTGGCCTTCTTCCAATCATCGGACACTTCACCGGAGCACCAAAGATCCGTGCCAGGGGCTGGGCTATGATGCTCACCAGCTCCTTGAGTACCCTGGGATGTAAGCTGTCAGGGCCTGCTGACTTGAAGGTATCCAGCCTCTCAAGGTGTTCCTTCACAAGGTCAGCATTGATGGAGCAAGGAATCTACCTCACCCAGGCCTTTCTGTTCTGTAATGGGCAGGGGCATTCCATGGGACTGGTGAAAGACCGATGCAAAACACGCATTTAGCAAGTTGGCTTTTTTCTGGGCATTGGTTGTCAACTGTCCCGTCTGGTTTGGCAGGAGTCCAGTGTTCCCTTTGTTTTTCCTCCAGCTCCCCACATATCTAAAAAAGGACTTTTTATTGTTCTTGATACTTGTAGCCAGTTCGAGTTCAGTCACAGCCTTGGTGTTTCTGGCTTGCTCTCCACAGGTTCAGACCAGTGCAAAATATTTGTCCTTGGAGGTGGATCCCATCCTCCATCCTTTGTAGGCCTTTCTTTTCAGCACAGGAAGACCACTAGTTCCCTGCAGAGCCAAGCGGGCTGATGTGCCCTTTTGCTGCCTTTCCTCCAAGATGGAATAGACTGTGCTTGTGCATCCAGGATCCACTCTTCCTGAACTCCCCTCCCCTTTGAGTCATGGTCCCTTTAGGGCCTCACTGACAAGCTTCCTAAGCTTGTCAAAGTCAGCTTTCCTGAAGTTGAGGATTTCTGTATTGCTGACTGACTTGCCAGCTTTATGATGGATGGTGAAGATGATCAGCTCATGGTCACTATCACCCAGCTTCCCTTCAATCGTTAGGTCACTGATAAGGTCATCCCCCATTGCCAGTACCAGGTCAAGCAGTGCTTTGCCTCTCATCAGCGCATAGACTTCTTGCGTCAGATAGAGTTCATCCACACACGTAAGAAAGCTTTGCGACCATTCGGATTTGGCTGAGTGCTCTTCCCATGAGATGTCCTGGTAGTTGAAGTCTCCCATAGACTCCCACCATTGTGCCCCTGCGCCATGTTCCCCATGGATTTTAACCCAGAGGGTCTCCAGTTGTCCATCCTGGGCACCAATGTTGGCTTGCAGGGATGCATAGCTTTCCTTGACATAGAGAGCTATACCCCCCACCCCTTTTATCCACTCAATCTCTCCTTTACAAGGTATAGCTGTCTATACCTGTGGCCCAGTCATGGGTGGAATCCCACCAGGTCTCCATTATCCCTATGAGATCATAATTGTTTGCATTGAGCAGGAGGACAAGTTCCTCCTGTTTATTTCCCAAGCTCCTGGCATTTGTGTACAGGCAGGCAAGCATCCCTTTGGGGGCCTTTGCCTTGCCCACAGATCATTCCAGGGCTGGGGCAGGGGTGGGCTCCTTAGAGTGCCATGGCCTGCTGGCTTTGCAAGGGTTGCTCAGTGGGCCAGCAGTGGCGGTAGTCCCCCCATCCCCCGGCGGGTTGGGTCAGTGCCATCCTCTTAAAGCTTTCAGTCATGGTGTTCTGGCATGGTCTTCTGCCTTTGCTGGATCACTAGATGGGGTATAATAAAGACATTGGGTGAAAACCTGGCAGCATGGGAGTCAATGGCAAAACCCTCATTGCCTTCACTGGAACCAAGATTTCAACCAGAATACACAAATGAGAAACAATAATGAGAAACATTAGGCTGGGAAACAATGTTAATAGAGGTAGGTGATAATGGAAAATATTGCAAAAAATTAGGAGAGTGTTTCATTTTTTCAGGGTTAAGAATGAACTCATATTTGGAAATTTGTCCATATGTTTTATTCTATTAAGTTTTGTACTTTTTATGCCAAAAAAAATCACTAGCTCTAGACAACATTCAGCTTTAAACACTCTGTATTTTCTTTGAGTCAAGACCTATTAATGTTTTAGATACATTCTCCTTGATAAAATTATGAATATTAAAGACTAATAGTTGTTTGGAAATGGAAATGGAAACTATATACACTATATCAATGATTAAATAAAATAAATACACTATCTACTAGAACTTTGTAAATTACAGAATGGCAAGGGCAAAGTGTAATGGGTAAAACCCAGAAAAAACAAACTTTAAAAGTGTATTATCTCTAGATCTCTCTGTTCAACAGGTGTTTATGCACTATCCAAAGACATGTCGTATTTTAGAAAAGCAAATGAACTGAAGCCAACATTTACAAATTTGAGTAGCTGAGCTTTCGACACTTAAATGCATATTTTGTCACTAAAGTAAATGGCCTTAATCAAACATGGAACATCCGATGGAGCTGAGCTCCATTAGTCATCTCATTTAGTAGTCTAAATATGGATGTTCATGTCTAAATTTAGGAACCCCTTTTAAAAATGTTGGTTTATATATCAGCTGTTTTGGGGTCTGAAATCTATTTCAATTTCAACACATTTGAGTTGGAGCTACATTTACAAAGTTGGCAGACTGTTCCAATGAACCTGGCTCCTAACAAAAATAGACAAGGTTCTTGATTTGCAAAAATAACCACACTTCTTACTATGCCTGTTTAAAGTAGCTAAACTCCAGAGGAAAAACACATGCTTCCAGATAAGTGCAGCCAAATGGAATGATTGTAAACAACAGTTTCAAATGAAATCACTGAATTTGATCCAAAGAATTCCTATATATTTTCTCAGGAAATTAAATGCAATAAGTATGTAGCATTTTGAAGAGCCTGTTCTTACTATTATAATATGCCACATTTGTCACTGATGAACAGGTCAGGAGAGGTTTTTCCTAGCTAGCATAGCTGTTGGAGAGAGAACAGTGTTTGTGCATATTATTCTCTTGAAAAATTTATCTTGATACTTTATTTTCTGTGCTTTATTTTCTGATGGTCACTTAGATCAAGAACTCTGTTGCCAATGCCACTTTACTTGGTGTGTCAAGGGCCTTTTTTTCTAAGCCACTTACGTTTTTATCTTCAAAGGTCAAACCAGCTAATCTTGGAGCACAGTCATTTAGCAAATCCTGGACGTGTCTATATAGGACATTTATTATAGAGCTGACTGATCAGCTCCACAGTAAATTTCAGCATCTACACGTACAGTGCTATTAGGATGGAGTAAACTAATGAAATCCACCATGGGTTAGTAATTGTCAGCACAGGTACTATCCTACAGTGTAGTTAATTACTCCACCACAGTACACATATAGACACTGATGGGGTTGGCTGGGGCATGAAGGTGCTTCAGTACTGGGTTTGTCTGCTGGCTAGCCCCATACTGGAACACCCTGGTACCCCAGTTAGCCCCTCTGCAGCATGTTGAGCCAGGGGGAAGCAACCCCAAGCTGGCAGGCTGTCTCCCCCAACCCCGAACTGCCTGCCAGCCAGGGCTGCTGTGACCCAGTTCAACATGCTGCAGTACCAGTGTACATGGAAACACAGGACCCAGAAGCAGTAAACTCTGGAGTGAACTGCACCAGAGTTTATTCAACTTCATTAATAGCACATGTAGACATGCCCACTGACTGTTTGTTTTCTCCCCAAAAATCTAACAAAGGCCACATCTACACAACATGCTGACTATGCAGAAGCCTGATACTACTGCCCAGTAGCACTGTGTGGCAAAAACCAGGCCAAGACACTACTGCACAGAAATATTAAGCTACTGCACAGTAGCATCACTAAAAAGGCATTCACCAGCACTACTGCACAGTAACTCCGGTTGCTGCGCATTTATTTAGCACTTGCTTATACAAGTGCTAAATAAATGCATAGTAACCACTGCACAGTAGTGTCTTGTGTTGTTGCACCCAAGGAGAATCAATTTAAGTCGACAAATATTTATTGTCACTGCAAATTTAAACCCCTTCATATTATATGAACTAGTTTTCCCTACTTTTAAAACATATAATGACACAGTGAGTGCATATAATGGTACATGTAAATGGGTAAGTAAGTATTGTCTAAGACACATATTAGGACCTAACAAAACAAAAGGACCTTTACAAATCAGTATACAGAGTTGGGTTCAACCAGTGACAAAAGCTTTCAACAGAAAGTTTCATATGTTTAAAAGTTCTGTAACTAGCTAGTAAAGAGAACTTTTAAAGTGAACTTTTATTGCAATTCTTTTTTTCAGGAAGCACACCAAAATCCCCTGTTAAAATGCACTTGTAAAGTTTTTTTCACAGGTTGAGAGAGAGAGAATTGATTTCAGTGGATTTTCCACATATAGAAGGCATGCTATATCAGTCCCTTAATGTGTTATGCTTTTATATTCATAGAGGAGGTTAGAGAGCAAGTCATTTTAACTTAAAGTTTACAGGATAAATTTATGAGCCTTCTTCTATGGAAGAGCACTTACGCTCTATGCAGCTTTTGTCAAACATTTTTAACAAATTGTAATAACCTTTGTCATATCTCATTTTCTTGCATAAACAAGTCACATTGAAACTATAAATGATGGAAAATTTAATCCACATGGCTTGCATTATCAAAACTGTTAAACTATATTATTTTCCGCCATGTCAGCAGTGCATTATCTGTTTTAAAGAAATGTTGAAAAGATTGCTTTTTAAGGGAGATGTCACAGGACCTGCGTAAACAGCCTCCCCAAGCCTGTATAAGCTGACGTTTTTAGTTTCTGAGGCTAGTAGAATCCCCTGGTGTCTGTCTTTCTATACTGTACTGGGGAAAACTCTCTCCACTGACCTCAAGGAATTTACTCATCAGAGATATAAGGAAGAGCGATGGGAGTCATTGGCACTGTTGAGAGATTCTCCCCATCATTTCTATCTTGACTACATACATTTGTTCTAGGATGTAACTTGGCATACAGGCTCTAAGCCTAAAACCTTTTTCTTCTATCTACCACCCATTTGGTATTTGGATTTAGGAATCTTGTATGCGCTTCTGTAACTGTCAAATGTACTGTTTTTATGAATGAAAAATGTCAGCTCAGAAAGAACATAGATTTCCTTTCTAAAACAAAGCTTTCTTAAATTATGTAATAATAATATCTGCCCTGCTTATACTTGCTTATGTTATTATCATTGCATTATTATTGTATTTTGGACAACTCTTCCTCTCAGCTTTGTTTGCTTCCCTGTCCATGTTTCATTCTCCACCCAGTGTGTGCTCCCAGATACCTGTTCCAGTAGATGACTTACTGTTCTAATAGCCCAGAAAATATATTTTTCTGTATGTGTGACCTTTGGTGCAGACAGCTGTAACACTTACACCATTTTAAATGCTGTTGAAACTGCAAAAATGTAGAAATACATGCCAATTTAGAATGGTTTGAATCTCCTGCAGTGTTTCAAAAGTATACCTGAATAATCTAATACTATTTTGAAAAGGTCCTCCTTAAACCAGTTCATTGTTAAGCATGGACACCAAGTGTTTTGTGACTAGCATCCGGTCAATCTTGCAGGTGCAGTTTGCACCCTGTACAGCAACTGCCACTCCAGTACACTGCCAAAACTCTACAGCCCCAACCCATATGGCATGCACTTGACCCAGTCCATACCATCTCAGGCTACTCTGAGTTTGAGAGTGTGGTCAGGTACATAGAGAAATATTCCTGCTTCTGGGTGTCCAGAGTTCTGAGTTCTCTGGGTGACTTCCCAGTGTCCCTCTAGCTTTTAAACAGCACTTTCTTCCAAGCTACTGGTTGGCTTTATTCTGCTCATGGCAATTGACAAGGCTTTGGGCTATCCCAGGCTGATTTGGTTTGGGGTGTGGGCAGAAGGGTAGAGGGGGGTACCCAAGCCATTGGTCAATTTCATTTCATTCCTAGAAATTGGCATGGAGGCCTTGGGCAGCTCACCAGAAATCCAGAACAGGGGTACCCCCTCTGCACACTCCTCACCCCAGATCAGCCTGGAATGCCCCAAAGCCTGGTCAGTTGTCATGAGTGGGGTGAAATTGATAAGCAACTTGGGGGAAAATTCTGTTTAAAAGTGATGGAGACTGCACAGCCCCCAGAATACCCTGGTCCCCAGAAACCCAGAAATAGGGGTCTAGACACACACATACCTAGCCATCCCCCACAGTGGTAGCACCCCACAAATTTTGGTGAAGTTCAAGAATGGCGTTTATTGAATTCAGTGTTAGTGAGAAGGAAAGTCAGAGAATTATAATTGTAAGCAACTAGCATCTTCTTTTTCTTTGGCATCTAGCCAGTTGAGGTATGAGTCTTCCTTGTCTTCTCAGGGAATATTGGGGAAACTGGAACATGCTGGGTTAGGTATTCACTATCATGCCTAGTGACAGTTTGACAGCACTGCAATGCCTAAAAGATGACTGTTCTACTTAAAATCTTCAGCAATGTATGTGTAAACGCCGGGATAATTATGAATTAGTTCCCCATCAGTGGCATTCTTGGAATGGTTCAAGTGTTATATCTTTCCACACCCTAGTGTTGCAATACACTAAAGTTATAACCTGAAGTTTCCCATTCTGTCCCCTGCAGTTGATGGGTGATACTAATAACACTGCCTTCCTGCTTTCATTCAGGATCACTTGTAGAGTCATTTACATCATCTATACCCAGAGTAGTTAATCTACCCAAATGTCCTTTGAGTATGAGAGCTGCCTACTAGAATAATTTCCCGACCCAGGGGCCCAGTTTAAAAATTAACCTATTATTGATGACTGAGCACATTTCCATGTTTTCTTACCTGTCTGGCTACCTATCAGGGCCTCTGGGTGCAAAGTGGGGCAGAGTTCCCCTTTGCTGCCCAGGACAGCGAGGGGCAACGGGGATCACCCCCCTGCCTGGCACCCATGTAGCAGCTGCCCCATGGCATGGGTGCAGTGTGGCTCAGCAGGGTGCCATGCACTGTCTAGGAGTTGGGGTGGCTCCACATGGCAGCTGGAGCCCAGCAGTGCTCAGCCCCAGCAGCCCCAGCTCCCAGACAGTGCACAATGCCCTGCCAAGCCACACTGCACCAGTGCCATGGGACAGCTGCCAAGCGACTGCCAGGTGGTGGGGCAGGAGATCCCCACTGCCCCGCACTGCATGGGGGGGCTCTGCCACAAGCACCCAGAGGCCCCAGTTGCCGCTGCCAGAGTCAGTGAGTGTGGGCAATTTTTTTTTTTTTTTTTAAGTGCCAGGACTAGGCTGGGGCCAGGCGGGGGATGGGGCCAGGCAGGGCAGCCATGGGGGCTTCTCCCGCAACTCTCCCCACCCAGGGGAGAGGCAGGCAGAGCCAGAGGAGATGCAGGGGAACCTGCAGCCACCCAGCTGTGCCTACCTCTCCCTGGCCAATCTGAATCAGCACCAAACCTTCTGAAGCCAATTCAACCAAATTGATTCAGGACAGTGATCCGAATCTCCAAATTGAATCACTGTCCTCTGAATCAGCCGAATCCAAATCAAATACTTCCCTATTCATGCAGGCCTAATGGATACAGGTAAACTGAAATTAAAGATCTGATTTAACCTCCCAAAGGCAAAAAACATTCAGAATTGACCAAAAATTCTTTCTTAAATTCACTGGCTCCAAATCTGCTCCAACTCTGTGTATTCTCTGAGAAATGGAATTAACTCTGAGTTTATACTATATAACTAAGGACAAAATGTGACACCTTGTTTTATAGCAAATAATCTCTGGAATTTTCAACTGCTTGTTAAACCTGCATGTCTTGTATACCATAATAACTCAGTAAATGGAATAATTTGCAGCTACTTACAGATATAAATCTGAATATCCTTTCTCTTATAAGGTTTAAATTAGGTGCTGAATAATATCTGGACATGATTTTAGTAATCTAATTACTTAATTATGCCTCTAACTATGATACATTTTCATTATTAATTAGAAAAGTAGTGAAACTGTTTTCAGACGTTTCATTTTTTGATTATTTTAATTGTACTAAATAATTCAGCAAAATAGTTTTTAGCATTCTTCATTGAGTACATATTTTGTTTACGTGATGATGTCATATGGCTAATGTTTTACATATTTTTAGGCTGCTCGTTGTCTGTTTAACAAACATGAAATCACAAGCTAAAGAAAAAAATCAATTGAAAATATAATAAATGTATAATTGCTAGTTGCTAATTAACTAGCAGGAAAAGGTTATGAAGGGTGGCTTAAACAAATATGAAAGTTTTCAAAGTTGTATCATCTTTCATAAACTGGTTGTTTTCTTTAGTATGTACTTTCTAAAGGAAGGAAATAAAATGAAAGTGGCTACATCACAAAGATTACTGCTGAAACAAAATGGAAGTAGTTGGTTTCATAAAATATTAGGCTATGGCAGTGGCTGAATAATTTTACAGCGACTTGCTGCCTAAGGCATATGTTTTACTATCTGAAGCTAAATGCATGAGAGAATTGACCATCTGGTTTTTTTCAGCCTGAACAAATATATAATCCAGACTGAACCAACAGAGGCTGAATATAATTACAGCGTGTTTTGGCCTGTCTAGTGTACCTGAAGTGGCATCCTCTAATATGTATCTTTATGATTTCAATTCCGTGTATTACAATGTACAGTTCAAATACTGACATCAGAAAGTACCTTCTTCATCATGTAAGGCACATCAAATGATTGGACAAGTTCTTGTTAGGACCTATTATTTTACGGTTCATCCATCAGTGAGAAGCAGGATGAGGTAGCTTCTACTTCACCTATTGTATTGAATAATCATTGGATAAAATGCAGAAACAGCAGCAGAAGGAAGAGCCTGAATTCATGTCCCCCTATTTCCAAAACAGTGCCAGCTAGATTTGGACACAGAGCATACTCCCTTAGTTTGTTCTTTTTCTGGCCCCATTTCTCTATCTTAGCTGCCCACAGAACAGGAGGGATGAAAGTTACTCAGCAACTGCTTAGTCCAGGGAGCAGTGATTAGGGCATTTTGCCAGAAAGTAGAAGATTCAAACATTCTCTGACTGAAGGGGTGCCTAGAACTTGGGTCTTTGCTTCCTGTGAAGGAGCCATAACCCCTAATCTAAAATTAGGTGGGCTCTCCTCCTCCTCTTAAACAGTTGCTAGTTCTGTTTTTCTGCAACTGAGATTTCCAGCACTTAACATGAGATTTATGTGCTTTCTCAGGCAGATTCAGAGTTAAGACAACTACTCCTTGAATCATTTCTGAGTATGCACAGTTGGCTGAGCCTAGTCATGTAGAGTGGTATCTTGTATAAAATCTGCATAAGTGACCCTAAGTGCTACTTGTGTATTTGGGAGATGGAAAGGAATTTGGGCATCTTAGATGTCTAAGTACTACTTAAAAGCATAATAGGCAAAGAAGCATCTAGTCTACTTGTCAATGCCTAGTAGACAGGAAGGCAATGAGGGGTATTGTATCTTTGATTGGACTAGATGAATTTAGACAGGAATACATCCTTATTCTGTCTGATCACTGAGGTGTTCTGAATACTTCTATCTTAACTTCCCTTAAAGCCACTCCTTTTCTATTTCCTGTTGTTGAACCGCTGAAAATTCTTGGTTGGAGATTTTCTCTGTTTTTACCTAGGTGGAACACATTCCTTTTCTCTACCATCCTATAGTAAAGGAGGGGCATTTTCATGTCATTGGCCAAATACCCAGAACTTTTTAAGAGTAAAAGTGACTCATGCCTACTGCTGTACTGTGAAGGAAAGCATGTCCATGGTAAATAAATTACAGAAATTATTCAGGAACAGTTAATCCTTATGCTGCTGTTATTAATGCTGTATTTTACAGCACCGAAAAGTATGCTCACTGTTTTGTAAAGCAAATAGAAAAACAAAGCCCCTCTTCAAAAGGGTTTTCAGTCTAATTTTACAAACAATATAATGAGCATTGATAACAAAATTGAGAGGAAGAGGTGGAGTGAGAAAGAACAAGTGTAGTGAAGTAAATTCAGGCATGTATGTCTCTAGGTAGGTAACTTAGAGATATTTGCTCTGTGCTTTAAGAATCATTACTATTTCCTCATTTCTTGTGAACATTCTGAAAAAAATGAGCATGAAGGAATCGTTTGAATTATGTATGGATAGAGGGTTAGCAAGATACCCTTCCAAGTATATAACTGGTGTAATGCTATGGGGATTGTATCCGCTCTGCATAGATAATCTAGAAAATAAATTATGCCTGCTCAGGTGCTCCTCTAAATTGTTCATTGGGCTTTCCTGAGTGTTTGTCTTCTTTTGATTCCTAAATTGCTTGACTATACAAGTTTTGTCCCTTCACTTGTTTTCTAGTCTTTAATAAATTAATGATTTGTCTACCCTGATTCTGTAAGAAATGATCCTGAAGTCAGGTAATCTTCCATTTTGAGAGGAAGGAAAGTATGAAAGTAAGGGTGTTTTCCAGATTAAAGCACTGGAGTGTGACTCTGGAAATTTGGGATCATTTTCTGCTCTGCCACAGACAACCTGCATGGCAGCAGATAGCTCACTTTTATTCCTCTGTCCCCATCTAATAAATGGGTGTGACGGGCTGGCTGGCAGTGACCTGGCCCAGGGATTTTGAAGGGGTAAAAGATGATTGGAGGACTTGGGATTCCCTTCCTGCACCAATCAGGCCCCAGAGACTCACCCTGATTGGCCCCTTGGGTCACCTGGAGGGAGATAAAAGGGGCAGCATGGGCTGACTCAGGAGAGACCAGTGAGGGACAACAAAGAAGGGGCTTCACAGAGCTGGCAAGAGCTGAGCCAGCGGGGTAGGAGCAGTGCCCCAGAAGAGCCTGAAAGAGCAGGCGGCACCGGGACCCTCAGCAGTGCGGAGTGTGCCCAGCAGCAGAGGCTCCTCTCCGCTCCAGCAGGGATCTGAGCAGCGACCTGAGGGGTTCTCAGCTCTGAGTCCAGCTCCTCCAATCAGAGGCCAGGCAGCTCGACGTGAGGCCAGGGCTCTGGGAAGGTCAAGACCCCTAGCAGGCTGGAGTAGTGTCACCAATGGTGGCTGTGTGGCAGTGTTCCTGCCTAGTGTGTGGGAGATCTGAATTCAAGTCCCAGCTGAGGTGAGCGAGCTAACAAGAAGTAAATCTTCTTGCAGTGGAAAAGGAACCATTGTGTTTTCCCGCCTTTCTCCCCCTCCAGGTACCAAGATCCTATATTTCCTTGTCATTTGACATTTTGCATTTTGTGCTTTTTTATATTTCACCAACCCATATTGTTTGTTCTGCTGTTTGTGTTTTATATTTTATTAACCCTGTTTTTTGGTCAATGATTGTAAGTGTCTAACTTTTGTTGAATTCTGCCCCCTTGGGGCACTGTAGTGTCTACTATCCCCTCTGATTTATGCCTGTTATGTTCCCAGTATTAAAAGGTATATGGCTAAGTCCCCATTGGTGGTCTGGCTCTGCTCTGTAGGGGGAGAAGAGTCCCTACACCTCCCACAGTGCTTGTGCACCTGCTTTGATCCCTTCAATTGGAGAGGGGGTACGTCTTGGAGTACTGCCCGGGTTACATGGGGATATAATAATACTTCCTTTCTCCTACCAAGGGGTGATGTGTAGTGGGTGCACACACCCCCCCACCCCGGGCATGGCAATGCACCCCCTACAAAAAGACCGCTTGCGGGCGGTCGCCACTAGCCATCCTGCCACTGACACTGCCAGTGGCATCTGCAGACAGTCCACGATCCCCACTGGCCACTGCCAGTGCTGCTGGTGGCATCTGTGGATAGTCGCCACCCCCCACCTGACAGCACTGGTGGCATATGCGGAAGCTCCCACACTTACTGCCACAGGGGGCACATGCCATTTATGCTCCTACCCTTTGTCTGTCTTAGTCTTTTATACCGTAACCTACTTCAAACAATGTGTCTTCTGTATGTTTGTCCAATACTTACTGCTACAGGGCCCCAGTTCTGGTTAGTACTGCTGTAATACAAATAAATTAAAATAATTTCCAACATATATATTCTATATATACAGCAAAGTGCACTTTTAGAGCATAGCTGGCTCATGACTAGAAAAATTTAGCAGATAGAAATCACGTCCTCTTACAAATCCTCAATTCATGTTTTTTTGCCTGTCTGTCACCTACAAAAGCTTATGCTTTTCTGAATGGGTTAGCCCCTATGGTCAGGTACAGACATCATACTTTTACCAATAAGTGCTCAGAAATTGGTCTAAACTCATCACAACGTAAAAGTTTGGTGTATGTGAGGGAGCGGGCGCTAAGGGCGGCCGTGAAACTCCCTAGCGCCACTCACCGTCACGTTAGGGCGAACGTAGCACCCTCAGAATCTCGCCCGCCACGACTTTGATGGTTAAATATATTGTGGAGGCTGCCTGTTCCCTAATGGACGGTATTGGTGTCCTGTCCCTAGTCCAGAATGGGGTTTTGATATGCGTCCCGCCTTAAGGGCAATGCGTGCCTCCAAACCTCCCCTTCAGCACGCCCCAAGCCTCGCAGCTGTTCCGGGGGACGTTTTTCTTGTCCCTCACCCGTCGGGTGCCTCTCGGCCACTCGGTGCCCCACAGGGCCGATAGCGTCACCGCCACCCAACTCTCGGCGCCATTGGGCCGGCCTTACCGCCGCCCTAGTCTCGGCGCCATTGGGCCGGCGCTATCACCTCTGCGTCACGCCCCCTCTGGGGCCCAACTCGCCCCCTCTGGGGCCCAATACCGCGCACCCTGTGCCTCGCCCCCTCTGGGGTCAGTGCCACCCTGGCACGTACTTCTGGAGCCCCCAAGCTGTTGGGGGGGCCCCGCTGAGGCCTCCTCGCTCCCCAACAGCCTCACCCAGTCCTCCGAATTTACCTGCCCTTGAAGGTGATCTTGTTCCCTGCATCATCGCAGCCGGTTAGTTTGGTAAGGCTGCCCCACTTGCCTCGGGCTGCTCAGCTCAGCCGCAGAGCTCCTGCTCCTGCGGCAGCCAGAAAGGAACTGTGAGGCAGGCTCCGGCCTAAGTTGTTTATAAAGGCCTGGCCCTGCCCCCTTCTGGCCACGTGACTCACCTGGTCACCCTGGCAACCGGCACCTGAGCTGCCTGGGTGATTGGCAGCTCGCCAATCACCCTCACAGTCACGGGGCACCTATGTGACTCCATGACAGTGTACATAGACTGATTTAAGAATGGCAGAACCTATTCTAAGATAGACCTAGATCAATTTGCTCTCATACTTAAATTGATTTTGATTATTGGTTGATGTTAGGTCACTGTCCACCAGCATCCCAGGTGCCTTTATAGCCTCCAGCTAGCTATCACTTGCCCTGTGCTCCATTGCTCCAGTTAAGTGCTGAGCTGACCCTGCCCCCAGGGCCCTCACAGAACCAAATCAGCCCAGTAGCTGAAGATGATGGGGGGGAGGGAAGGAAGAGTTTCTCGGCCATGCCATGCAACCCAGTTATGCTACCTGGGGCTGTGCCCACTTGCAGGGGCATGGGAATCCATGGGTGGGTGTGCAGGAGCCCACCCAAGGACTCTTGTGCTTCCCATGAGCACAGGTGCAGCCCCAGGGAGCACAACAAGACTGCACTGGATGAGATGGGCAAGCTGCCTGCAGCAGACAGATGCCTGTTGCAGACAATGATGGGGGAGGAGAGGAGGAGGGTGCTCTCCTGTGCCTGGCAGCCAATCAGAGGTGGCCTGGCCACTCTGCTGCACTTGGCTGCACTCAGCAGTCTCTGGCAGTCTGGGGAGCCCACTAGGAGGCATGCAGGAATGCCACCAACCTGTGGCCTTAGCCAGTGCAGCCAGCCTGCTTGCCCACCCCCACTCCACCCAAGGGCAAATGTATGTTCTGTTCACTCCTGAACTAACCTACACCATTTACAGAAACAGACATAAGTTTGATCAATTCTACCTCGAGCTTTTTGAACCTCTGTACTTAGCATAAGGTGCCACCCTGCTCTGCCTCCTGCCTTCTATCTTAGACAATAGAACTAGTGCTCATACATCTCAGCTCATATGCCAGCCAATTGTAGGATATAATTACAGTGAGTTCATATCTGAAGTCCTTACTGGGGCAAAAGTCCTACTGATGTCACTGAGAGATGTATCTAAAAGAGACAACTTGGTCACAAGTTGGATTGTTGTCACTTGAGTGCGACTTTGTGAAGCTTTAAATATATTTTGTATTGATAGGGGAATGCAGTTTATGGAGATTGTAAAACTTTCTGCTGGCAGTGAAATTGGCTGCTTTTCATTTCTGAATATCATAAAACTCTATTACATTTTGAATATTTTGCCTTTTTCATATTCCAGAAAACAGCGTGCATGCCATTGTTGTCAGAATTGTCCTCAAAGTAGAATTTGTTTTCAGTGTACAACTGAAATGTTGTAAAAAGGGCTTCTTTATCATTGAAGAATAAATGTATCATGCTTGCCCATAAGGTTTTCTTTCCTAATAATAATAATAATTCTTAAGAAGTGTGCTTGCACTGGGGTTTAGTGTATCAGCTACATTACAGTACAGCACTGGTATCTCAATGGAATTCTGGCTCATCATAAACAAAGGATGCTGGAGTAGAAGAGCAGTGAAATGGTTAGTAAAAACTGCTTTCAGCATGAGAGGAAAATTGTTAATGTTTATATGCTACATCTCTAGTTCTTTAGAACAGTGGTTTTCAACCTTTTTAGACTCGAGGCACCCCTCATTAGATTCAAAGCACCTCTCAGATAATTTATGCTCTTAGCCTACACTGATTTTTGACTATAGAAAAATAATAGAGCAAAAAATGCATAAAGACCACAACATATCAGAATATTTTGGACACTATGGATTTGTACTGGACATCTCTGGGTTTATCTTGTGAATCATGCATAGGTGTTTGGATACCTAACACTGCTAATATTACATGGCAACTTGCAGCGCCCTTAAAAGGATTTCATGTCACCCAGGGTGCTACAGCACCCTAGTCGAGAATCACTGCTCCTGAATAATAGTATTGAATGCACAGGCCAATTAAATCACAGCTTTTCAAGAGTATGTCTATATTCTATATAGCCCAAAATATTTTTGTTCCCTTTATTTATGACTCTATCAACAATAAAATGGTATATTCCCTCACTGTAAACTACCTGCTAAGGTTAAATTTTTTTAACAGTTTCTCAAGAGAGGTTTCTGTGGCCCAGCCCCTGTTTCCTTCTGCCTCTCAAGGGTGCATCTACACATGCTCCCCAATGTGCAGTTGTTACTGTGCTAGCATTTAGTATTTGCTTTAGGACATACTAAATTACAGCACAGTAACAGTTGTTACTGTGCCATCCTGGCAGCACACAGTTATTTTTAGCAGCTATGTTGCCATAGCAACACACTATAGCGAGGTAGCTTGTCACTATGGCTTCAGAGTGTCGGCATCATGGTTTGTGCCCACCACTTCTATGGCGCTGTAGCACATTGCTATAGTGCCTTAGCATCACGTGTAGAAGCACCCACAGAGGCTGCAGTCCCTCTCATATCCAAGGGGAACTGACTGATTTTCACCCACCCTTATAGCTCAGCATTAATAGCAATGCATCTTTATGCGGAGTGCTATATCACCTGACATCAGGAAGAGTCCATAAGGAAATACCGCATCTCTATGCAGTGTCTTAGAGTCTGGCCCTTTGTTCCAGCTTGTCGTGTTACACTGTAACTTACAAATGCTCACAGAAAGTTATTAAGGGAATGTTGAGGATATGGATACTATTAACAAAGTACCATAAGACAAGAATCTAAAATGCTACACATCTTTCATTTCAAAAGATCTGCTCTTGTGCAGTGAGTAACTGATGACTGTAGCCAGTGGATGGTTTGTACAAAATAAGTGGTAGGAAATAGAGGCCAGATCCTATTTCACCATTTAGGCACCAAAATGTGACTTTATTCCATGCTGCTGAGGTCCCTAAAAACCCTTAATAAAAAATGTATTACAATAAAGAACTAAACCAATTATGGAAACAGTGAGACACATTCTGCATCTTGGTCTTAACCTTATGCAGCAACAGAAACACTATCAAAGGGAAGTGATTTTTTGGACTGCAGAGAGATCTCAACTATTGATGGTCTTTGTGCAGAATTACCTAAAGCTGGTTTGGACTGGATAAGTGTTCTAATTTGGATACCAAGATATAGCCCAAATGTATTCAGAGTCTTCTCATTAGGAGAACTGGTTGCAATTTCTTCTTTATCATAATTTTTGGTGCATATGACATAGGTGGTTGTTTTCGTTTTTCAAAAAATAAGGTCTAAAATTAAAGGTACAACATGCCAAAGCTTTGTAACAGAAAAATAATTGAAATCCACGTAATAATATTTGACCAAAATGTAATCAAATGTGTTAAAAACTTTTTCTCATAATGTAACCTTTTTTGGAGGGGGTGGCTTATACACAAGCACATGTAATTAATTGGAAAATATGTTAATTCTATTACTTTTTATTCTACTGCCATTTAGAAGTTTGTAAGTCTAAAAGTATCTAATTCTATCAAAAAATATAAAAAAATATAATTTAATCCACCTTTGTTAAATGCTACCATTTATGAAATGTATGATCAATGCATCTATTGATCTGCATACTCAACATTAACATTTTCAATGTTGTTTTCTTTTCCAGTTTTCTCCTTGTATTTGGTTGCTTGATTTTGTCAGTGTTTTCTACCATCCCTGAGCACACAAAACTTGCATCTCGTTGCCTCTTCATTCTGGTAAGTGAAACTTATGGATACCACACTATTTCACAGAAACTTTAAGTATGATTAACCATATCTCATCCTAAAGGGGGTAATAGGCTTATGTGTGCTTTGAAAGAATACTAAATGTTTTCTCTAAAAAGGTGGAAGAAATAAGCCAGTCTGAGGGGAAACAATAGAGGATTCTTATTTCTTTTGAGATGTAATTCCTATAAGAAGGTACTAATACAGCACATGTTTTTGTTTTTGTGCTCTTGAGAATTGCTGTGCTTCATTGCTAATAGCTCTTCTGCAGCTTCACAGTGAAAGATCTGCTGTTGCCATTTGAAGTCAGTAGGCAGTAAGAGGCATTTCACAGTAGTATCTGAGATACAACTATTTTTCCTTATACTTAAAATAGGAAATGATTTTGGTATCTTAGATACCAATGCATTTTAACACTTGGTTGATGCTGACTTTTTAATGGCAGTTGCTGTAGTATGACATAGTAGTTACATGATTCCTCACAATTTAGGTGTTTTTGTTATATTTATTTCAACATTTTCTTTTTCTTGACGTTTTGGCATAGCAGGTTTAATCCTTAAGAGTACTTAATATGTTTGTTTCATATAAACACATCTTTATTCATATGTTTCTTGATGTGTTATTTAGTTCTGTAAATGGTGGCCTGGGGAGGTGCAAAGACAGACATTAAAAAGCCAACAATCACTATGTTTCCATGGTTATTTTCTATTTCAAGTATATAGACAAACTACAGCATGTTAGACAGGCGCCACTGTGGCGCAGCTGTTGACAAACACTGGCATTTTAATGGCAATCACTGTTATGTGCTCAAAATTTATTCTTATTAGAATAAATTAGAAAAACTACTGAAAAAGAGGGCAGGCACATCAATGTGATTTCTTAAGCAGTAACTATGGTTAACTTCATATAGCCTAAAAAAATGAGTTTGTATAGTTCAGAATTCAAATCAAATTATTTGCAAATTTAAGCAACACTTTACAATTGAAAGTTTGTTTTAATATCCTGTTAATATAATGGTTACAATGGTTATACTACTATTCTTAAAATATTATGGTATATGCAACAGTATAGGGCTTTTTAATAGTAAAAAAATTCAATTCAAATACAAGACATTTCAGTTCTGTGTATCGTGAACATTTTCAGTGTTTATTTTATGCGAATAAGTTTTTTGTGTTGACATAAAATATGTATTTACCATGAGTCATGTTTATACTGCTGGTCTGTACAGTCAATGCTTGTCTTTGAGATAAGTACTAACAGTTCAGTCTTAATTGTAACTGTAAAACAGCTTTGCAGAACCCTTCATTTAAAGTCAGAAATTATTTCATTTTTGATGAGATGTGTTCTTAAATCTTAAATTCATAGGGCAGATTTTCAGATGATTGAGATTAGCAAAATTACGCTGATTTTTCAAACACTGCATGCGATTGTCTAGCTTTGAGTGTTTGAGTGTTAGAGATGTAGGTGAATCACTAATCCTTCAAGTATCCGTAGTAATTGAAGTAGTTTCTGTCCAACATTTTTATACAAAGCTCTGATGTGTTCAGAGAACCTTTGACGGGAATACATCCCATGATGACGAATTTTACAGCTCCAGCTGCAATTCTTTAATGGAAAAACATAAACACACCACAGTATAAAATTCCCAGACTGAACTGAAATGTAAACTGGTTCCTTCCTCTATGCCGTTGTACTGCATGTTCTCTTCTCTTCATTTGCTGAATCATTGGGTAATGTTTGCAGCTCTTTGAATGCAGACATTTACAACCACATAATAATAAAAAACACAATTCTGCATTAATGTTGAAGCCATTGTTTGAGTTTGTAAACACTATGATTGTAATGTTTAGTACAATTTTCACAACCCTTCTACTCACAGTGATTCACTGCAATTCTTAGAGTTGTGCAACTTACACTATTAATCAGGGATAATTACATTAAAATATAAGAGATATTTAGAACTGTTTTACACTCAAGTTAGAGCACAACTTTTTTTTTTTTAAATGAAGCAAAGCAAAAGTACAGTGATCTATACGGAGGTCTGCTGGGAATCCATGAACAGACTGTTTCAAGGATTCCAGATGGTACCTTGAAGAGCCATCCTAACTGGCCAATAGAAACCAACATAGCATTCCTCACACTTACACCTGTGCTTTTGCCTGTGTTGGCACCTGTAGGTTTCTTACTTATTGTGCGTATCTGTAGTTTTAGAGCAAAGATAGAGAAAAAGGATGTGACTTCCACCCTGTGGACCTATCTCCACCATTCTAATATTATAAAAGCCTAGGTCTGTCTGCCTGTCTGTCTGTCCATAATGCTTTATTTGTGCTCTGATTGGCTGACAAACAGCCAATCAGAGTGCAAAGAAGCATGCTGACAAAGGCACCCCCCACCATGAAGGTGGGGACAAAGGAGATGGAGTGGAGGTGGCAAGGCTAGTGCAGCTGGCCTCGACCTCCTCACCCCACTCCCTGGAGGTGGTGGCAAAAGGGCGGACAGAAGGGCAAGCGGAGGCCTCGCCTCCCCACCTCCTGCCCTGCTCCCTGCAGGTCACACGGGCAGCAGAGCAGGCCTGGGCGCAATGCAGGGTGGGGGGAGGGAACAGGTCCAGGTCCAACACAGGGTCAGTGGGGAGCAGGCCCAAGCAGGGGAAAAGCCGGCCTGCCACAGCAGGGGTGCGGAAGAGTGGGCCCAGTCCAATGCGGCCAAAGCAGCAGCTGGGGGAGGGAAGGAGTGGGCCTCCTCCCCTCACTTGGACCCCGGCCCACTCTTCCCCCGCCCCTCTCCCTTGCATCATCCCCAAGCCCACTCCTCCCATCCCCGAGTGGGCCTGATGAGGAGGAGAGGAGCCGGGCATGCTGTGGCATCAGCGGTAATGGTGGGGCCAGGGGAGGAGTGAGACCAAGCTGGGGGAAAAGCCAGCCTGCTACAGCAGTGCGGGGGGAAGATAGCAGGCCCAGCCTGGCCTGGTCCAGCCTGACACAGCAGCTGCGGGGGACTGGAGGAGCGAACCTCCTCCCCATGTCAGGCCCGGGCCCACTCCTCCCTCACCCCCACTCCCCCACATTGGCCCCAAGCCTGCTCCTCCCACCCTCCTGCCGCCACCACTCAGTCGGGCCGGGCCCACTGCTCCTCCCTGCTCACCACTGCAATGGCCCGGCTTCTCCCCACCCTCAGACCCAGTCCTCCCCCACATCGGGCCTGGAGCTGCTCCTCCCTTCCCCCTGCCACTGTAGTGAGGAGGGGGGAGTGGCCCCAGAGCCCAAGCAGTAGGAGGGAAGGGGGAGCCGGCCCAGATGGGGGCAGCCCAGGGCTCCTTCCCCACCTGTTCCTTCCCCTCAATCCCACTATTCTTTACAGAAAATTGGCTAGTTTCACTATAAAAGCCAGAAAAGTTGAAGGTGCTGCTATGCAAAGTCAGCTGGTATGACTCAGTTTACAATTTAAGAAACAGGAACAGATCATATACCTTGATCGCAAAATTCTAAATAATGTTTGCATAAAAATAATCTGTGTGGACAACCCAGTACAATCACTGTTCATTCAAAATCAGATTAGCTGAGAGCTTCTGAATATCTGCCCAGACAAGGTAGGAATCCAGGTAATATTCACCTACACAAGAGCCTTGTCAGAGTTATGTTTGTACAGCATGTTTAACATGTGAAATGCTTCAGAAATGGGCTAAAGATTATAGCGTCCACATTTTAATAATAATAAATTTTGATTGACTTTTCAATAGCAAGGTGGGTTTAACATTAGAGAAAATTAACGGTTAATACCATTTTAAAAACATATCCACTGGCATCAAGCTTCCAAAAATGTCAAGTTCATTGAAAATCTGAAACAGACACATACCTCAAGGTTACAATTAATTCTCAGGACACGGTGGGCATGTCCAGATGAGTGCACACCTGCAGAGGCACACATTTTCTGTGGACAAACAGCAGCAGTATATATTTGTGTCGCTGCGTTTTGTCCCAGATCATATCCCTGCACATGCACTCCAGCACATGGCAAATTGGCCCCAGGTTGGGTAGGGAAGGCTGGGGCCAGCACCTGTGCTGGCCCCAGCAGCCTTACCTGAGGTCCTGGGGTCCTGGGGGCCTTCTGGGGTAACAGCAGTGCCAAACCAGCTGCTCAGAGCCTGGCTGGCAGCCAGAGAATAGCTCTAGCTGGCCAGGCTGTGTTTCTGGTGGCACACACTGCTACAGTGTGTTCCACACTATTTTTTTAGCAGCAGGTTTTTTCTATACCAGGATTTCCTGGTGTCAAAATAAACCACCATGCTGCAAATTAACAGTGGCGAATGGGTGCACATGCTTCACGTGTGGTTTGTGGCACCTCAAACAGCTTTAAGGCACCACAAGCTGCACGTGTGCTCATTTGGATGCATCCAATAAGGCTAAACAGAAGGAAAGAAGCAGGTTCTCCGTATACCTACAGTCATAGTCATTCCTTAATCTCCTCTCCACACAGACCATGTGGCATTAGGAGCTTAATACTGATATATCCCAGACAGACAGTAGAATAAAATCTACTCCAGCATCAAAAAAGCTACAAACTGTTTAAGAATCCAGCTAACGTAGCAAGAAAATAATCTCTGGTGTATTCGTGGTCTCCTACAAACACGACTACTGGCATAGTGTCAAATAATAAACAGTTGAGCAGTAAAACTCAGGCTGGGAAGACAAAATCAAATATTTTGGGGAAGATAGCCAAGAAAAAATACATCTGGCACTGAACCCTTTCTCTCATGACCTAACTTACAACTAGAGCCGCATGAATAACTGATTGTTTTTGTTTAGCATTAGCTCCAAGAAAATGAAGAAAAAATATTAATTTCATGTTAATCAAAAAAGTTGGCAAACTAAAAAGTGGGAAAACCCACATTTAATTTTTTATGAAATATATATTTGTCATTTATTTTATTTCTATAAAATATAATTACAAAATAAGTAGAATTTGGAAATATTTGGAAAAAATTGAGAGGAAACTTTTTTGAATTTAGTCAAAATTCCTAACTTTTCTAATTTTTCCTTTTCTATTAAATAACAGTTTGCCAAAATTAATATGAATTTGTTAAAGAAGTTGGTATTCCCACATCTACAGTCTTCCTTACAAAATTAGAATGTTTCATATGAAAAAAATATTTTTCTGCATCTTTTTTGTTGAGATATATTTCAGTTTGCTACCACCTTCTTCTGTATTGATACATTGACTGTGGTATTCATTCTCCATATGCCATTTATGCAGTGTTTGGCTTATAGGCTTCATCCAGCTCTTATATTCCAGTAGCAACTAGAATCCCAATTTAATTCATGACCCCTTAAAACTAGGTAATGATATAGTCTCTTATCTGATGAGCATACAACCTAACTTATTCATGTGAAGTTTTCAGTAATGCTTAAAATGTTAAGCATAAAGCTAAAAATATCTTAGACATTTACACACTTCCAAAGACATGCATCATTCCAAATGGCAAAAGCCAAGAGGGCAGCAAAACCAGGGATCTAGCATTTGGGCTCAGACAAAACTGAAATTAGTTTTTTCTTAAGATCCCTTAGTAAAGGTCCTGTACATGCTAACTGTTGAGGTAGATATGTCTTATGACTTTAGCACAGCTGAAATGGTAGCCAGAAACAGGTCATCTTTTAGCAATGATAATTTTAAAAATATTTTTAAATACAATGCTGGCCATTTGAGCAAAGTTTTATATAGCATATAACAAGCCTTATCCTGTATATTCCTTACACACTTAGAATTCATGTTAGTTTAGTTGGAGTTGTGGTACAAGGAATGCTAGCTCAGACCTGTCTAGTGTGTTCCTTGTCATACTTCAAATCAAAGACCCTTACAATATGATCCTCTGGATTTTCTGGATGCCTCTATATGTCCTGAAGTGAGAAATTAATATTAATCTGTTTCTTCTGTCTATCTTTTTCATTTTTTGAAAGTGCATGCATTCATATACCTTATACAGAATTAAATCCTAGTTTCCAAAATTAGACTCCTGTCTAGTAAGGTTTTATGTGTTTATGTAGCTTTGTACTTATCAATAGTTCTAGAATTGTCAAAGGGATTACATGTGCTTAGATAATTGGAGGAGCAGGACCCAAGAAAAGAATTATGTACCCTAGTCATGCATTTTCAGAAACAGCTCCACAAGAAGAAGGATAGATACCACATAGGGGCTGTATATAAAGCCATCTTCTGCTTAGTCTCTTTATACCAGTCCCAAAGTAAGGCCAAGTAAAATGCTTGTAATATTTTGCCTTATGTTACTATATGCCAGTGGAGATTGTTTAGTATGTACACAAAATGTGAAAGCACAAAGAGGATGAGTATCAATTAAGAAGCATAACAGCACTAGCTGCCAACTATTTAGAGTGAACAGAGTGGAAAAAAAGGGACTAGGTATACACAAGATACCTCTAAGGGTTTATTGCCAGCTGAGAAGCACTGGCTCATGAGTGTTTATGGATCAGTTCTCTAAATCAGGGCTGTCCAGCTTCTTAGCAGTCAGGTTTTGCATACTGCAGGGGTCACACCAGCAAGGGCCACAGGCCAATGCTGAGGGGAGCTACATCAGCAGGGGCCACAGCCCACCCCCCTCACCTTCCCAGCTGCAAGCTCCCCCTACCACTGTACCGTATGGGTGGGCCAGCAGCCCCACTCCCCCTCACCTCCTTGACTGTCAGTTCCTGCCATGCACTTGGGCTGCAGGTTCTGTTGAGCCACACTGCCCTGTGCCACAAGGGCAGGAGGTAAAAGACAGAGAAGGGAAGGGAAGTCTGGAGACCCTGGCAGCCAGAGCCATGAGAGGAACAACAGCCAGGGGGAGCCCAGGGGCCACAGATTAATCCACCTGCTCTAACTCACAAAGCACAAACATACAGAGGTCTATCAGAGGTGGCCATGTCTATTTAGAAAATAAGATGAGTGGCTTTGTAAGCTTTCATCTATCATGAGTATAAAGAAACCTTTATACTCATGGGAGATTTTAAAGGAAGGATATGAATAAAGTGTACTCGAGTTTCTACAAATTATAAATGTTAATTTTCTAACAAAAAACATATAGCAAACATTTCCATATAACATTTTCATTTGCAAGCCAAAGATAGCACTTGATGCCCAAAAGCTTGTTCAACAGCTCCTCCAACTATACAGTTGGTCCAGGAAAAAATATCACAATAAATCCTTGCCACTCATACATTTCCTAGACCAGGGATAGGTGACATTTTTTGGCCGGAGTGCCAAAAAACACCACAATACCTACCTTGGAAGGTGCCAGAGTGCCAGCATGGCATAAAAACAATATGAGGGCAAGGGGTACATGGCAGGATACCCTGCTTGTGCCCCTTGCCCCCACCCAAAGCCCCTGCCCCACAGCCTGGGATCTGTAGCTGCCAGCAGCTATCCCAGCTCTGGGTAGCTGCTGGAGCCCAGGCTGCTCCCAGCAGGGCTTGCAGCATCCCAGCTGCCTGCTGGGAGCAGCCCAGGATCCCGGCTGGCAGCAGCTCCCCAGAGCTGGGGGCAGCTGCAGCCAGCAGGCTCCAAATACCTGCACCAAGCTCCAGCATCAGCTCTACACTGGCGACACATCAGACAACACAGCCCTGGTCTCAGCGGAGCTGAGGCAATACAGCCCTGGTCTCTCCCCACTCCTGGCACAGAGGTGATGAGCCCGGCGGAGCTGTTTGTAGCTAGCCCAGGCTCTGGGCAGCTGCAGTAAGCAGCGGGCAGAGTGCAAACAGCTCCGCTGGGCTGCACAGCTCCGGCATCAGCTCCGTGCTGGTGGCGACTGCACGCTTACCTTAGGGTGGGCTGCACTGCCCCGCTGTCCACCCTGAGGTGCACGCAGCCAGCCCTGGCTCTGGGTGGTTGCTGCCAGCTGGGATCCCGGGCTGCTCCCAGCAGGCAGCTGGGACACTGCAAGCCCTGCTGGGAGCAGCCCGGGCTTTGTTGCTGGCAGCAGCTACCCAGAGCCAGGGCCGGCCGCAGCGTGCCAAGCAAAATGGTCTCATGTGCCACACTCGGCACGTATACCACGGGTTCCCAGACCTTGTCCTAGACTATCATAACTACAACAATACTCCAACCCTTGTAATAACTGAACTAAAAATAGTGATTTTAGGCAGGTAAAAATGATCATGACTAGCACTGAACACAGAATGTGCGCTCTTAGAAAATGCTGATATTTCAAAATTCACTCCAAATCCAAATGAACAGTTCAAAATGTCTTACACAAGCAACATTTGGGATCAGGGGAAAGGAACTAGAAATATTGAAAGGACCGCATCATAAGATGTTGTTTTGTTAAGGCAGAAAAAATTTGCGCATGTACAGACATTACATTTAGATGAACATAATTAGGGTTAAGCCAATCTGAATACCCATCTGTGTATATGCCCAGGGGTTTTAAATAGGGCCTGAGTAGGTGAACTAATTTAGATCAGGCTGCTTGTACATGCCATAGGGGTTTACATCAGTTTAATTCTCCCTAAATTGAAGCAGTGCATTTTTGAAAATGCTTCAGATTAAACCGAAGTAAACCCCTGTAGCATGTACACAAGAGTCAGGCCTGATCCTTACCTGCCTCTCCAGCAGTGGAGGGGGGTGGGGAAGGATAAGCTGCCAGCAGGCTGAGTGGCCCCTGAGCTGCAGGGCGGGTGGGGAGCAGTGCTTCCCTCCACAGCGGCAGCAGCACCCCTGAGGTGGCAGGTGGCACCTGCCCACAGGCACCCAGTCTGAGCAGTCCCAGAGGGAACCGCAGCCACAGAGGCTGCCTGCACAGCCCCTGAGCTGCACGGGGCCTGGTGCTTCCCTCCATGGCTGTAAGGCAGCAAAGTCATTTAACACGCAATACACCGCCAACAGCGTAAACAGCAATGCCATTAACACACATTACGCTGCTGACAGTGTAAACAGCAATGCCATTTAAGCAGTGCAAAAGTGTATTTAAACCGCTTTAAAGGCCAATTTTGTGGCATGTACAAACCCATGAATGGGTTAACTCAATCCAGTGAACATCTACATATGTTTGGAGCACAGTTCCAGGGTTAAGAAAGCCCAGCTGCTCATCCTAGCCCCAAAGCTGCACTCTTCCTAAGATTAACCCTGAGAGGGCTACTGTTATCCTCTGATTTCTCCATCCCTGGACAGACAACCCTCCTTCCCTGTACTAACCCATCCCAAAAACCTGGCAGCACCCCGGTGGCAAATCTTCCCCAAATCCGGCAAAACCCCACTGCCCCCCTTGATCCCACCTGCCCATTCCCATGTTACTTACACTGGGATCCCTACATGGCTCCTGGCACTGGCAAATGCCTGTACATGCCACTTCCAGTCTACAATCATGTAATTTAAAATAAAGCATGTGATTGTAGACTGGGTGTGGCAAATGTTTGTGTGCACCCTTTGTTCTAATGGGGTCAAATGTTTTATTTTGACAACAGAACAGAATAGTGATGACGATAAAATCAAAATGTAACATTCAGAGAAAATTGAAACAAAAATATTGTGGTATACCACAAATATAAAAATTCTTTGATATCACAGGAATTCAGGAACACTTTCTGCAAAAAGTAGGAGAGAATTCTAGGGCTACTAGCAGAGGATTTCCAGGGCAGACAAAGCTATCTTCAGTTTTTCTTCTGCAACAAATCTCTGGATTGTGTAAGTTCAGGATTACTGGGGTTGTCACAATTCATTGGCTGTGGAACCAAATACCATCCATGAAATTATTTCCCTTGTTCCCACTATATGAACAGTATGGCAAGGGAAAAGGCAGATATTGTAAAATGACAAAACATTCCTGGAAATAAAGAAACTTCACGGAGTAGTATATGCATTTGGATAGTACATCTTAGTGGTCTGCTAGACTTTCTACAATTTTATCACTAAAATGATTATACAACATAGAGAGCTATTTTTTTTAACTGGGAACACTATATTCTAGTCTGCCTCTGTTATCTAATCATTATACAAATGATGTCATCTCCCTTATCTTTGATTTGGTATTATTATTCAGATACAAAGAAAACAGTAGACAATCAGTAATGTCGGGGACCTAGCTGCTATTATTGGTCACTGCTTTGTTTCCCATCCCTTCGGGTGTAGATACGGGAACACATTTCAAAAGGGCAGCAGCTGGTACAGTTTAATTGTTATGTGTGAATGAGCTGAGAAATACAGCAAAACCCACTCGAGTTTTAACTCTTCTTCATCCAGGGTTAAAATTTCCCTTTTGAAAGGACTTTGAGCCTTTGTTGGCGTGTCCATATCCTAAGGGTGAAGGGACTGTCACACATTATTCAATAGGACTCCTGCCAGCAGGAGGGGATTTGTTGAAAGCCTTGTCTGTCTTTGTCCAGAAGAAGGACAGGTCACAATATTAGGATTATAAAATAGTAATAATAAAGGGGGAGGAGGATTAAGTGGAAAAATCAGGATTCAGACTGGTTTGTAAATAATTCCTTGAACTGAAGGCACCTGTCCCCATAAAAAAAACCAACCATAACCTTTCTACAGAACCAAACACTTTCCATTTCTCCTCCTTTGATTATAAAGTTACTAAAGAAAAAAAAAGACAACATTGTTCTCAAGAACAGCTGTTCTTTAGCTACCTGCCTTTCTTGGTCTTTCATTTGTTTAGACCCAGTCTAAATGGTAACAATTTACCACATGGAAGCTAGTTGGAATTGAGTCATAACTATAACATTAAAGGGAGCTGCTATTTTCCACAGCTGATGGATTGCTGGTATACTGAATGCCAAAGCCAGAGTAGGAACTAATCTTGTGAATATGAAAAATTTAGAATGCCTCATTAAAGGGCAAATAGTTTGGATTTCAACAACAAACAGTATATGAAAGGCTAATCCAATACATGGATCTGACACAATATTGATATGTCAAATAAAAGTTAAATAAAGTCCTTAAAGGGAGAGATGGGCCACATGAGTGTAAAAAAAAAAAGGTAAATAAGTGAAGGGAAAGTTTACAGGAAATAAACTAATGAAGAAAACAAACCTGCCTAACAGGGCACTGATACAAGTGCAATTTGTAGTGTGATTGCTAGCCTGAAAGTGTTCTACAGCTGTGACACATGTGCGCGGCTGCAGAGCACTTTAAAAGTGGCCGATCATGCAACAACTTAACCCTGATCTAGTAAGGGATTTCATGAAGGTGCTCCAAAGCATGCTGTCTGCAGAAAAGGAGTGAGGAGAAGTGGTGGGGGAAGACAGCTGTAGGCTGGGTCTTGCTCAGCCTAAGCTAGAAGTGGGGCAATGGATCAGAGCCCCAGCCTTACAGCCCATCTCCAGCCCCTTTCCCCTCCAACTCAGGCTGGGCAAACCCCAGTCCACAGCTCTCTCTCCCACCCCTAGCCCCATACCATCACTTCCTGCAGACATCACCAGAGCTGTGGGGGTGGGGAAAGGCACGGCTAGGGGAGAGAAGCTGCAGGCAGGCAGCTTCTCTACTGGATCAGCTCCAAAGTGGAGCCTATACCTCCTCCCCACCCAACCCAAGAGCAAACATTTGTTGGGTTGCAGGGGGAGGGTCACTTGAATTATTAGCGCTT
The DNA here is from genome assembly GCF_052110815.1 of Crocodylus siamensis. Taxonomy (NCBI): domain Eukaryota; kingdom Metazoa; phylum Chordata; order Crocodylia; family Crocodylidae; genus Crocodylus; species Crocodylus siamensis. The sequence continues at coordinate 58,614,391 of NC_143395.1, forward strand.
TCTGTGAAGCACCATAAATCAGGGCAGGGAGCTGCAAGTCTGTCAGTGCCCACATGGTATGCTGCCAGCGATTCAATGATGTGAAAGCTGTTGTGAGGATGGACAATGCCCAGTGACTGGAAAGTGCACAGAAACTGAAAGATGACTAGCCACTTTGCACAGGTGTACAGACAAACAGTGAAAATGCAACAGTGGCTACAGGTAGGATGTGAGGTCTCAAGTGAAGGGGAAGCTGTTTTTATAAAATCAATGTGAAAAAGCTTTAAACCCAAACAAAAAAAAGCCAACTAGAAGTATGCATAAATAGCCTGTGTTTGTCTTGTTTATGTACAAGTGCATAAGAGTCTATAATATAGCAACCCAAATACTACAGATCTTTTGATTTCTCTGTATGTGAAGTGCTTGACCTAGTTAAAAAGTATATGCTAAAGAGCACATCAGAGCAATAACAGACATAAATGTGCTAATGCACGATATAAAAATCTGATCATAGGAAATAAATATCTCCCAAATATATATGCATGAGTGTGCATCTCTGTGGGCATGTCTACATGAGATGCTTACTGCAGAGTAGACTAATTAGCTCTGCAGTAAACATTGCACATCTACATGTGTGCCCCTATTAAGCTGGAGTAAACTAATTAACTGCACAGCAAGATAGTATTTGTAAATACAAGTACTATCCTGCTGTGGAGTTTTTTTACTCTGCAGTAGTGAATGTGTAGATGCTGCCCCAGCTGGCTGCAGAGCAGGAGCTGCTTACTGGCTATCCCTGCACTGGAACACCCTTGTGCCCCAGCCATCCCTTCTGCAGCACGTTGTGCTGTGGGGAACAGCCCCTGGCTGGCAGGCTGACCCTTGGATCCCCCTGTCAGCTGGAGCTGCTCCAACCTGGCTCAACATGCTGCAGCAATAAGCTCCAGAGTTTATTGCTTTGCATGAAATACATATGTAGATGCACCTTATGTGTGTGTCTGTGTGCAGAATTTTTTTATGACACACAACATATTCCATAAGTCTGGAAAAAGACATAGCATAAGAGTAGCATAACATCACAGCAGCTGGCCTCATTCAGAAAGTAGAAGCTCCACTTAATTCAAATCATTCCTTATTAGAGAAAAGTGGAGATGGAATGAGATGTTTAATTAAGCCAAAGGAGTGGAACAAAAATATCATGAAGGGGCACTTCCATTTGCATGCAGGTAATGAAAAATGTTAGCTCAGATGACAGGAACTATTTTTTTCAATAAATTAGATGTATTGCCAGGATTTTGGCAGATTAGATAAAGAAATTGCCAAAGCATGCTCTTTAAATTTACCAGTTGGCAGATACTGCTTTTTTAAAATTGCCTTTCTGAGTGTTTGGCATGAGATGGTATTTCAGTATATATACATTATCTTAGAAACTAGAAGGTCTTACAAAAGTCAAGATGTACATAGTTACTATGAGAGTTGAAGACAACACTACTAATAAAAATCAGGAATGACTGCAGAGTACCAGAAATATAAAGAAGAAACAAATTCACCAGGGAAAATGTCATTTTCAATAGAAATAAAATCATCTTATTAAGAGAGAAATCACCTTATTGGGAGAGCAATTACCCACAAAGCAAATTATATCTGATGATTTTAAGATACAAGCAATTCCAAACATGCAGGTACCTGAAGATAAAAGACAGATTGTAGAATATGTTGAATTGTGTCAACTTTTTTATTCCTATTTGTGCACCTCATATATTTAGCCTAAGGAAACTCCTTCAGAAATAAACAAAATGGGTCTGGATGCAGAAGCATGAAAGACATTTAAAAGATTTGAAGTATGTACTGACCTTGACACCAGTCCTACATTTCTTTTTGGATACAGCAAAACATTCTCCACAAATGTTTCAAAGAGAGGATTTGGGAGCTGTATTGCTACATCGAATGCGGCTGAATTTCTGCCTGTAATATGTAGCATCAGACTTTTGACTGCATTAGAAAAAAAATGTGAACAAATCATAAAAGAAATTTTTACCCTGGCATGTGGCTGTATAGTTTAACAATTTTCAGTATCATCAGTTTCAAGATTGAAAAAAGACATAAGCTACTGATTTTCAAATACACAAGAGAAATAATTTGGAGATGCACCACCAAGGATACAAAGAATTACTTTGAAAATAAGAAAAAAAATGATGTCACCTTGGGCTTATGGACTTCATCTTGTCATTTCACACATGACAAAGTTACTATGAGAGTTGAAGACTCTCATAGTATGCTCTCTGTCAAGAGCATATATTATGGTTGACAAATGAGTGATCTGGAAAAAGTAGTAAACGATATGGAAATTAACACAACTAACGATGAAACACTATACAGAAATATGAACTATATAGAAAAATCAGCTCTTTCCCACCTGCATACTCCCTGCATCATTTTCAGTGATTTCAGGAGTATTTGTAAAAGTCCAATACCTATCAAAATATTGTGAAAGACCTAAAAGAGTTTAAATTTGCTGATATTTATATAATTCATATTTGTAAATTTGTATCTGTCTCTGTAGCAGTGCAGCCCAAGACCTAATATTGAGATATTTGTGGAAATGTATACTTTTGTATAAAGTTATATAAATTATATCAAGCAAGTTTGATGGCAATCAACTCCTACCAAAAATCATAAATACCAATTAGTTAATTCTTCTCCAGCTCCTTCACATTCCTGCAAACTGTCTAGCCCCATTCCTACTCCTCCCTTTCCATACTTCACTACTTCCACTGTTGCTCCTGACATTTTTCTATTCATCTGATAGCCCTGAGAGAGCTCCAGAGGTTCTTTACTGCCCGCCTAGGTTTGAGAATTTGGAGGGCAGCGAGAGCCAGAATTGAATTGGGAGCTTCCAGCTGGCTGAGAGCACACACTCTTCAGATGGATCTGCAGTCAAAGGGCTAAGCATACATCAAAAACAGTAAATTCTTGGACTCAGCTAAAACTTAGAAATGTCATCATGAATCATTTAGCCCTGGGTACCACTAAGCAAACAGATTAGCAAACTGTGGAGTGTATGTAGTGAATAATTTACTAAAGCAGTTGGTCTAGGCCTTTGGTGACATTCATCCCTGTAGTATGTATGTAGCTCCTATGAAGATATACCTGCTTTATTCTCCACAGATGAGGATGGTTACAGGAGCCAGGGATGGCTAGGTTAATTGAGGTATCTGATGCTCATTTTCAGGAAATCAGATACGGATTTTATACTTTCTTCATGATTTCTTTAACTCAAGTGCAGTGCAAGGAACCATGATTTGGCTCTGAAAGACTAAATACTTAATATAAATACAATGTAGAATAATTATTATACTATTGGCAACAAAATGAAGCAAGTATGTCTCTTTAATTTCATTAGGGAATGTCAGGATTATTGGCATTTATTTTCAAAGGTCCATTTCTTGTGTGAAACATGATTTGGGGTACATGACTATCAGCTCTTTTGCTATTTGAATTAGTTATAACAGAAAGATTATAGAGATGGGATATTAAAAGTCCAATATAGAACTTATTCACAAAGATATATGCAACTCCAACTGAGTTATATACCTCAGATTTAAGTGGTATATTTATAAAACTGCATCTGTGTGTTAGGTGAAATGATGTATGATGTCTCTCTCAGTAATCCATCTAATTACATAGAATCAAGATGCAAAATCTTAATCATAATTTTAACAAATAAACTGTTGTGAAAGAATCATGTCTGTTATGTAACTGAAAAATGCCAAAAATGTACATAAATCTAGTGTTATGTTTATCCAGTATTCCACTGGAAGCTCATTGAAAGTCTCTGCTCATGATTTATATTTCATTAATAAGGTCTATTCTAGATTATATTTTTCAGATTTATGACCGTACTTCTACAATTAAAAACCTAGTTGGACAGAATTCAAGCAGTAGCTCTAAAAGTACATTTGTCTGTGTGTGTGTGTGTGTGTGTGTGTGCGCGCGTGTGTGTGTGTGTGCATTAGGTAGTTTGCTTCTGAAATCTTCCTTTTGCCATCAAGGTATAACGTTACTTTGAACAGTAAACTCAAGTGATATATTTAGTTGTGACCATTGATTTTAATCTGGAAATTGGCTGCTCTAGTACAATTACTAATATCATGCACCTAATGAATATTTGAAATAGATAAACTTATAATAACATTTGTTTAAATAATTTATATCTAATATGGAGTGGAATGTTCTATAAATAGTATTCAATTTTAAATCATTATGGAGAAATTTATCAAGTAAGTAACACTGGTAAGGACTGGAATGGAAAATTAGCCAATTTTCTGTCTGGTTAGAAGCAGTTCAAGACATATATTGGACATGTATAGACATACTCCAGTAAGCAATAAAAAGTTATTATTTCATTCTAAAATCTCTTTGCACTTCTTCCAGTGGAGAATGTATCTTAGAGAATGAAATGTTGTTTACCAAGATTAGCTTTATGTCTCTAGCCTAAGAATATACAGTCTGAACAATCTGATTTTAACAGAAGTTGTTAGTGTCCCAAATTACAATATTATTTCAATACTCTATTAAAAATACTGTAAGAACTGTTTAAAACTAATCCCTTGACCATGTTTTTGCAAACATCAGTGATCCTCAAGTGTTGGTGGTGCCATCGTGTGGCAGATGCAGTGTTGCTTGAAGGTTGATTCCTTCTGATTTGGGCTGTAGCTTCTTGTTCTTTGTTTTGATCCTCTTTACTTGTTTTGACGCTTCTGCTTTCATAGTCTTACTAAACATAGTAGAAAAGCCTTAGGAGCTTGTCTGGACCCAAATATCAGCCACTGTTTTCTATTTGCTGGCTCAGTACCTTCATGGGTGGGTCTTGGCAGAATCTTTAGCTTATTAATATACAATCAACTAATACAAATACAGTATTTAATTTTAAATATCAAATTCATGATCATATTTCTTTGTGGTACAGCTTCTTAAAGCATTTTAAATGTTAGGGCCTTAATTTTGCCTTTTACTGAGTTCATTTTCTGAGAAATCCCTTTTGTTCTATCAGGGTTAATAAGCACAGATTCAAATGAACCAAGCACTCCTATTTCCTGTATTACAGTCTTTCAGCTTTTTAAACTTAAATGAGACTCCTCTAGAGTCTTTAAACTTAAGCAGTTGTCAAAGAAGACATTGACTAGCCTTGGAAATGTGGGCCTAGATTCTGTGCCACCTATAAGTTGACTGTCGCCCAAGTGTGATTCTGTTCTTCCCCACTCAAGTCTCTGATGAACAGTTAATGCAAATATGGAGTGAGCTGTCCTCCTTGCTCCTATTTTATGACTTAATCTTAAGGCTCAGATGATGGCATGTTACAAAAGTAGGTGCAATTAATGGTTTTGCAGGGAGCTGAATAAGATGAAATCCTTATGTCTCAATCCACTTAGATGCCTAATCATTGAAATAGAATATGTCCCATGTTCTTATTCTTTGCTAAGAAGGGTTACTTAAGCATTATCTAACAACTACAAATGTTATAATCAATCTGTTTTTGCATGAATAACCAATTATACTTGGGTTATTTGATTTCATATCAGTAAATAAAAAGCACCTTATTTACAAAGCAGTAGTATCAGATGTTGTATGAAATTTAGTTAAGGGGTGGGAAGAATGGAAATGAAATGATTGGTCAGACTATTCTGGTTTGAAATCATAATATATGTAACACATAAGCAATACCAATATTTAAGCAAGGCTTTAAATGCAACACTCATCTTCTAAGCAAGCCCTGGCAGTCAACAAGATATTCTTACATAAGCCTCTTGAT